>NC_133040.1:6442343-6746250 GCF_048771995.1 Taeniopygia guttata | reverse complement strand
ACTAATAAAGAATATTCTTATATATATATATGTATGTATATATACTTTTATTAAAACATGAGACATGTGATACTTATTAAACACAAGGCTGTATCCTCACATGGTTTAAACTGGCTCCATGAGTTTCAGAGAAGCTCTGTCAAATCTGATCATCTGGGGAGCTGAACAAGGTTTGCATTCAAAGATTGTTTCCCATCAGTACATGGTGACAACTTCCATTCCTGTTAATGTTGCATAACCAAAGTAAAGTGCAGCATTCCATAAACCTCTCTTGCCAGCAAAAGCACTGTAACAATTCTTTGACTTCAGAGATTCTGTAGTGCCCTATAGGGATTTGAGAGGGGTTTCTAGGTCAGAAAAAGGCATTATTCCCCTTCTTGCAGGTAGGAAAGCTGTGGGAATTGCCAAATCTCACAAGGTACAAATAACAGAAATCAGCCCCTTACATGCTGGTGCAGGGTTTTACTTACCAGATATATTGACTCTTCTGTGCCTTTAGAAGTAACACGGGTTGATCTGAGAAGTCTTCACACTCACAGAATCATCCAATAATTAAAAAGTTATTACATTTGACTGTTACTGTGATTCTTTTAGGTTCCCAGTGGTGGGTTTGTTGGGATGTTATATTAAAAATGAACCCAGTTTAAAAAAATATTTTTTTCTTTCACATTGCAGATATGATTATAGCTGTTGAAGTAAAAGTAGCTTATTGAAAAAAGCTGCAGAATATTTTCATAGTTACAATTTGGATCATTTATATATCAGCTTATGTTCCAGAGAAATAACACCTGCTTGAAAACAAACAACCACATTTGGCTTTTTTTTCTTTTTCAGGCAGGTATTTTTAAGCCATAATTAAGTACCAATATTCTTCTGTCTTTTTGGTATTCTGAGGTACCTGTGACTTCTGCCAAAACAGAAGTTTTGACATTTAGTGAATTGAGGGTTATTTTCAAATAAAAGGTGAACTCTAGAACACACCAGAACACATAGGCAGAATTTAAAAAAAAAAAATACAAGATTAGTTCAAATTGCTTTTCTAAGAAGGTACCTTCAAGTTAACCTTTCTGAGTGAGCCTGGGCAACAATAGAACTTCTGTCTGTATTTTGTTTCTTTTATTTAAGATTCTCTGCTCCACACTGACGTGGTACAGACTGCTAGAATATAGGGACTGTTTCCAGTGCTTTGATAGTAAGAATATGGGTGTATTAATATGGTATATAATGGTTACTTAATATTGTATATATGTTTAAACATATCCAGAAAAAAAAACAACCATGGGTTCTGAGCTTCACTGAATCTTCACCTTTCCTTTCTCTCTTCAGCATCTCATACAGAATGCAGTTCCATCTTTGCGTGTAAAGTTTCATATAATTAGTTTGAGTTTCTAGTGCCTCTTGGCTTCCTGTGTTATCTAACATATTTGTGCTCACATTAAGGGACTGACAGCATGGAAAATTCCTTTTTTTTTGCCTTACAGGTAAGGTCAGGTACAGACAACAATGCTGTCGGTTCATGACAGCTCCCTGGTGTTACAGTACTATTTCCTGCTACTTTGCCAAATACCAAGGAAAAAAATCATTGGTAGTTAACCCGTGGATGTTCTCCTTCTGTCAGTATTGATAGGTAGCAAAATGTTGAAAGAACTTGCAAGGATAATCCTTATTCCTTTACAGACCCAGTGGAACCCATAGAAATGTACATTCTGCTTTGGGGTCCAGCATGGTTTGGTGTCAGTGACCTCTCAGCTGATCTGTGGCTGCTGCTGGCCCTGCCCAGCTCCCCTCGTGTTGCTTTGGCCTGCAGGTTCCTGGCACTTACAGGGACACTCATCCTGCCTTCAGCCTGACCCTGCACATTCAGTGTGAGCAGAGTTACTGAGCTTCCAGGAGTGACCTGGGTCAGGTTTCAGCTTCTACATATGTGCAACTATTCAAAGGTTCTGGGGGGAAGGAGGAGGGAGATTTGGGAATATGATTCCCATGGGAGAATGAGTTCTTAGATCAGAATTCAGTGTGAGCTGAGAGGTACGTACACTACCTAGGGATCCCAGCTATTAGGAACAGCATCAGGAGCCATTACTCAGCTACTTTTCAGGGAAATGTGTTCCCATCTGCCCTCGTCCCTGGCTTCTCCTGTGTTGGACATGATAATAATTGCACTTAGCTTGGAGGTTGGAACTTGGAGCATCTTTTTTAGGATTATTGTCCCATCTCTGTGAAAGCATCAGCTCCTGGTTTAGTGTGAGAGCCAGGACCTTTGGCTAATAGCTGAGCAAGAGTGGAAGCAGGAGCAGGAGCTGGTGCTCCTTGGGCACAAAGCCCTGCAGCTGGCTTGGGGCAGTGCTGCTGCCAGAGCAGGAGCTCTCCTGGAATCACTGCAGGTGCCAGCTAGAGACTTCACAAAGTGACAGCATGGCTTGTGGCACCACTGAGGAGCTCCTACTGTTTGCCTTTCTGTTGGGATGACCCAAATTCCAAAAGAAATCCTACAGCTTGCTTTATGTATTGCAGGAGGAATTCCATAGCAGAAGCCAAAAAAAAAGAGAAGTTAAAAAAAAAATTTGTGCAACAGGAGGAATCTTGGTATGTATCATATGAGAGACTCTGAAAATGGACTCAAGTATTACTCCAGCAAGAATTTACATGTTCTTGTTCTTCTGTTTCTTGAATAGTCTCAACCCTGTGATTATTCTTCAGTCTTCATTTAAGGCCTTAGATGGTAAAAACACAGATACAAGGGAATGGGAATAATAGTATCAGTTTCAGCAGCAGTTAAGAAGATTTGACCAGCTGAATCAGAAGCTGTGCAGTTCTTTCCAGAAGGGATTTATTTGATAAGCAAACTACTTAAACCCCACTTAGGAGAGTTATTTGGGGCTCAGAACTGCTGGCATGCAGCTGAATCTACTCAAAATCTGATCTGTTATCTGAGAAGTATTTGTGTAAAACTTCGTTAGCGAGTCTAGTTTAAAAAATAGATTCCAAATGATTCAATAAAAAATAAAAAGGGAGCCCAGCGACTGAGAAACTGACCTTCTGTCTGGAGGAAGAATTACTTTATTCTCTATAAAATTTGGGGTTTTTTTCAAAACAATTACATACTATTTTATAGCTTTACATGTGCAGGTTGAAAATATACTTCCAGCTCCAAAAATCACACCTTTGCAGAAATGTAATTTTTTTCTCTGTCATCATAAATGCCTCACATTCACATCTCACACTTCATTTGTTAAGTATGTGCTGTGCAACTCTCTGTGGGAACTGCTGAATTCCAAAGTGCCATCTAATGTTTGTCTGCAGGACAGCAACTGCTTTGCAGTAATGATTGTAATAGTGCAAAGCAATGGCCATGTTTGCCCTAAGCATCTCAAATATTTTTGCAGTTTCATTTGCCTTGATGGTTCCAACTCGTATTGTTTAGTGTAATTTTTTATTGAATGAGGTTTTGGAAGCAACTGAAAAGCAAGTATTTTCTTAGTTTATTTGACAAGACTTGTGAAAGAATGACTTTTCACAACTGTTAGCCTTTCTGGCCTGGAGCTGTGCCAGGTTTTAATTAAAAATATTTTAAATTGAATGACAAATTCACTGTTCTATAGTAATTTTCCATGATTTTACATTGCTTTACTAATAGAACTATGTTTTCTTCTAGGAGAACATATAAGAGAAAAACACTAAAATTAAATTCTGATTGCAGTGTGTTCTCATTATGTAGTCAGTCATCTTAAGTTTTTCTTTGCATGATGTCTCTGAGTGTTACAACATTAGCAAGTAAAACAGCAAATTATTATTAAAAAAGTCTTAAAACAGGAACATTAAAATGTAAATGTTAAAGAATAGTATCAGGTTTAACAGGATTTTTTTTTAAAAAAATTACTCTAGTCCCATTTACCACATTTGCTTCTTGATAATTAACATGAATCATCTTACATTAAAGTTGTGATTTATTTTTTATGTCCTGCTGCTTGTTTGTTTCTCAGTTCAGACAGCAGAACATGATTAATTGTCCTGACTTTTAAGATTTTCAGTTGTCCTACTTTTTAGTTCCCAAGCATACGACTGTGTTAGTTTAGTTGGGATCTTCAGGAAGAAAGATTTTAAACCATCACAAAATCTTTTTGTACTGTATCTCCCACTTCAATGAAAAGATTTTGTTCCTAATACAGGCCTTGATCGGTAGGGGTGCAGCGAGGCAGAGCTTCATCCCTGCGAGGTGTTGCCAGGAGCTGGTCAGCCTTTGTGAGCCTCTTCCCTCACACAGCCACATGTGGCTGCAGAAAGCTTTTGCAGAAACTTTAAAACCACCAAGCAGCCAACCTGGCAATTTCCTCTTCCCCTGAGCCTTTTGGGCTTTGGACCCATAGGGTTCAACCTTGATTTTAAACTCAAAAATTTTCTATGGTTCCCTTTCAGGTGTTTGCAGTGTCTGTAAGCTCTTGTGAACTAATGCTGGAAGAGCCCAAAAGAGATGTTGGTTTATGATGACATTGATAAATTACTGAGTCTTTTGCTAGTTTAAGCCATCTTGTTAATGGTTCAAATTACATTCCTGCTTGCTTTGTCTCAAATGTGGAGTGATTCACTGAAGTCATCCGTGTGACTGAGAACAGAATGGCCAAAGATGGCCATGGGCAGCCTGAGGCTGTGTGCCAGCTATAATTAGAGCCTTTGATTTAAATGTATGTCACAGTTTACTATTTATTTAGGTAATATAAAAAAAAAGAAACCAAAACACAAACCAACCAAACAAAACCCCAACAACTGCTTCTTTTTTAAGCTACTAAATTACTAGCTGGAGAGAATATTTTTTATCCGCAGTTGTGGTGACTGGGAAATGCTGTGGAATACTGTCAAGAGTTCATTTTAAGGACTTCATCTAAAATGCTGGCACAGGGCATTTTTAGAATACTGTAGTTAAAGATTGAAAAGAACTGTAGTGTCTATGTTTCTAACCCATCTGATTAGCTCTTCTTCCTTTTTTAAGGTCTTATTTTCATATATAACTATTTAAAGTAGAAGAAACCTGTTCTGGAATAAATTTCCTACACAGAGACCTTAATTCTCTCTTCAGAAGGGACTGCAAAACAGCTTCAGGTTTTGGTTTGAAGAGGACAGTAATTACCATGAAAATGGGTAGATTGTGCAGACAGTTATCAGTCCGGTACATCATGGCAAACCACATTTTTGCCTTCTGGACGAGAGAATGACAAGTTAAGCTGGTCCCTTCTGAGCAAGAGTTTGTAATATGCAGCATGAAATACAGCACAAATCGTCTGGAAAATCCACAAACCAAAACAGAATCTAAGAAATGAAAAATGGTTAATACTGGGTCTTTCTTTCCTGCATTTGAGTCTTTGTTTTCCTTTCCAATAACTACAGCATGAAATTATGGTCACAGTACCAACCTTAACTTGATCTGTTTTCCTTGCTGTTGTCATTCTGTTATAAATGTCACAGTAATTAATTTTTTTTTCATATTTTTCTCCCTTTAAAATCCTGTTGATTCTTACCTAAACGTAGTTCTTACCTAAATGAAGCTGCGGGGAGGAAACATAGGTCATTCATTCAGTTGTGACCTATATGCAGTGACATGTACCTTCCTCTGTCCTTTGTTTCTAATGTAAGCAGTGCTGTCACCAGACTGTCCTTGTTCTCGTCCTGTCATATGACAACTTAGATGAAATGGAGTTGACTGATGCTAGATGTAGAAAGATGGAAGCCGTGTTGGTATACAAATTAAAATCCCCTGCACTTACTGAAATGCCTAGTGGTGTCAGCCTGTAGAAAGTGACTGCTTTGCTGTGTTTTTCTTCAGCCTTGTGATTATTTAGACCTCTTTTTAATACTGACTTCTTAAAGAAGACACCTGAAATTATCCTCCATTTATACAACAGCTCCCTGTTGAGGCAGTCTGGCTTTGTCTCCATTTCTAAACTTGCCGTATGGGAGCAAGAAGATTGTCAAAACCATAGCAACGTTGGAGATACCTGGGTTGATGTGTCCTACTACAGTCATGCAGCCATTTTGGAGCAAGTACAGATGCTTTGAAAGGGCTCCTGTAACTTTTCAAATACATTTAAAAATGATGATAGCGCTAACAGGAAAATATTTCAAAATGTATCTCGGAGATAGAATGTTCTGTTTGCATTTGTGTGGATTGAAATCACAACTGTAGGGCACTGTGACACATCCCAGGGTGCTGTGCTCTAGTTCTCCCACTTACTTTGTTTATTTGCTGTGCGAAATTCACAAAAGGACAATCAAATACCTTGGCATGGAAGTCCCTGTATGAATACAGGCTCTCTAATTCGGAGAATTGCCATGGATGATGGTGGTGATATTGCCTATATGGTTAGCTGGGATTCTTGATTCATTTCGTGCCTTCTTGCTCTGTTGGGTTTATGGAAGTTACATATCACTGAAGCCATATGTTATGATCCCAGGCAGAGCTGTAAACCATTTCCTTTTTACTGCCTCTGAGAGAAGATCAATCTATAGAGCAGCACTAGTGATGGGGAATTTTTTAAGGGTAATGGGAGAAAATAAGAAAAGAGAGCTTGGCTGAGATTCTATACTATTCCATCTTCCAAAGAATTAAATCCCTTCCCATTTATAAATTTTTAATTTCTCAGCAAGAAGAAAGAAGGTTTCACCCTACTTTTGCAGCTGGGAAAAAAAAGACAGATTAAGAATTTAAGGTTCATTAAAAAAAAAAAAGAGGGGAAGGTTGTGATGTAGTCAGCAGTCTGATACTAATGGATAGAGTGTTTGTTGCCAGAATCTGGAAGTTCAGTATAACCTTAGGGATCTAATCCATAACTCTTTTTTAGGTAATTAGTTCTTTGATTTCACATTGCCAAATCTCAGCATTCAGAATTGTATGAGCTAGTAAAATATTGCAAGAGGCTAAGGGGACTTGATATGTAATTTCCCTTAAAAAAAATCTTTTAGCTTTGAGTCAAAATATTTTCAAAATTTACTTTACTACCAGAAGGTCTACATGCATCTATTTTATATTTTAGAGGAAAAGCATGTTTTTAAATAATAACCTGACTCCAGCAGGTGGGACTTCAAAATTCAGCAGCACTAATCTTGCGTGGCATGCACAAATACACGTGGGTTTACAACATGAGAGACTTCTTATGTGAGTAAGAATTGGCAAGTGCAGCTAGGAAGGTTTTCAGTTTCGTCACTTTGCATGCAGGAGTAGCTCCTTCAGTGCCCTATGGATATAGGCTTTACACTGCTTTTTTCTTTGACAGGGTATAAAGGTCTGGCACACAGCCATGTGCATGGCTAAATTGAATGGTGCTGTTCTGTGCCAGCATGGCCTCAACAAAAGTGGAGCTATTTTAGTTTGTTAACTGAAGAAAAGTTGGACAAGGAGAAGGGGTGGGAGAGCACTGTACAAAAGTACAGGAGACTCATACAAACCTCATTGCTTTTGCTTTGGCCTTTATGTATTTTATTAATGGACACTACAGTTGCCTCTAAATTATTCCCCTGTAGATAGAATACATCTTTTCCCTCCAGTGAAGCAAATCACTTCAGCTAAACCTTGTGCAACATCTACCAACGCCCTTGTCAAACTTGAAAGCATTTATTTCTAAACAAACTAGGATGAGCTGAGTAAAGTAGCTCTGCCCTGTTCTCTGCCCCTAAAATACAAAGGCTTAGCTTTAGTATACCTCTGGAATGCTGACACTGGCAGTAGTAGGAAGGCTGAAATTAGGATTAAATAGGTCTGAAACATTTCTTCCACTCTTAAATGTCTGTAGAGGAGATGCCACTTTTTCAGGTTCCTCTGGTAAGATTTATACAAATTAACTGTTAGTTATGGGGGCACTGGAAGGATGTTTTAAAATTTTCAGGGAACCTGGAAGCTGGGATGAAAAGAACTTTTTGTGCAAAGGTGCCTATTCTGATAATTAAAGACAATTCAGCTGTACTTTTCTTCCTGGTGTATAGTTGGTCTCCCTGACTCTGACCATGCCTGTTTTCCAAGGATAGTCTCTAATTTGATGCTAGTGTCTTTCAGTCCCTAATTACCATTGTTCAGCCACCAGCTGTTACAGTGTTGGATTTACTAATTGCTGTGGCTTGCTGCAGGAACCTCGTAGGAAAAGGAAGACCCACCATTGCTTCTTGGCTGGTATCTGCAAGCAGTGCTGGGTTTTCAGCACTGGGGGTCTCAGTCCCTCCCAGATCTGGCCAACAGCTTCCATAGAAGGGCAGGGCTCTGCTTCAGGGCTGGCTGAGCATCTCCTCTTGCCCTGTTGTAGCTCCAGGGGAAAAAATGTTTCAGGTTTAGTTAATGTTGGTTTACACCCACCAGCCTAAATCTCTTTCTTTCAAGACTTGATGTCTTAAAATATTTAATACATCACTTCTTGTGATTTTGTGGAAAGAGCAAAAGGAAGGATCAGATCCTAGAATAAGAAGTATGGGAAGGATCTCCTTCTTCCCAGGTATTTCATAGAGGTTTGCAGCCTTGTTCAAATAATGAATGTTAAAAACTAGGTACTTCCAATAGATGGATGTGAGAACTGTGTTGAACCGTGCTGTGAAGTCCCAGATTTTGTTGCAGAATGTGGTGGATGCAAGGCATAGCACACCTGGCATTCATTTTGGTAATGAGTAATTTATCCAGCCAATCTTCTAATGAATGTGGGACAGGTTTTTGGGCAGGTGAATGGCTTTAAAAAATGAGGCCAGTTGTACTTTTTAGCTCTAAGCCGCACCGCACCTGTGTGAAATAGAAGAGGGAGGAGACGGCGATGGAAGATCATCGTTCTCTGGTGTTGGTGCATTAGGGATGCCATTAATCTCGAAGTGAAGTGCAAAAAGTAAGCAAGCGAGACGGTTTTTTTTCTTGTGCTTTCTTGCAGACCGCCCTGTAATTCCGGAGGCAGCTGCGCTCTCCGGGCAGGCGCTGTGGGAAGGGCTGTGTGCCGCCGGAGCCGGCAGGTTACCGCTCCGAGACGCCGGGAGCAGGCGGCTTCCCTCTTTGTCTCCGGAATCCATCAGGAGAGATCGGGGGGGCGGGCCGGGGAGCGGGGGAACCCCCGGGGCTCCGGGCGCGCAGTCGCTCGGTGCAGCCGCCGGCAGCCGGAGGGACCGAGCGGCGGCGCCGGGCGCAGCCGGGGCCGGGCGGGCGCAGCCGGGGCCGGGCGGGCGCAGCCGGGGCCGATCCCGCGGCTCTCCCCGCTGCCCGGCCCTGCCCCTCTCCGAGCTCCCCCGGCGCGCCGGGCGTGGCCGCTCCGGCTGCGGCTGCCCGTCAGTGCCGCCCCCCGCACGGAGCCTCCCGGCGCCGGGGCAGCGGCGCTCGGCCATGTGAGAGGGACGGGGACGCGTCCCCTGCCGGAGCCGCGGCCGTGCCCGTCCTGCCGGCGGAGCGGGGCTCTTCTCTGGATGGGCTCAGTCCGTAGGGAGGCTGCGGAGGGGCTCTGGGGCGCCGAGGGTAGCGGGCTGGGTACAAAAGGAGCGAGCTTCGGCTGGGGAAGAGGCTCCGGAGGCGGTCAGAGCAGCGGGCTGGGTCCGCGGGGCTGCGGGCAGCCGGAGGTGTTCCGTGCTGGGGACAGCGGGACCTGCGCCTCGCATAAATGCCTGCGGAACTCAAACAGGTTAGTGCGAAACTTGTGTCCTTCCCTCGGGCTCTGCGGCCGCGTGTGCGGGGTCCTGGTGGCGTGGAGAAAGCTGTCAGCGCTGGAAGGGGTTGTTTACTTGTGTTTTCGTTTTTAGATGAGAACTAAGAGCAAAAGCTGAGCTGCCCTTTCTAGCAGAGCATTCGAGAGAGAATCTGCTTTTGTCTCTGTTGTGTTAACTGGTGAAACACCCAAAAAAAGCGAGCCATTGTGTTCTTTGACCTTCTCGTCCTGCTCAATAAATCTAGGGAGCTCTTTGACATGAGCAGCTAGAAATAGTGCTTTTAAAAGAGAAAGCTTTGCTATTGTGCTTTTGTTCAATGTTTGCTTTTCCCATACTCTGCTCCCTGGCTTTCTCTTTGATTTTGTTGTTGGACATACCAGAGGAAAAACGGTGGTTTTTCACTCTAAATGTTATCTTAAACATAAAGTTCTTCTTGGCTGTCGTCTTAGTAGTTACAATGGAGTTACAACTTGGTGTAAAAATATTTCAAATATTATTCCTTACTTTCAAGTGTCATTGAGTATTCCAAGGCAAAGCTGTTGTGGACTAGATTTAAATAAATAGAGATCGTATAGACTCCTGTAATTCATAGGTGCTTTTCCTGGGTAACCTTCTCCTACCTTGTAAGCCTCAGGAAACCTGATAAATTCAGGTGGTGGCAGGGTAGAGCTGCTTCTCCAACTAGGATGAGGTTGTGTCTTTTTCTTAATCCTCTTTTTTCTCCCCTCCCTTTGTAATTTAAAACAGAGTACTGTAGAATATGAAAATGCCAGAGTAATACATCAGTGATAATACATCCCTGAGTTTGTTTAGGCTCATTGCACTGGGGCTGTTAGAGTTTCTCTGGCTTGGTTTAACACCCTGTGTTTCACCCACCCATCTCAGTAACAGAAGGCTGAATCATTTCATGATGCAAATAGGATGCTGATTCCCTTGAGGGGAAAGTAGCCCTTTCAGCTGGGTCCTGCAGTGAGCATTTCTTTGTCTGTAGGATTCCCTGGAATCACAGTCCTGCCTGCTGGAGGTGGCTGAATGCTGGTTTGTTTGGGTACTTGTTTGTGTGTCATGCTTCCTGTGGGTGTCTTAGGAAGGGATTTGATTTGTCTGGTGCTGTTCATATTGCCTGACCCACAGCTACTGTACCTGTCAAATTATGTGCAATGGATTGTTGAGTTTGAGATAGATGATCTAGTTAGCAGCTCCAAGGGATTTTAGTTTAGTCTCGGTTTTCTTAATATATAAAGGAAAAAGCTGGAGGTAAGGAGCAGAATGCTAACAGTAAAAAAAAAAGAGATGTATTCCATGTCTTTTGACCCGTGCAGTACAGCTGTGTTCATGTCTTCTGGGTTTTCTGTGTTGATAGGCGGAAAAGCTTGAGAGTGGAAGGTTGTAGTTAATCACTTTAGGTCATGGTTTTCAGTTAGCTTGTAAATTCTTCTCCCATATCAAAACAAAAAAAATGTCATGGTTTTAATTTTCACACTGTCTGTCATAGCTGAGGATTAGACAGAGATGTGGTATTTTATCTCTTCTGTTGGAGTAATGGTTCTGGATTCATTCTGAGGTCTTTTCACAGAATAACTGTTCAATCTGGTAGCACAGCAGTTTATTAGGGAATACTTTGCGTAATGGAAGGTGGTAGTTTTAAGCCATGAGTTGTTAGAAAAATTTACTGTGCAGTTACAGGGCCTCTAAGAAGTAATTATTTAGCTGTAATGGTCACAATTAAGTAAAACTAAACCAAATGAATAAATGACTTTGGGGTGGATGACAAGTCTATGTAACCCATACAGATAAAGATAGGAGAGATACTACAATGGATTTCTGCCACATTAACTGAAGGCCTGTTGTGTTTAGATAAGGACAGCTGTGAAATAGTAACTAAAAAGAATGAAGAATAACTTCTAATCATTATTTTGCTGGGAATAGTCATGCTTCCTGAAGTTCTGGGCCACAAAAGCAGCATTGTACCTGAGAGCACTGGTAGAGGACCCAAACGCTGGAAACCAGAAATGTGGCCATGATGTGGGGGTTGAGTGTCGCCTTCTTGAGTCCTCCCTTGGCCATTCCCCTTCCCGCTCATGAGCGATGAAGGCTGTTGAAGTTTGTGCTGAGTATCTGCAGTGGCCTTGGAAGTAACTAAAGAGTTTATGAAACTGAGAAGGATCTTGAAGTCTGGAACTGTTAAAATGTGTGTTCATGCAGTATCACATACGGCTTTGATCTGGATCTGAAACTCAAAGTGCTGGCTTGCCTCAGGGCCATGAAGTTGTGAAGGGGAGAGGAGTCACTTAAAGTGACTTTTGCCAAAAGCTCTTCAGTTCTCTGTTATTCTCGCTTTGGAAAATACTTTATTAACATTCTGGATTCAGGCACTGACCTCAGTAAAGCTGGCCTTCCTCAGCACTTTGTTCCTGAAGCATTTCACTAGAGGATAATACTGATGTGAGAGAGCATGAAATTGTAGATCTGGCAAGATGAATAAGCATTTAATGCATTAGTGACATCCCTGCTATGAGTCTGTACCAGTGATGGAAAGCTAAAGCTTGTGGAAGAAATGTTCATGGAGGTGCAGCATGCAACAGAATCATCATTTTCCAAGCAAGTGGTCAAGTCATATTACAAAAACCAGATAAGAAGGGAGTGTGAGGTTTGGCATGGATCTCTGTAGGTATTCACCCATGCATTCTCACGTACAACAGGTCTGATATGCTTTACTGCCTTGGAGTGAAGAGATGTAGCAGTCTCCAGTATTGAGTCCTCCTTGCTCCCCCAAGCATTCCCTTTGGCAGCAGGTGTGATCTCTGTAGCAGAGCTGGGCAAAGGGAATGTGTTTTGGGACTCACTGGGGTGTTGAACTAGGTACAGGGGCAACTGAATGGAGGCACACACTTGTGTGAGCTCTGCCACAGAGGCAATAATTGTCTACAGGACAGTGGATTTTTGAATTCTTTGGGCAGTTACTGCCCAATTCAGGTGTGGGACATCACCTCAGGTGTGAGAATGTGCCATTGCCTCCCATGGAGGAGATCGCATAGCTGAGTCCTTCAGCATAACGAGGAAGCCTTGGAGCTGCAGGAGGACCCCCTGTGCGAGATGTGGAAATGGAAGTGTTCTGTTTCTGAAAATGCCTCAGTAGGAGCTGTGTTCCTTTAAAATTGCTGTTGGAGATGTGAGGGCCTATAATGTCCATTTTGTGTGAGTGCACAGCTTTGTAACAGCAATGGACATACCAAGCAAAGCATTCCTGCAATTGAACTTCCTGAGGCTGTACTGCTTAACCACCTGTCCCCAGGGTCTGGAGCTGTTGTATATGGAGCATCAGGCTGCCTGCAAATTTTACTTGAATTACATTGCAGTTACTAAAAATAAAAATATGTTTTGGTGGGTTTGGTTGGTGTAGGTTTTTTTGTTTGTTTGTTTGTTTTTTCTTAAACAAATGTTTGGACTCAAGGTCTTTCCAAATGTAGGAATAATGATTAAGGAAAATAAAATGGACAGAAAAGTGTGTTAAACAATCACATTTGAAACTGGATGGACTGGATGTTTGTAACAAGGCTGCTTACAAATGTTGAATTGCAAACACTTCTTTTCCCAGGAGTTCATTTCTCCCACTAATTTAAGATTTGATTCAGTAGGAGTAGGATCAAGGCCACTGGTGAAGTGTTGTCCTTGCATTTGCGTGTTAAAATAACAAGGCCTTTCACTGAATATACGGATTTTAGCATATTCTTAGTATGTCTTTACCTGTTCCTGCCTCTGTTCCTCAGTTGCTCTAAGTTATTTCCTCTGTTCTACCAAAATTTTGTAGCTATAATGCTAGGAAACTTCTAAAAAGCTCCTGCTTCAGGCTGCACCACTGCTTGTTCTCCTTTGTGGGAATATTTGTGGATATTGTGGTGTGAGATGGGAGGTTCAGCCTTTGGGTTCAGAAAATCCTGTTCTTCCCTGCTGCTGGCTCTTGGTTTCCCAAAATGCAACAAGTTAATGCCCTCATGTTTGGGGACCACTCTGGGGACAGAACCAGGGAACTGATGCAGCTGAAGAGCTGAAGCAAACCATAAAGCTTCTTGAAAAGAGGAATTGCCTCCTGAAGCAGGCTGTCTGAGGCCCTTGGAAGGGTTGTACCTTCCTCCTGGGCACGAAACGGGGAGGAGAAGTGGCTCTGTATGAAGTTCTTGGAAGAAAGAAAAGAGCAGGGGGATGAACAGGAGCGTGTGGGCAGGGGCTTGTGTGATGGCTCTGCTGGTGAAACAAGGTGACAGTACATACAAAATCTCAAGTGCCTTGGCCTGGGAGTTCTGTATACATTTGGTTTGTGCAGATCTTCCCAAGGACAGACTGGAGCAATAACAAGACTCTATTCTTAAGATGTTTTTAAACCCACTGTTGTTTCAGTAGCATGTGAAAAGTGAAACACACGATTTTGCTAGTAGGTTTTCTTTGGTTTTGTTTTTCCAGTGGAGTTCTGAAGAGTAAATGGAGTCCCTGAAATAAATTCTTAGACCAGAGAGAGCATATTTCAAAGTCTTGGATAAAAGGAAAGCTGAAGGCTCAAACGTTGATAGTTTTAAATGTCACTGTGTCTTTTGTGTCTTCTGTCTCTCATTAAGTTGCAGCCAGGCTTTGGGACCTTTTTTTAATTTGCCTAAGAATGAGGAACTGTGACTATACCTGAGAGAAGCCAGATGAGCAACACTTGCTTTCTTAGGGCAGCATAATCTTTTGTATCTAAGATTCTGCCCACCCACAAATGGGTGGGCAGAAACCTTTCTGTTGTATTAAGGGATGAAAACTCCATGAACTCGGTGCTCCCTCTATACTGCAGTAATGTGAAAATCCATAACTTCAGTGGTGTTCTCTGCCTCTTTGATGAGTCAGGCCCACACCTGCTTACAGCAGGAGATTGAAATACCAGAGTTTCCCCTTTTGTCCAATCCCACACATCTATCCTTAGCATCACAACTCCTCAGTGTTCAAAAAAGAAAGTGTTTTAACTAAACTTTTGAAGTATTTTTGAGCTTTGGAATTTCTGCCTCTAGAAGCTAAATCACTTGGCACAGTTCTGAACTTGTATTTCAAGTAAAACTTTCTCAGCAAAATTATTGTAGTGTTCAGAGAGTTGTTCCTGAAAGTCTGTAATGAAACCAGAGTCAGGGCTTATTTTTGTACAGTAGGGATTGTATTTTTGTGTGTTTATATATATATGTGTGTGGGTATAAAAATACATCTGTGGAGATGAGAAGATGGTTTAATTTAACTAGCATTACTCTGGATGTGTGTAGTGTAAGACTGATCAGAAGAATAATCTGGAATGTTCAGAAGTCCTTTCAAAGTGCAAGCTTGTAATTGATTAAGGAGCTGGTGAAAGAGCTGCAACACAATTTGTTTATGGATGGTGGAGCCCTGAGATGTAAACAGATCCTGTGTGTGACCAGGATTATTCTGCTGCTTGAATTGTAAACTCCTGGAAACTATTCTCTTAAGTTTTGCATATGAAGCTATTTGCATCCCTCTCCTTTGATATGATTCTCAGGTGAATTTGCTGTTAAGGGCATAAAGATCCTTTTGGCTCCTGGGCATGGCACTGAGGGCCTTGGCTGGTTGGGTGTGTGATACTTCAGCAAAGACACAGATCAGTGTCTCTACCACAGTTATGCAGAGATGAGAGCTCCAAATTTGAATAAGATAAAGTCACTCAGTACAGGCCTTTGGAAGTATGTTAATTCCAAGTAGCTCTAGAGAAAGGATTGGTAAAGAAACCAATGAAAGATTACATATAGGGCTTCACACAGTACTGCACTGCAGTAATGTGAAACATTAGTTTTGAATGGACTACAATATGTTTACAAGAATGTATTCTTCACATTAGCATATGTAAATGGGAGTACATGTGTGCTAGATTTGTCCTTAGCATTTTCATCTCATTTGGGTAATTCTTTTCACCAAGACATGTTATTTTATTACCTGAGGTTAGAATGCATCTTGGTCATGGTAACACATTTATCTTGTATTTTGTGATGCAGTCTTATCACATCCGATTTCTTTTTCCTTTCAGCTTTTCATCTCTCAGTGACAGCCATGACACCAGTTAGTGACAC
Organism: Taeniopygia guttata; assembly: GCF_048771995.1. Classification (NCBI taxonomy): domain Eukaryota; kingdom Metazoa; phylum Chordata; class Aves; order Passeriformes; family Estrildidae; genus Taeniopygia; species Taeniopygia guttata. The sequence continues at coordinate 6,730,498 of NC_133040.1, read as the reverse complement.
AGTAATACCAGGGCTATGTATTACTGCACACTGTTGGCAATTTTAAGAGTAGTACTGAGCTTCTAAGGTACAATGTTCATTTTAGCAGGTTGTTTCTGGAGGGGAGAGCCATTTGTAATTACATCAAAACCAGCAGCCATCAGTCATTTTAGATGTAGGAGTTGGGGGAAAAAGACTTGGATAATGTTCAGGAAATATGAAGCAAACAGAAAGTGACACAGCACCCACCCTTCTTGCACTGCAAGGAGTGCAAAGAAGCACCAATTAATTTTTTATGTACTGATGATGGACCTTCATATTTACAGTTGCAGCTTTTATATTTTAACACACAGAAATTATCTTCCATCAGCCATATGAAAAAGCATAGTGAGAGGGAGAACGTTGTTCGGTTCATTGCTGAAAAAGTTGTGACTCTTCTTAATATGTTGGATTGAAACATTTATTTTTCCCTGCCTTGTCTTCAAGGGCCAAATATTTAGAGAAAACTGCTGCTATGTAGGTAACCAGGATTGAGGGACAGACTTTCGAACCTTTAAAAGTTTTCACCAGCTGCAGATATAATTAGAGATCAATTAAAAGGTGCTGTGTCAATCTGCTGAGTGATTTGGAAAACCTGACTATTGGTTTTGATGTTTAAATAGGAACTGAAGCATCTGCCTGCAGTTTCCCTAAGTCTAGTGTGGCACACTGTTAATCTAGTAAGTTTTTCTTCCTCTTGGTCTTTGAGACTCCAGTAAGAATCATCTTTATTTCTTTCATTTACATGGGCTCAGTTCTATTTTTTTTCCCACAAAGCTGACACTTCAAAATTTCAGTTTAACAGTGCCAGTGCAAACTTTACAGTACTCAGATAAAATTTAATTTCTTCGTTTGCTGCCTCTACCAAGAGGCATAGCGTATAATGTGTAACACCCATGCCTAGCTTGGCTGAATTCCAGAGCCCTTCCAGAAAAGGAGACACTGGTAAAATCAGCATCTGCCATGTAAATCAAGATAATAAAGGAAGAGTCATGTCCACAGCAGCTGAAGTGCTGTGTATGCTTGCATAAAGACACTGCAAATGTGTGGGTGTATTTCATGAATTGTTGCTCTTTGGATTTTTTTGTTCAGAGAAACTTGGCTGAGGTACATTATGTGAATACTGTTTTGGCAACTAGAATTGCAAAAATATTTGTGAAGTCTGTTGGGTTCTTCCCCCATGCTCTTATCCTTTCTTCCTGTAGTTAAAATTCCCTTAAGTGTTTTGTTTTAGTCTTCTAAAAATTCATAGTTTTCCTTTAAAGGGACAAGGAGAATTAGTTTTCTCCTGATTGTAAATTACAGATAAATGTTTTTGAAAAATGCCTTTTAAGTTAATGTTGTGTTGAAACACAACACTTGAACTACTTTTTTTCCTAATATTTCCTATGGATTTTTGAATTGCAAAAATTTGTGAAAGGTACTTCCCTCTTAAAATGCAGCTCCCTTGTTCTCCTGAGGTAAAATGTCATGATGGCTTTGTTGAGCACTTCATGAGATGCCCTCTGTTGGGGGTTCTGCTCAGTTGTGATGCCCACAGTGGTGGTGGGAGTGCAGCCCTGGCTGCCCAGGGGTTGTGTGGGTTCCTGGTCCCATCCCCGCTGAGCAGGGGCTGCTCACCCTGCTGGGAAGCAGCTCTGGGACACGCGGTGGGTGGGACAGGTAGTGTGAGGTGATGAAGGCTGACTTCTCCATTGGACAAGTGAAACACAAATATTGGCCCTGGCAACTCTTGAGGTCCAGTTTCTCAGAATTGTTGCCTGGTTTGCCTGGTTGAGCAGTGCACTTCAGCCTGGGGTTACACTGCAGCTTCTTGGGTTTTTATCTTGTTCCTGAATTTCTCAGCTCAGTTCCGATAGTGCCCAAAGGCATTTAGAGCTGGTGTTCTGCAGCACTCGTGTCTCACTACTGGAGAAGTATAGTCCAGATTTTGGCTACAGGTAGGTCCAAGACTCTATACAATTATGTCGTTGGATTTAGCTGAGAATTGAAGGAAGAGTGCTATGAACCGATCAATTACATTGGGAATGAAAGAGTTAAGAATGGAAATCTGATTGCACAGCTGAAATCTCAATAGGAACTTGTGGTCTCTTGAGAGAAAATGCCATTCAGCACCGTTGCACAGAGTTATTTCATTCTTAATTTTAATTGACATGTCCCAGAATGCAGCCTTCTCTGACGAATCCGGGCGGCACAGAGGCGTTGTGAGTCTCAGTCTCTGTGTGGGCGATTGCTGTGTTTCAAATTCAGGTCATCATTAATTCCCCTTTGATGCTGGCATCCTTTCTGCTTACCTTATTCATTCAATAGGTTGATGAAATTTGAATGAATCTTCCCTTAAGTAAGATGTTGATCCTGGGATTTCAGTGTAATAATCTTGCCCTGTTCTTTTTATCTTCTCTGACAGTTTTAGCCCCTTGCCTTGTTGGCAGGGGTGTCCTGTGCAACTTCAGTAACAGGAGAGTAATTATTTTATTGTTATAAAAACTGGGGTGCAGTTTTTATAACACCTTAGGCAAAAATTTCTTCTGGTGTAACATCAATTTTTCATAAGTCTTCTGGGTTTAATTCAGATGCAGTTACTTACAAAACCAGCAAGAGTAGGGGAAACATGCAGCTCCATCCTGTAGTAGGTGTGAGGAGTAGCGAGATCTGCCTTAAGTATTTCTTTAATATTTTATATCTCCAGTATTGATCGCATTTTTTAAATAAGATGTATGATTGACCAGTATTGGGATTATCCCAGAATTTATAGAATTCTCTTACAGCTTTTGTCTGTACTTTGTATCCAATAGGCTGCAGTTTAAAGAAACATTTTGCAGAGAGCCTAAATGTACACAGTAGCTACAAATGCAGTGGAAAACTTGTGTTACAGAACATCACTTTGTGATTTAATTTGTTCTTAAGCTGTAGATGTACAGATGAGGACAACTGCAGGTACAGCTGGAACACTGAAGGTTTCCTTGGGGTGTGAACTTGACTACCACTCCCAGCTTATGGATGTGTCAGTGTCAGTGTTATAGGTCTAAAGACCTTAAAATATAAATTTACAGAGTATAATTTGTTTCTAGTTAAAATTCTATGTATTCTGTTATTCATCTTCTTTGCCTTCTCAGCTTTTTAAGCTGGTACAGTGTTTTGCTGGCACACAATGTGTAGTAGCTGTGTAAAGAGAGTCTTCATTATCTTCTGGAATTTTGTATCACATCAGTTCCTTCATGGAAACCATGCAGTGTTTGATGGTGGTCATGGTGATGATCAAACTTACTGCATCTGCAAAAGAATGTTTGTTTACAAAGGGTCACTCTCAGCGTAAAGACATTAATTAAAGTCTTCTCGGAGATTTGGATTTGAACCCACTGTTCACCTTTTCCAGAAAAATTGGTCAGTGGTAATGAAGGTAGACTAAGGAGGACAAAGGGCATATGATATCTTCTTAATTATTTATATTTTCCCTCTAAGCATAAATAGGATCTGCCATAACCATAGGAAATGGTTTTGTATTTTTACTACTTAGCAAGGTTGAAGTAAGCTATTGTGAGTTATCTTCCTAGAAAGCCTGAGCACTGCTCCTTGTGTAGAATTCCTCACTTGGCACAAATTAACAGTAGCCAGTTTTTCAGCTGTTTCCTGGTAAGATTTTAATGCCCCTGGATAAAAGGAGACAGAGCTCCCTGAATTGAGGGGCAAGTTAGCCGTGGTGTCCAGACTCTTCAGTGCAGTGATGCTGGAACTGAGTGTGCAGTTCATGGCCCCTTTTCCTGCTTCAGCCTGTCCCCAAGCTGACATGAATTTCATGAATCCATCGCTACAGCCTATAACCTCCATCACACTTTTTCCCCAAGTTTTGGTCTGTGACACCATACCTGGAATATTTTCTGGATGCAAGCCTTCCCTTAATCTCTGGTTGATAAGCAAGTGAATTTTACTGCTGGTGTGCTGCATAAGGTCCTGTAAAACTTGCTTTTGCCTGATGTCAGACTATTTATTGTAAAGCAAGGCATGCAAATAATTACCATCTCTGGGTGTTTCTTAGGAGCAATTATCATTGCTGGCTTAATTTTCTTGGAGTTTCTCTGTTCTGGGGTTTGGAGCAGGAAGGGAGCCTACCCAGGCTTTGTCAATTGAGTGGTTTAAGGAATAGGTGCTGTGTTCAGATGAAGTGTGTGATTCAGAAGAGAAATGAAGTTTCGTCCTGTTAACTGGCCTCCTTCTGGTATTCTAATTTTTGAAAAAAAAACTTGATTTTTAAGCAGGTGAGTTTAAAATACTGTAATTTATTGTGTTTATACTCTTGTACAGCTGCCTGCCTGCCTTAGCTGGGATGGGGGCTTTATTAATAATTAAACCATGGATTTGTTTGGGTTTGACCCGCCTCGGCACAGAATCAGCCTGCTGAAGTTGCTGATTGCAGGTAAGTATGAGAGCTTTGTTCTCAGCAGAATCCTTCCTCTTGTGTTGTTTCCTCAATAACCTAAAGGTTCCAGAACCTCTTGGTGTGTACATGTGTCTGTTCTTAGCTAGAATGTGCATAATATTACAAATATACTTTAAAGGGACTCTACCATGCCAGTCTGGAATGTGTCTCTGTGTATGCTGCTTGTTTTTTCTTTCTTAAACTTTTTTTCCTCCCTGCCCACAAATGCCCATATGCTAGAAGTTTGGAGGAAAATCCCCAAAGCCCTACATTGTTTATGTGCACAGCCTATTGTTCAGTCAAAGTGCATATTATCAGTGGTCACATGCTTTGCTTAAATATTTTATAAGATCATTGCACTTTATGCTAACCTTGCCTTCATTCTATTGTCTGATTGTGCATTTCCACTTGGACCTAGTTAGTAATCTAGACAGGCTTGAAACGTGTAAGCTTTTAGCAGATGCTGGATTTCAGAAATGCTTTGTTCTAAAAGTTCCCCTTCGTTGTGCTCAAATGACAGAGCTTTGAGTAGTAAGGGGCTCTTTTCTTCTTGTCTTCTGATTGTACAATACTGAAGTAATCTCTTACCTGCAAAGAATCTCCCTTCCCCTCATGCCTCCAACAGGAGACAAAAGCCATGCAGGTGCACAGCAGAGGATTGCATTAAATACCAAGGCATGTTTCAGGTGCAGGTTCAAGGCAGTCCTGTCTCAGCTGGGTGAGTGAGGAGTGTCCTGTGGCAGGAGAGTCTCTGCACAGGCACCTCTGTATCCCCCAGCGAGGCAGGGCTCTGTGTGCAGGGGAGCTCTGTGCCCTCCTCTGAGCTAAAGAGCCTCTCTTGCTTTGTTCCTTGGCTTTTGGACCACTGCCCCTTCTAGGATAAGGGCACAGGGTAGAAGAATAGAGAAATGCTGAAAAGAAAATAATAGGAGCTGTTGGAGGTAACCTTCTCCTGGCTTTGCATGGAGAAAGGTCTGTGTGTTCCTGCCTGATCCAGTGCAGCAGAGTGCATCGCTCTGCCCTGGTGGTACTTCTGCTCTGGCACCACAAAGGCAGTGCTTGATCTCTCTGCTTTCCACTCCCTCCCCAAGGCTCCAGTCATATATTAAAGAAATGTACAGCAGTTTTGTCTCTAAACTTTACAGAAATAGGACTGGGCTGTCTGCAGCTTCAGTAGACATTAAGACTCCTGGTTGGGCTCCACAGTGGCTGATGTGTGCAATAATGATGACCCCTGTTTTCTGGGGGGAGAGATGAGTTTCGTTCTTATTTTGGCCGGAACTACTTGTTATTCTGTTGAGGTCATTTACCCTGAGGGCAAGTGAAAGCAGCTTGTTACTCGAGTTCAGGCTCCAGAGTTTACTGTCTGGTGACATCAATTTCTGCCTTCTCCCCATCCTGGCAGATTTAGTGGCATGGACTTCCTATTTGCTTACAAAATTCTTTTAGGGTCCTTATTTCTGAAGGTGGTTAAATTTACAGGAAACACATTCAGCTTCTTGCAGTGTGTGCGTCAAGAAAATATGAGTACATAATTAAACTGAGGAACTGGAAATTAATTGGGAGGGAAATTGTTGCTTTAAAGATGTGCTAAATAATTACCATTTTTCTATTTTTAGCTGGCTGTTGAAGTAGCATAAGATGTAAAGAAAATAAATCTCTATAGCCCAGTACTCCTCATTTTGGAAGTACAATACACTAATTCAAATATTTCTTTCTTTAGCTCACTGAATTTGCTAAGTGTAAAAGGTGTCAGCTGTCAGAAAGGTTTGGGAGCTACTCAATGCCTCACTTGTAATATACTTTTGAATATTTGAGCTTCCTTAAAAGTTTTCCAGAACTACAAAGCATCCACATGCATATGTAAAAACTTCATAGCAGGGACACTGGATGCTCTGCTGTTCCTTGCTTTCTGTGATATCTTTACACTCCACAATGCCTGTAGGTGCTTTAAGTGCTGCAAACTGTCTGACTAGATCCAAGCTCTGGGTTATCTTTGGTGTTTCTTGCTTTAGAGGACAATGAGTTGGTACCAAACAGGAGCAGGAGGCACAGCAAGTTAAGTTTGTTGGTGCTGAGTTGAACTTTCAGCCATCTGGTGATGATGGTGGCACTCTTGGAGTCAGTCTTATTGAAGTTTAATTGAAATGTGATGAATGAAGATCAGTTGCATTTTTGTGGCTGACAATAGCAGGGATCAATTCAGGGAGAAGCACGTTAGAGCATACTATGGCTGCTGATTTAGCATCTAAGTGAGGACCATTTGTCTCATGAAGTGGCTGTGAATGTCAGTATATAATAATGTGGGGTGATGTGTCAATACCATGGAGACAGTCTGTCAGAGATTACATAGAATTAATTCTAGACAACAATGATGTAAAGGTTAAACAAGCACAGAGTATGACAGAAAGCAGATATCTGTTAGAGTATTAGGAATATATTGCAGGTATAAAGAACATACATGAGAACCTGCCTCACTCTTACCCCTGGTGGGGACCATGTGATTAAAGGTGCCTGATTTAAGGGGGTTGAATTGCCAGAGAGGAGCCTCAGGAACCTGTTCTTTAAATAAATTAGGTCACATAGGCAGAGAGTGGAGAGGTTTTTACAATGATGACTGATGAAGAGCCAGATTTTAAGGAGCTTTTTAAAAGGGAGATTGTGAAAGGTATATTTGCATGCTTTGACTTGTTGAAGTGATCCCTTTAGCAGGATCAGGGGAGGCTGAAGGTGAGCAAGAGACAGCTTTGCCAGGCCATCCAATCCAGCTGGGCAGTGGGGAGATGAGACAGACTGGGCAGGATTTAGCACATCTCCTAGAGATAACTTTGAACTTTTGCTCCTTCCCTTAAAGGAATGAATTCTGGAGGGATTGTCAACATTTTGTTACTGAAGTAAAGGTAAGCAGGTCACAGTTCCTGGAGAGTGCACTCTGTGCTGAGGAAACCAGGGGATGTAACTCTGGGGTTATCTGAGTGCTTCTGGCATTTTGAGGGGTGTAGGTTTCAGATCATGCCTGAAAATACAGCGAGATGCTTTAAACTGTGTGGAGCAGATATTTCTTATTTTATTTTGTATCACTTAAGATTATGGCCTATTAATTATTTGGACAGATGTGTTTTGGATGAGGTAGATACCCAGAAGACAAACTCTTCCAAAGTTCCAGATTTATTTTTGTATCTATTTGCCTGAGCAAAAGGAAACTCATGGTCTTCTGTGCCACAGTTACAAAGCGGTGCTGAGTGAAGTCTGTTTATTTAGCCCCAAGTAAAGCTGATCATTATTATGCATGAGTTTATGGCCACTGCAGATTTGAATGTGGGGGAGGCAATTCAGAAAGGCTTTGAGGTTTGTTTTTCCCTGTTGGCATGCTTTCGGTGGGGAGTGTCTGGAGAGGAACTGGAATGCAGATTTATAAGTTCAAAACCAGCAGGATATATTTTGGAGCAGGAGAATCACCAAGTGGCTGAGGTTGGAAGGGACCTCTGGAAATCATCTGGTCCAGCCCCCTGCAAGGGCCACTTGCAGGTGGCTTTTGGATGGCTCCAAGAACCAACACTCTGTAGCCTCCCAGAGCAATCTCAGTAATTCTCAGTCTACCTCACAGTGTCTGGTGCTGAGACAGAACCTTCTGTGTTTGAGTTTGTGCCCAAAGCCTCTTGTCCTTACCCTGGACACCACTGACTCCATGGTCCCTGCACCATCCTGTCAGGTATTTATTTACACTGATGAGATCCCACAGGATTTTTCTCCTTTCAGGCTGGCAAATCTCCTGAAATTTTTAAATACTTAAATATTTAAATATTTTAAAATAATCACCAAGCATGCCAAGATGCTGAAAAATTGAAGGGATAGCCCATTGTGAAACAAGTAAATTAAAACATCCTAAGTTTCTAAGCTCAGGTGATGCTGGTGAAACCAGTCAGCTGGTTTAGTAGGATGGAAGTTTATTTCGTGCCACAAAGAGGAACCAGAATACTGATTTTGATGGTATTTTGTTTGTTTCCAGAACTCTTCTGTTCAAGTGACCAGCTCAAAAAAGAAAGGTTGTAAGCCATATCTACTTTAGCTGCCTGCTGTCTTTTCAAGTAAGCTACTTATGCCTTCCACTTGAATGTTGTTTGTTACAAAAAAATCTCATGTAAATAAACTGGTTTTGAATTTAGCAACAGCAGGTAAATAGAATAGGCCTTTTCTGCTGTAGTGAGTGCACAGTCTGTGCTAGCTCCATTGCTGAATATGTAGGAGTTGACTTCTTTCCTTTTGCTTGCTTCTTCCAATTCAGCTTTGTGCTCTTCCCTAAACAGGCATTTTGTGTGAGTGACATGAACTGTGAGTCAAAGCAGTGGTGTGCAGAGCTCTGAGTGAAGGCTGAGTGTCCTTTTGTACCAAGATTTAGCCATACATGTCTACTTGTTGCTTGCAAATTCTCTGGGTTGTGACCCCCCCCCCCCCCCCCTTCCACGTCACCCATTTCTGCATTTTTCATGCTGTGGATTTTATTGCAGAAGAGGCTTCAGTTAATGGCAGTGTCTCCTTCAGTAGCTCTGACTATGGGAGCTGAAGACAGGAGGCAGTTGTATCAGGAGGACAACAATTAAGTTTCTAGGCTCAACATTTATCTAAATATAGTTGGAGTGCTAGGGGAGCCTTGGAGGTTTTAAGAGCTTTTATGAGTACCAGGACTAAATTGATTGTACTATGCCTAGAAGAACTTCACTGTTTTTGTTAGGAAAGTGATACATTTATTTTAAATTCTTGCAAACTTCCCAAACCGGCTACTGCCGGTCACAGAATGGAGTGTTGGAGGGGCAGCTTTGCAGAGGGAGTTGTTGGACAGTAATTGGAGGACTAACATTTGGTGGTTCAGCAGTGCAGTTGAGTACATGCCAGCTTTTAATTGGGGTATCTGGATCCTACTGATGTTTCCAGAGGCATTTGGAATGACAGCAGACTAGTGAGCCAAGTGCAGGAGGATCATTGCTGAGGAAATACTCCCTGTTAAATTTCCAGATTTTAAGGGAGCAGAGTATTTTTGTCATCCTTTAAATGTGACAGGTGCTAAGCAAGTGGAGAAAAGTTAAGACTTTTCCCCTGATCTTTCCTGAAATTGATGTAAGATTTCTATTCCCATAGGTTTGGAGAATTCCAATTCCACGTTTCTTACCTGCCATGATGTACTGTGATGGTGATGAAGCAGTGAGGCACCTTAACTGCACCATGGCTTTTGGAATGTGGTTATTGGCATTGTTACTGCTGGGATTAATGTCTTTGTTTTTCTTTTTTTGTGCTTGGAAGGTCTACAGAGAACAGTTAGAACCTCCTGTGCCATAGGGCTCCCTGGGTTTGTTTCTTTTTCTACAGAACAAAAAAATCTAAAAAAGCATCCTAGACAGTTTGCTTTGTCCTCCCTCTCTTTACCTTCTATCTTGTATGTCTTGATTTTATTAAACAGAAAAAATTAGTCAAAAAGCTCACACATTCTTAAGGGTAATGCTCGTCTTGCTGCTGAGAGTTAGGGCAAGCTCTGGGGGCCCATCATCAGGCTGAAGAAGGGTTCCATAGTGGCTCTTGTCCTGGGGAACCCTACTCCAGTGTCTTTTTTACTGAAAAGTCTGTTAGTTTGGCTGTGGGGAGCTAATGTAGCATTCTGTAGGTTGTTGACTAACTCTGTGAGAATATCAGTAAACAGTTAATTCTCTGAAGTTTTGGCTAAGTCAGCCAAAAATTACTGTTTCCAGTGCATGATGTGATTTTCAAGACTTCTTTGGGCAAAATCTGAAATGATAAAGTACTAAGTCTGATGATTTGAATCTAGATTTCTGAGATAACAATGTAAAGAGGAAAGGCATGTTGGAACACCCCATCATGTCTTGCCCCATTCAGAGATCTGGTCCCTGGAGAGTTACCCCCTGTTCACTCCCCTTTGTGTTACTGATAAAAAGGCTCAGGGTACTTGCTTCTGCTGGTATCACTTCTGCTGGGCATGTTCCTCACAGAGCAGAGGAAAAGGAGCTGTAAGAGGTTTTTTTCTTTATAATGACTAATTTCATTCCTCTCCCTTGTGGGCAGACAAGTGGACAGTCCTTGGACAGGTTAAATATCTCTGAATGTTTTGACAGAGTAAATAATCCATGCCCTATGTGGGCTGAGATGAGAGCAGGCACCGTGCCAGGAGCACCTGTGGCTCCAGGGCTGAAGATTGGACCTTTTGCTGTGTCTGTGTTGCCAACAACAGTGAAGAGTCCAGATGCTGATCCCTGTGGATTTGGTGGGTGGTAAGAGACATGGCAAGTGAGACATAAGTAGTCAACACTGCCCACAAAGTACAGCCAGTAGGAGTTTTTGCATGTACATGGCTCATCTGACCTGTTTCTGCTGGATAGTGAAAAAACAAACAGGAGGAATTTGTTGATAAATGTGATGTTCCTGTTTAAAGCAGCTTTGTTGGAGACAATGTCAGATTGCTGTCCTAACTTCTTCTGGTTGTGTTTCCAGTTTGAAAGCTCTCATTTGAATACCATGGTACCTCTGTCCTTTCCATTTTTGTAGTTTATTTGGTAGCATGTGTATGTCAGAGTGCCTGTGGATATGTTGTCTGTACAGACAGGTGTAGCCTGGAGTCCTTGGTTACCTGAGAGGTTGAGCAGGCAGAACTGTGGCTGCTGTAGAAACTGGAGGTGCTCAGGTTCACTCTGCCAGCACATCATGGCAGTTCTGCTTTAGCTGTTGGGGAGCTCTCACAGGCAACTTCCTCTGTTCCCAGGCTGATGAGAGGCACATTCTTCCCAGAGCATTGCCCTCAGTGTTCTTCCTCTGATGGCTGTCAGGAGAAAATGTGACTGCCTGTGACTTACTGGGAGGATTGGTCTGTAGAGAAGGTTTGGACAAGAAGTCACTCATCCTGAACATCTTACCCCTGTCTTCTTTCTCATTAAAAAGCCACTGGCAGCCCCTTATCTGCTGGTACTGCATAATTTGATTAATGCAAGGCATCTTTTTTGGGGGGGGGGGGGGGGGAGCTGTCTCAAGGTTGTGTGGTGATGTTTCTGGAAGTCTAAGGAAATTGGAGTTACTTGAATATAAACTCCCTAAGTCTTCTTGAGTTGCATTGAACTTACTGATGGGTGCATCTCAAGCTTGCATTGCTCTTTATAATGTACCTAGCATTCTAAAAAGTGAAGATTAAAAAAAATTGTGCAAGTTCAAACAGAATTCAGTGTCTGAACTGCTCACTGTCAAATGTGCACCATATCCTATCAATTTTCCTGCTCAGTGGTGCCACGAGAATGGCCACACCAAGAAGGGAGTCATTACTCACCTGAAAATCTCTTCTGAAAGTTGATTTGTAACTAGAAAAGTTGGTCATAAAGAGGGGGAGGGAAGGAGAAATACCAAATGCTGTCAGCTGGTTGCAAACAGGAGGCTTTATTTACTTTAGATAAGCCCCTTTTCTCTCTATTGCATAATTTCTGTCATAATCTTGCTTGCTTATTTAAAAAAAAACCACAAAGCAAACACAAAATAAAAACTAAAATGAAGTGGCTTTAGTGAGTAGTTTTCTCCCAGGGATGATATTCTAGATAACTTCAAAGATGTGTCCTCAATTCTGAATTTTGGGTCGGTATAGTAAACTTTATTGATTGTTTGGAATGGATTGGTTGGGTGCTGTTCTCTGAGTAAAGCATGTCAGCTTTATACAAATTCTAATGCTCTTGGCTAGGGCTGAATGGAAGTTACTCGAGTGAGAATTTCCCTGTGACACTAGAGGCTGAAAATTGGCATTGTGCAACATGCCCGGTTACAATGAAGCAGCTTTACTGGAATACAACAAAAAGACTGTGTTCGTAGTTAAAAAAAAAATGGGCAGATTTGATTGTTTTACATAGGTGATTCAGAAGCTCAAACTTCCTTTTTTACAAAAAGCTATTAAAGTATCCTTTTGAAATCACTGCAGTGAGTAATTCTTACACTGCATTCACAGTTACCCCAATGAGTACACACCAGCTAAACCCACGTATTTAAAATTCCTGCATCACTGCCATTGCTGCAGTAATGAGAACCTGGACTTGCTGGATTGGACAGACTTCATCTGTACAAAAGATAGATGGCAACCAAAGAAGAAGCTGGAAAGAAATTTTAATAAGACACAGGAAGAAATATTAAGAAATGATTGGAAAAGGATCTTGCCTGTTCTGTTATCAAAGCTAAGCAGGAGTTAGTAAGGTACCCAGGACAATGCAGCAGCTGGGATGGAGTATTTTGGTTCAAGGCAACATTTGAAAGAAATGGGAATTCTTCAGGGAAGATAAATTCAGTGAGTATACACTCTTATTTCTCCCACTCACCTGGGGGTCAAGAGAGAGAGTTCAATATCCAGTACTGGTACTTGGCCCACAAAACTTGTAAGGTGAGCAGACATGTAGGACCCAAGTCTGAGCCCCTGATTATTGGCTCTGACTATTGTTTTGCTGACTTCTACCATTTTTACATTTCTGAAATTCTTACCAGCTGTCAGTGCTGCATTCTGGTTTTAATTTTTATATTTGAGCATCAGTTGGCGTGTGGAATCCTCTGATTTACTCAGGTCAGAATGCTCTGGTTGTGTTCTTATGGATTTTGTGCCTGTAAATTTCTTGTAATATTTTAAAAAGCCATAAATAACTCATTTTATTTTGAAATACACATATGTGATTTGCCAGTGTTTAGGAGCAGTAGTAAAATATGTCATACATGAGTAAATTAGCTCCAGGTTTGGGGGTTTTTAATTTTTTTTTTACTGTAGTAAATAACTGTGTCTGCTTTTGGCTTCACTGATTTGCTGTCAGGTCCTTTGCTTTTCTTGATTATATTAATTTTTTTTATGTATTTCCTGATTTGATTTTGTCTTGGCTGATGCTGATGGATCACTGTGTTTTCCTGCATCCAGCTGCAATTACTGAGCAAGCACAAATGATAACAGAGTTCTGTGCTGTCAAGAGACTTTTTTCTAGCAAGCCAACCTTCTCTAGAGCATAAATCTCTTCTTTGCTGGATCATAAATAGTTTTGCAAGAGCTCATCTGCTACTTCATGACCAACCACTTCTACTATTGCTGAAATCTGAAAGTCATCTGAAGACTAACCTCTGTTCACATGACCATCACACAGTGTTTTTGTTAATTAAATGCCACTATGAAGTTAAGTCCTGGAGCTGGTGATCCGTAAGAAATGTTGTGTTCAGAGGAATGTTGCTTTGTTAGCCTGGTGGTTTGGTATTTACCTCACTGAGAGGTTGGCTTCGTTCTTGTTCTCCCTCTCCAGTTTGAGTCACTCTGCTTTAGGCTGGCAAAAAAAAAAAAAAAAAAGAGTACTGCAGTTATTAAACTCTGAAGGATTGTCTGAAAACTGCTTTTCTTTCAACTGGGCTGCAGGAGAAATTCTCTGGCAGTTCTGTTAGGTATGGGTAAAGCATGTGTTTGTTTCCAAAAACATGGTGGGTGTCACTGAGGCTGAGCCATGGATCCTGTTTGTGGGAGCAGAAGGGCCATCACCCTTTAACTGGCAGGGGAGCAAGGCTGCCCCTGTGCTGTGAGCTTTGCAGCTGAGCTGCACATCTCCACTTCTCCATGTGCTACAAGTTTCCTTAGCCAGGAGACCTGCTGAAGTGCTTGACTTCCTCTCTGCTTCTGAGACTTCTCTAAATGAATAGGACCCACTTCTGTTAAATTCTTTAACTTTTAAACATGTTTTTATTCCCCCTTGCCTCTTGTCTTCCTTCCCCAGAGGTAGCCCAAGTGTTTCAGAAACAACATAGTCAACTGGAGCTCATTGAATAATTCAACTGTTGCCTGAAGTGATAGGAAAAAGAGGACGACCCATTTAATAAATCAACCAGAGCTAAAAGCTCTGTGGTTTGTAAAAATGTTCATCTGCCCTCTCTTTGAACTACCCGAATTCCTCTTGTGAAGTGTGGGGCTTTTTTCCCTCTCAGTTGGATGTTCCCTGCTGTGGAAGGGAGCCTGATCTACCTGCAGGTTATCCTTGCAAGTTGATTCTGTTAAGCAGCTCTTTTCCAGAGAGTACCAGGGGTGATGCTTCAGGGCCATGAGACACTGAACCATTCTGGCCATCCACACAGTGTTCCTGGATAACTTCCTCTCTTGTGGCTGCTTCCTTATTATTTCTGCTGAGGGCTTCTGAAATATTCTATCAAAGTCACTGCTGCAACAGGAGCAACCCAAGAGCTACCACTGCCACCTCTGAGGTTCCTTGACCAGTTTTAGCTCAATAAATGAGGGTATTTTCGGGGCCAGTGAAGTATCCATTCTGAAGCAATTCAAAGTAACCTAGCCCTTTAATATATGCTTTTGCTTCTCTTCAAATAAATAAGAATTCTCAAAGTGAACTTTATTTTTTGCTTGTGCATTGTGCCTGTTAGCTAAAATGGGTCTAAATACAAGGTATTGTCTTTAAGGGACATTGCTTAGAAATATGTCTAGGGAAGTTCATAAACCTTTTGCTAAAGACGTTCTTCTGGCTATAGTCTGTGTCAGACTTTCATTTAATCCTTTTGGACAGGCACTTGCCAGTATATCAGCGTGTTACTGTATAAATTGCTTTTTCATTGTTGCTCTAATTGTAAAGTAATCCCTCTATTATACCCACCCAATGATCACTGCATTATCTTTTTGCTGAGCTGCAACATTTCCTAGTGCCTGGTGGTGTCCTGCCTGTTGAAATGAGAGATGTTTATTAAATTGGCTTTTCAGTGGTGGTTCAGTTGGAAGAACTGGCAGAGTGATCAGTAGGAGAGACTTGCTACATGCCTTGAAACATTATCAACTCCCTTGTAGTTCATTGCTTTTTTTGTTTTGTTTTAATGGTCCTTCCTTCAATCTCTGATCTGGTCTCATGGAAACCATATCAGGTTACTGAGCTTTGTGTTCCAGGGGCTGCTGGAGATAAATTTGTGAACACTGATGTGCATAAATAAATGGTGATAGGTTGGAAATCAGGGTCTGGGGAGGAATAATCCATTTGCTTCTGTTGCCTGTTTTGACCAGAGAGCTGAATTAGCAGCTAAAATGTGTGCTGTGGTGTGTTAAACAGCGTTGAATGGGAGGCTACAGAGATAATCCTGGGAAGAGACCATTGAGGCTGGTACTGAGCCCAGACAGGCTTTGCTGTTCTCTTCTCACTGCTGAGGTGGTGGCTTTTTCAGTGAAATTTTGTACCCTTTGAAGCATCCCAAACCTCTCGCTTAATCAAGAGGTAGATTGCAAGGTAGCACTGTGCTTGATCATTTTGAAGAGCTTTTAGCTGGTTTTGTTTTCTGCTGTGTCTTATTTTGTAAAAGGTTGGATTGCTTTCTCTGTAGCTGTAAGGCATTGCAACAAGAGGCTTCTTCCCCAGCTCTTCTCACAAGTGTTCAAAAGTAAATTTTATAAAAACCCACTGGGTGTTTTAGTTATTTTCTCTTGAAACACTATCAAATTCAGAGGACTTACTCCAGGCATAAGCTAGGGACACTGAATAGCGTGTCTGGATTTTCTTGCACTCTTCTGTCCAGGCTGGGACCTGCTTGCATGCCTCTGTTGGTGTGCTATTGGCAGCCTGGGGTTCAAAAATTCCCCCAGGTCTAGGAGGGAAGTTTGAAGAGTTAAAAAACCACAAAGAAATGGAGGCATCTCACATCTCTTAATATATTTTTGCACTTCAGCCTTGAGAGAACTCCTAAGATTTTGTTTTTGAAGCCCTTCTGTAGAACCACCAGTTACAAATAATTCAGGCAGGTCCTGAGCTTCCCTAAGAGGTGCAGATACCTTTTCAGTGGCAGGTGGTGGCACAGTCCCTTGCCATGTAAAGCCATCATTGCAGAAGTCACGCTGACAAAGTTGGCAACATCTGGCTGGGTGATAGGGAAGGATTGAGGAAAGGATGAATTGTTGTATAACAGAAAGGTAGAGTTTATGCATCAATGCTTGATAGGCTCTTCTTGGCTTAAACCACCCTCACCTTTCCTGTACATTTATGTTTTGCCCTTACCCCCAGACAAAATACTGGGACTTTGTTCAAGCAGGAAGTACTAAATAAGGAAGAGTCAAACTGATGTAGCAAGAATGTAAAATACTGGGCTTCTTTCAGGTAGTAGTTCTGAAATGCAGCTTCTCCTGTTCAGGAAGCTTTCACTGGCCAAGTGGAACAGTAGGAGCAAAGGGCCAGTGACTAGTCTTGAAGTGCTCAATCTCTCATGCCTACCACCACGAGTGGTTTTGTAGCCCATTTCTTCTTCAGGAAGTTATTTTGCAATAATTATGGCTAATTTGGAAACATTTCAGTGTATTTTCCAAAGAGAGATCAGATACTTTTTTGTTTTGGTGTGGTTTGAAACTCCATTTAAAGCTAAGCCTGCCAGTTTTCACAGATCAGCTTTAATTTTATTTTCCCCACTTGCAATACCAACAGCAAGATATGTTATCAAATGTATGACCAGGCCAAGTCAATAAATTTTAAATGCATCCTAAATTATTTTCTGTCTGCCTTGCACATTTTTATGAGTTTGTTGAAAGGCTCACTTGATGCGTGTTCAGATGAGCAGGGGAAATTAAATTGTTTTCCCCTTTCTCTCCTCTTCCCTCCCCATGACAGAGCAATGCGTTTTGGCTTGAAATTACAAAATGTCTTTTAAAGATCTCTGAAGTAGACAACAGAATTGGTCTCAATGGTCCTTTTTCAAAAGGATATCGGAAATGCTTTTTTCTTCCCTATTCAGAAACTGAAAAGCTGGTGGTTTTTTTTTTCCCATGAAATATTACTCTACTGCTGAAAGGCTGTCCTTGACTAATGGAAAATCCTTTATGTTAAAATAGGAAAAACATTCAAGGTGTATGATTCTCCTACTATATCATTGTGATTGCAGCCACGTTATTTTTGTGTTACTGTACTGAGGAATTAAGCACATCAGGAGGTGATGATGTGTTCTAGTGAGTGCTTTGCTGTTGGCTGCAGCACAAGCCTTGTGTCCTCTCACAGTGCTGGGTACAACCACACATCTGCTGGGGCTCTCCTGTGAACACTGGTTCAAAAACACTTTGCTCCATCTTTCAACACCTCTACAGATCATTGTTCCACTGTTCACACTTTCCTGTGCATAGGAGATGAAATCTGTTTCCACAAGGTCTATTTGGTTGTTATTATAAGCAAAACAGTAGGATTAGGTTGTTTCCAGATGTGCTTCTGCCTGTGCTGGTGGGAGGAATACCAGGCATCAGGAGAACTTGAGGGCTTCTGAAATTCTTGCCCAATAAACTAGGCAAAAAACTTAAAAGTGATTAAGCCAGTAAAACTAGGGCTACCCAGTGATTTATTTCAAGTACATCAAATCAGCTTTAAAACAAAGGTTTATGGTATCGTTCAACTACTACATAATAACTTAATTATAAAGCCCCTCTTTTGACCAAGAAGATGGCTCTTTGCTGTAGACAGCTGGTCCCTGGCCCTTTAGTCTGTCAGAATGACTGCTGTTGTTGTGCTTGGCTGTTTGACAAACCAGGGAAATAGTTGGGCAGGTTTCTGTAGGTAGCCCCTGACATCCTTCAAGTGCAAAAACGTTTTGTTTCAAAGCTTAAGATACATCTTCATGCTGAGGTAGTGGAGCAATTTGGACGGCTCAGCTGGAGAGCAGTTGCTGTGTGTTTGTGGGAGAAGGATGTGGCATTTTTAAGGGAGAAGGATGATGCTGCTGGAAGGCCAGCAGCTATTTGGCTGCCTGCCCTGGAGCCTGCCAGCAGATCCTGTGGAACCAGCCAGCCTCACCAGCACAGCAGATGGACACACCAGGGCTGTGGTGAGCTGTGCAGTAACGAGGAGTGATGGCCTGTAGTGAACCTCATCTATTGATTAATTAACGTGGAAATCAGCAGCAAGGATGCAAAGAACAAAAATAAAGCGTTTTCCCCAGAATGACCTTTGTATGAGTGAGCTGGTGAGCCACAGCATGGACTGAAGAGGCTTTGTAAGAGAAGCATGTAAGTGTGTGTATAACAGACAAAACTGGTTGTTAGACAGCTCCATTTACAGAACAGTACTCTGTTTTCCAGCTCACATTCACATGACTGGGATGTTCCTTCAAGATTTGTACTTACTAGAACAGCCACACATTTCTTACTGTCCTCATAAAGAAATAGCAGGGTTTGGGATTTGACCTATGAGTGTATGTGGAGCTAGCTTCAGTTTGGAGACTAAAGAACTTTTTTACTTTTTTGAGAATAAAAGTTTTTTTAAAAGCACATGAATGATCTGCAAGAGCAGAAAATACTTGAAAAGTTCATATTAATGTTAAGATTGAACTGAGAGACTTCAGTCCATTGGAAAAGGCTTTTCTCACCATGTAGGAATAAGAAATATGTTTCTGAAATACCTACTCCAGATACGGAGATTTGTAGATACGGAGTTTTCATTTGCTTGCCAACTAAAAAATAAGAACTTCTCTAAGCTGGGTTGTTGTCTCCTTTGTAGTTTGCTTTTTTCCTGCCTTTGTTATTAGCCTGTATTAAAGAGTCCAGGAGATTATTGTGTTGATAATTCCCAGGAGGAAAGAAGCTGCTATTAATATAGGAACTTCAGCAGAAATTTAGATTAGGCTTCATGAAATTGAAACCGAGGCTCTACAAATAATTTGAACACTTACTGCTTGAAAAGCTTCTTGTAAAGAAGGTAAACATTTGTCTCTGCCTCTATTGATGGATGTCATTTGGGCAGTTTCTGTACATCTCTGTTTCTTAGGCTCTCTGTTATGCTATTGAAGGAGTCAAGTCTCACTTTATTGTCCTGTTCCCTATATACATCCCTTAAAATGAACAATCCCTAGGACACGCTGCCAAGTATGCCAAGAATAGCAGTGATGGACAGCAAGTTGCAGGATTA
The DNA here is from genome assembly GCF_048771995.1 of Taeniopygia guttata. Taxonomy (NCBI): domain Eukaryota; kingdom Metazoa; phylum Chordata; class Aves; order Passeriformes; family Estrildidae; genus Taeniopygia; species Taeniopygia guttata. The sequence goes on along the minus strand of NC_133040.1, from coordinate 6,711,157 downwards.
GTAAGTGAGAGGGTTTATTTTGGCACAGTGCCTTTGATTGAAAGGGGGCTGGTAATAAAAACTCAGAGGCAGAGCTCCTGTGAGTTGTATTTGACAGGTGGAGAGGTGAGGAAGAAATGGCTCCTGCTCGTGGTGGGAGAAATGGCTTTTCACAGTTATTAAATGGGAGTGTGAGTGCTTCAGGCACATACTGAAGGGGATGGATGTTGGGCATCAGGTGCTAAGGTAGGGTGGGCAGTGAGGAGCCAGAGAGAGAAAATGCTGTTGAAAATACTGAAGGAGATTAGGACCTCTGCAGAAATAGCAGCTGATGTTGAGAATGTAAGAAAATTGACTAGAATCTTGAGTGCTCAAGGAAAGTTTAGCAAATTTATATGAATTTCAGCTGAATGGTGGGAAAAAGTGTGAGGGGAAGAGGACGAGGTGCAGCCTACAGGTTGTGTTGTTTCACTGTTGGATGTTGGGATATTCTTATTGTCATGAGAGGGTATTACAGTCAGTGTTCATGGCAGTTTAAAGTCCAGTGGAGTTAATCCTTCATGTTTGAGTTCAGCAACATTTTGACTTTTAGCAGAAGCCTAAAGTGATACGCAGCATCTGTGTAGAGCATTGCTGACATTCCTGATAAATGAGTTCCAGAGGCAGCCTTCCATTTGTGGGACATTTCACAAAATCTGCCACACAGAAAGAATAAACTTTTTCAGCTGGGCTCTTCAGCGGCCTGAAAAGTTAAAGAAGCAAAGTCTTCTCTTTGGATGATGGAAGAGACAGGAGTCTCTTTGTCAGACACTGATGCACTTCAGTCTTAATGCTGTTGCTGACCTCCAATGTGCCATGTGAGCTCAGGATGACTGGAGGCACTGAAGCACTGGAGAATAATCTCTTGATAGTCTGTGTCTCAGTTTCCTCTTCTGTGAAATACATAGCTTTTTAAATGAATACTGGTTTTGAATTTCCCATGATGTAGAGAAGGTAGTAATTGTGAAATGTAAAATATTGTTGGAAGGTGGTTGATTTATTTCATTGTACATAATACCAATGGAAACAAGGCCTTTATTTGCTTGGAACGTCTCCTGCAGTATTGGAGAGCTGGTGATATCCCTGCTTTTGTAGCAAGGTCACTTCTGTCAATACCATCCAGATGTGTATCCTCAGGGTTTGTCTAAACATGGTTTGCACTGCGTGGTGTTAATGGCTCTTACGCTCTCTCCCAGCAGGGTCCCACCCTTGTGCTTGCACCTCCGTGTTTATGCACTTTTGTGCCATTTACACTGCTTTGTCTTCCTCTGTTCATCTGTCTTGTTTGAACAATTTTGGGGGAATAAATCTTGCCTCCTTTCCTTGTATGGGAGAGAAAAATTTAAAAAAGGACTGAGAAGCCCATTACAGAATGACAGCGAATAGGAGCAGACCTGAGCATTTTTGTCTCTTGACTGTTTCTAGCAGCAGAAAAGCAGTAAATTTTTGCATAGGTAAAATCAGTGCAGGGTTAACTGTTCTAGAAGTAATCTTATATTAAGATACTTGTGGTATTCAAAATGGATTGATCTAAATGAAGAGAAGCAGGGGCTTGGGGCTCCATTCATCCTGAGTGCACAGGAATGGCAGTGCCTGGGTAGGTGCACTCAGGTATTGCAAGACAGGCATCAAGTGCCTGCTGTTAGATGACCTTTTGTCATCCCTGCTCTTGCTTCTGTTGACAAGTACCAGGTGATTTTTAAGTTAAGCTCAGGAAAAGGTTATGAAAGGTTTTTCGGCTTTGCTGCTGGATGGAGAAGGGACGCTGTGGATGTGCAGTGTGGAGGATGAAAGCAGACATGTCCTCTTCGAAATCTGGAATGTGATACTGCTGTTGTTCAAGGCATCAGTACTGAAGTCAATGTAGGAGATAACTGCTTTGAGCCAGCATGGCCACATTCCAATCAAAACTTCATTTTTTGCCTTATTGTGTTGGCCTCAGCAAGTCAAATGTTTCCCAGTTTTCTGACCCAGTTCTGTTTCGTGCCTCCGGGACAAGGTCTGTTGTATGCTTCTGTCTATTCAATGTGTTTGTGAGAGTTCCAGAACCATTTCAGAGATGGAAAAGAGTAGTATAGCACTTAAGAAAAAAGATAATAAAAGCTGCCAGCTGCCTTTTTTTTTTTTTTCCACTTCTGACTTTTATTTTCTTCTGGTGTGTTTTTTGTAGCTGAGGCAGCGTTCCTTCATTTGAGGTGTTGCACAGCAATGGATTGAGCAGAGCTGTGCCTGAGACATGTAGGTATAGGTGACAGCTCAGTGAGGTTTCCTGATTAAGGGTGTCCCACATCACCAAGTGATGGCAGCTCAGGCTGGGCTTTCCATTTTAGGGCTGCTGTGGTAATGACCCGAGTTAGACTGCTTGAGCTTCCTATAAGATCTTTAAAATGAGGTGTGAAGAAATAGAAAGTGAATCCCATGAGTTTGTGGAAAAAAAAAGCCTTTGAAAGATCAGAGTGGCTCCTGGGGTTACAGGAGTGGGTGACTAGGGAAAAGCTTGGTACTACCCACTGCTGCTGATGCAGCATTCAGGGTGCAGCTGCCCAACTGCAGAATGGGAAACAAGCACATTTTTTGTCAGTTTTGAGAACTTAAGTGGCTGAGAATCTGTAACTGTATGTTATGCTTAAATGCTTAACTGTAATGGAGTTGTAATTCAAAGATGCCCCTTGTCATTGTGGTTTATTTATCCTGGTTTATTACATCAAATTGGGAAGTTTGTCTGCCTTCAAACATTTTGCTTGCCTGATACTTAATTGTACTTTGGTTGTATGAGACTTGGCTCCTGACTCAAATGATGCCACATTCATTTAATAGATTTGCTGGAGATGAATTTTCCTCTCAATGCTAAAACTGGGACATGAGTCAAGTAGTTTCTGCTGGCCTAAACATAGGCTGAGCCCTTCACTGCAGGGTCAAAGTTCTGCAGAGGATTTTGTAAGTGCATAAGGGCTGCTTGGTTTTTTCCTTTCTTTCTTAATAACACAGCTGCTCTAAATAATGTGCCTACACAGCAGTTGGGAGGAAAAAATGTACAGACCAAGATGGTTGGCTTTTGTTTAATGTTTTTAATTGGCAGTTGGTGTGCTGTGTAAATTCACCCATGCTGTCCTAACAATGTTTGTGCAGATTTAAGTCTTTTCGCTTTCTCGCACTCAAATTACTGTAATTTCTCAGAAGAGCCTGTTGTTTCTTATAAAATTTGTGTACATCGTACAGTTGCACTTGTGTGGCTATACTGCAATGTAAGTTTTTGCCTCCTGTGTAAATCTTGAGATTAAGAGCCCTGGTGCCTGCTGAAGTAATGATCTGCATCATTTCAGGTGCTCAGTGAACAGTCAAGAGGAAAGCATTTGGCAGTTCCTATGCTGCTGCTGCATGGAAAATCAGTTTCACTGCTTTCAAATGCTTAAATTCATTATCAGCTTAAGAAGCTTTTCTTGCAGAAATGGAGGGATTGGTTAATTACTCTGCTTTAATTGCAGTCACAAATTGTACATACTTGCCCCTTTCCAGGGCACAAGTGATTCCATGGCTGAAAGCTGCAGTGCGAGGGAGGGCAATTAAAGGGAATTATTTCAATAAACAGTTTGTACTGAAGCCTTTGACTCCCCACACCCACCCACCCTGACTGCTGTTTGGAAATACTTGAGGAAAACACCACTCCCTCAGTAGGAACTCAAGTGTGGCCATGGCTTTGTTTTGATTTGTTCGAGTTGTGTTTTGCCACTTGGAGTGATGTTGTGATGGGTTTGTCCACCAAGAAAAAGGCTCCCAGACACGTTGCCATTTCTGTTTTTCTCCAAGGCTCCAACTGTTGTACTCCACCTGTAGATCAGCTCACTCCTCAGAAGTGGAAGAGAGAGCAGTGTTTGTGCTGCTAATGCAGCCTCTCAGGCCAGTCCATGTGCTGACTTCAATTAGCATCTCCAAGAAAGGTGCCCCTGTTTGAGGAACACTTAATCGTATGCTAACATAATGAGAAAAAGGTTTAGTTAGCTTCTGAGCTATATAAATGCCAAACTGAAATGAAGCATAGAAAGGTGAAGTGTACTTTTTTCTTAAGGGAATCAAAGTGCTGTGCCTTTCTGAAAGGGAGTGGATGCAAGATATAATTGAGGTCGTGTGGGAGGTGCAAGTGCACCTTGTGCCCTTTTGAAGGTGTGTTGCCCTTGTTTCCCAGGTGAACTCCATTGTGCATTTACAGACATCCTGATTTTCAGAAAAAGTTGTTGCAGCTGTACGCAAAATGGTGCATTCAGAAGCAGCAGGTGAGGAAAAGGGAAGTGGATTAATGATGAAACAATTCACCTGTTCTCTGCCATTGGGAATATTGTCCTTGTTCACGCTGGAAGATGACCTTTTTTCCTGAAGTAAAATTGGAAGATTAGAGGTAACCATCCCAAAATCCACACAAAGGCTGTGGAGGAGCTGATGGTAGAAGAGACAGGAAACTTTCATAAAGCTGTGCTGTATTGAGCTGTGGAGTGACTGAACATTCTCAGGGGGGTCAGAGACCCCATAAACCTGGGTGAGGCTGCAGGGGACAGACCCCCAGTGGGCAGAAGGGTGGATAGGCTGAATGGGTGTCTTCTGTATCTGATCTTGGTTAATGCTGGATGAGCTTACTGTTTAGATGCTTGCTCATAATGAATTAGATAAACAGTGAAATAATTAACAAAGCAGGCACTTAAATGGTTATTGCATGGTTTAGAGCTGACTTTATTTAGATGAACGAGGTAGTTTATTCTGCTATTAGCTGTGCCCTAGCAAAAAGGATTTTTTTCCCTCCTCTCTTTTTAATGATTAAACACCACAAACAGAAAATGCACTATGGCTTTTGCTGGAAAGACAACACAATGGCCTGCTTCCTTCAGAGGGAGTTCATCAGAGACTCCCAGTGACTCACATGCAACTTCTGAAAATACTGTCTGTTTTCTCAAATGTCAAAAAATTCTCAGGGTCATTGATACGATAGATCATAAGTCTTGAAATGTGGATATTTGACTTACTGTCTAATTAGGTCACGTCTGTAGCACAGTATTCCAGGTACTGTTAGAGTATATTTAGAAGTCTGTCTTCATTTTTGCCATTCTCTGAGCTGCTGATTCTTTTTCCTCAACTAGTTTTCAGCCCCAAGTAATCAGTCAGCAAAGCAGTTTACACTGGAATGCTCATGGATTTTTTCTGTAACCCCTGGTCAGCTGTAGGATACCAGATACCTCACACTCAGTGACTAGGCCCTAAACTGCAGATCTTTCATTTTTCACTGTACCTCATCATCTCTTTCTATGTTGTGTGCCTTTCATGGTTCTTACTCAGTACAGATAATTTAACAAGACTTGGAAGCTGTTTGCTTTAGCTTTCATTCTTTCACACACACCACGTGTAGCCCATTGCCTCTGCCAATGAAAAAGAAAAGCACTTACCAGAGCTGTAGACCCCTGACCTCAATTCTGCAGGTTTTCTCTTTTACCTGTTGCAGTACAGCATCCTATCTGTGCAGGGCTTGGATCTTGTGAGAAAATTCAAGGGCAGCCAGAGGGGTGATTGAGATTACTGCAAAAGCTGACCAAATTTCTGATGCTCTGAGGTATGTCACAGATGGGATTTTCTCCTTGCTCCTTTCTAAAAGAGCAAAGGGAGAAAGACTTATCACACTGACCATGACTGTGCAGAGCAGTCCTTGGAGCAGATGCTCTGTGTACTCTGTCTGGCATGGTTTTCTTTTAAAAGGTGTTAGAGACAAAAATCGGCCGTCACACAAAGCCTGCCTTGGGAGAACATTATTGGTAAATCCCTAGATGTGAACTGTTCTTCAGAAATACCAATCAAGGCAGTTTTATCTCCCTGTCCCTTTGGCATAGGGAGGGGTGTGTGTTTTCATCTGGCCTTCCCTTACATAACCCTTCAGCCTTTTGGTACTGCCCTGGTCATCTGGCTATATTTTGCTAAAACTGTTACCTCCCACCATTCCCAGAACATTTCAAAGATCTGGAAGAGCAACTGGATGGAAAAAAGTTTTGTCATTTGTCATAGTGCACTTGCTTAATCAGAAGGCAAGTTTCAGGCAGGAAACAAGACATTTAAGCACATTCTGTAAAAATGCTTGATCTTATTTTTTTTCTTTGTACTTCAATTTTTTTCTGTGCTCCATATATGAAATTGTCAAAGGTTTTTGGCTTATGCTCCTGAATTCCTACTGCAAACCTTTATGTTAAGGAAAAAAAGTTGTGAATTTGGACAGACAGATATATTTGGATAGATGTGCTGGTCTGTGTAGTCTATTTAAGTGTAAATTTTATACATTAAAGTTGTCCTTGCATGGACTTTTTTTATTATTAAAAGTGGCTTCTCTCCAGAGTAATTGCTCTGCTTTACTAATGGTTTAATTTTATTTCAAAAGAGCATTGTTTTTCCTTCAGGACAGTATTTGTGTCAAGAGTTACACTGAGAAGCTGTAGCTGTACCTTTCCCAGAGTCAGCCTCCAGGTAATGTACAGCTACAAAAGACATCAAGGACTCATTTGACAACCTGTACTGGGAAAGTAAAAGTTGGACTTGGAAACTTTTTGAGAGTTATTGCTGTATTTATGTCTTGCAAGAAGTCACTAGCAGTTTTTGTCTGGGGAGATCTTTGCAGGAAGTTCCCTTTAACTCTCTTGTGAAAAACTTTAGTAATACTTTCGTTTTTCAAGAACAGAGAAGCAAATGGGTGAGGTAAATCTAAATCAGATTTCTTTGTTCCTCTGATGGCCAAGTGTGGATTTAGAGATAAATTCAAATGCAGCTGTGGCTTCTTCCCTGTTTCCCAGACCCTAATAGGTGTATTCCCCCTCCCTCTGTCTGATGCTCTCAGTTGAGCTGCAGTAGCTCCTGGTGGCCTGCTGGAACAAGCTCTGATACCTTCAGACCAGAGCTGTCCGCCAGGCTCTGAGCTGGTGCTCAGTGATGTGAGCACGGGCGCTTCTGTCGCCAGCTGCCTTTTGGGCTCTGTTCAGCTGTTCCCCAGAGCTGCTCTGCAGACATGGCAGAACAAATATGACAGTTTTCAAAGGACCAGGCAGGAGTTGTTGTGGATGTCACCTTTCACCATCAACTGAATTGTTTCTGCATGCAGATCTCACTTCAGCATGAACCTCGCACAGGTGCCTCCTCCATCCTCAGTGTCCGTGCTCACAGGGTGAAGCTGACAGTACAAATCACATCTTTTCACCTAGTCTGATTTATTTAATAAACAGATAAAATTATGTTTGCAAATTAGTCCACTGGATAACAGTTACCTTGTATGACAGAAGACAGGACTTGATCTGGCATGCACTTAGTGTATTTGAAATATTTTTTTCCTAATCCCTTGATTAGAACCTTTGACTCCCCAGCTATTCTGCTGAGACTGAAAAATACTGCAGTATTTTAAGAACTCTAGCTGGATTTTGCGTGATATTCCTGTTCTTTTTTCTTTAAAGCGAGCAATGAAGAAACAGAGGAAAAAGGAAAGCCCAACAGCTGTGTAGAGTTGATATGCCTGGAAATTAATCATTAATGTCTTGCAGGTGGGCAGTAAATGTGTTATGAAGTCTTCTGTATCTGCATGCAGGGTAGTGAACCATAACTAAGTGAAGTGCATGGAAAAGATCCCTTCAGGCCTGAATCCTTGAAGAGCAAATAGGTGCCTCCAGGAACAGCTCAGTCTGTACACAGGGGGTTGTTGAGGTTATGCTGGTGTGATGTTGTGCATAGTTACTGTTTCTTCAAATCCTTTCTGTAGGTTTATGCTGTATCAGAGCAGCTGGAAACTGAACGTTTATAATTTTTTGCTGTTGTATGCCTTTTGCTAGCATCTGGAAGAGAAATACATCCTCCTAAATTAACTGTTAAATAACTTAATCACTGGGTGGGGCAGATATGCTGAATTAAAGAGGAGCAGTTCATTGCTTTAAGAGAGATTTGCCATCTCTTGGAAAGATAAAGTGCTGTACATGGGGCCGTGTGGCATATTGCAAATCTTTCAGAAACAGCTCTCCCAGACAGAGGAGTCATCCCACTTTTTCCATTTGCTGTGTTCCAACCACTGTGTTGTGCACTAATGTTTTATACGGGTCACTTCAAAAGTCGTGCTTGTCATATGCCCATTATCAAGTGCAAATATGTTGTTCAGACAGGTAACACGGGTCCTGCTGACTCTATTTGCAGCCTGCCTTAGAGAAGATGTTATTCTCTGAAGGTAGCTCTAATTTTTGTTCTAGTTATTATGTACTTGTAAAGAAATTATTAATTATTTCTATTGTAGACACCAACTTCAGACTATTTCTGCAAGGGAGCCTGGGTGACCAGTATCACCTGCACCAGGGATGCTGCTTCTGCAGTCTGAGTTCACCACTGGGTGTGGTAATTACAGTTGTGGATATTCAGGTTTCTGAATTGGACTAAGTGGGTATTGCACACATGAGGGAATGCTGAAATTGGAGACCTGGACTAAATAAACATCAAAGGTCTCTGAATCTGCTAGAGAGGCTGCCATAATGAGTGCTTGTCCTTCCATACTCTGACAAAGGGTTTTCTGGCCTCTGCACTGTGTGGGTGCATCCAGGGGGTTTAGGAGAGGTGGCATTGCAGTGGAGGGGGAATGTCTTGGAGAATAAATTGTCTCTCTCAGGGATGAGGATGCCCAACCTCTGCTGCCGTGTGCTTAAAAGAGGGAAGTTGCAGGACTGCTCTCCCTCCTCTGCTACTACAGTCTGAGCTTACACAGAGGCTGGTGCAGGATGTGTACTGGAGTACCAGGAATGACAGGAGTTTTGGTCCCTGCCAGCTGACACTGACGTGTGTTGAATAAAGTATCTCATTGAGATATTGATAACATTAGAAAAATGATGTCACTTCACAGAGTTGTGCCAGATGTAGTCAGTATCCAAAAATACCTTTCCTGCACTGATTAAGGGGAGTGGGAGAGGATGTGATGGATTTAAAGGTTAGTTTGGTAGTAGTGGCAGCAGTTGCTAGACCAGGTTTGTGTAAGGAGTGTAACAGCGTGTGAAAGGAGCAGCCGGGGTTACTGCAGATGGGGGGCCAAGAGATGAGTTGATGGCCTCACATCAGCACCTCCTTCTGTGCTTCTGCTCTGTACCACACTTGTGGCTGAAGTAAGAGTGTGTGTTGGCTTTTTTAAATTATTATGGATTGGAGATTTTAAATGCGTTTTCCATGTCTTCAACCATAGATGGATACACTGTAAATTTGATGAATACAAAAACATAGATTAGTTTTTCAGATTGACTGAAGTGTTCTGATGAACCTCCTGGGTAGTCACCACGCCTGCCACCTTTCAGTAACAGCAGCAGGGCCTCCAGTCTTAAAAGCACAGCAGAGCATATGGGGAACCTGTTAATTCAGTAGATATTAATTAATAAACACATTTCCTCTGGGGAGAACCTTTTAGCACATCCACTCTTTGGCCCAAGATTGCTCGCACGCATGAATGGATAGCAAACATGCTTTCCTGAATTGTCACTTGTTATTTCTTTACGGGCTGGGGAGTGCCTCCTCCAATCTACTGCTGCCAGGCTTTGGGGGGGCAGACTGCAGCTGATGCTGGAGCTGTGTGAGCCACCAGCGCTCTCACACGTCAGCGGTGTGATGTTGGCAGGTACCTTTCACAGCCCGGCCCTGCGCTGAGCCGGCCCGGCGGTCCCACTCGCTTTGTTTGCAGCTCCCTTCACCCGCCTGTGGGTTGGAAGGAGCAGCTCTGGTCCAGCTGCTCTATGTCCTGAGGCACAGATGTCCCAGAGCTGCTGTGCGGTGGACAGGGCATTGTGGAGCCTTCCTCTTCCAGTACAGCAGCTGTCTGCAGCCTCTGTGGCCCTGCACAGGCTAGCAGGGTAGGCTGGGTAGTTCATACACACTGCAGGGCAATTCCCCCTGGTTCCAAACCTCCACAAACTCCTGCTCTTTTAGAAGTAAATCCATTATTCTGTCATCACGTTCGTATTGCTCCAAGGGTAAGAACAGTGAACATTGATGGTCATTGATGATGAAGGCTTTAGCATCTCTCCACCTGCTCCTAAGAATAAATTAGTTCTCTTGTAAAACTTTCTTAGGAGAAACAAGATCCAAATGGTTTACAAAAGCTTTTTGCTGCTGACCTTGTGAATTTGCTTGACTGCACAAACTGGAAAATGCTGCATAATATTGTAAGAAAATATTTTCACTGATTCTTTCTTCTGCTGTGGGGTTTTTGCTGAAGGTATGAAGGTGATGTTCTTGAAGCAGCTCACTCATTTGTTCTGAAGTTGTCATTTTAATGGTGTAAAATTCCACTAAATTGTTTATACAGACTTGTATTGAAATTTGCTTCTCTTCCTACTGAGTGTAAAGACAGAAGCCTACTATGGAAGTGCAAGTCCCTATGATAGAAAACCCCCTTCATTGCAAAATATGGCAGTGCTTTAGAACGGGTAGTGTGCTGAGGTGTGACCTTACCAGTAGAGGACTGGGCCAGAAGTGCTTGCTACCTTCATGGTTTCTTAGGTTCTTAACATTACACAAAATACTCTCCATTAAAAAATTGTTTTATTTCTTGTACACGTGCAGGTGTGAAGTTGTGAAGAGGAGAAATTTTTTCATGAAAGTCTAGAATAAATACAGAGGTTTCTCTGATGATCTCACTTCCTCTTAGAGAAGTTACGGGTATAAAATGTATGATGGAAATATTTTATCAGTTACATATTTTAAAATAAGTAAAATTTCTAAAGCATTAGAAATTTAAATATGCTACTTGAACTTCATGGAAGAGATAGTCAAGTGCCCCTTAAGAGCTCATTCACTGTGTGTATATTTATCACCTATCAAAATGTTACCTGTCTTTTCCAGCTGCATGGGTAACCTTTCCTACTGGTACTTGCAGCCTGTCTCCTTAGCAGGGAAACATACTAATCCCTGATGAGTGCAACTAAAATGGTAGGTGAAGTCAGCAGAAATCTTTCTACACAGTGAGCTGGCAGGGCAGGTTTGTAAGCCAGCAAACTGCAGTGCTTTGCAAAATATTCTGGATCCAAAAGCACAATGAATCACATCTACCAGATTCACAAAGCTAGGATTAAGAATAGCTGTAATGTCTGCTGCTGAGGGTATATAGAGCACATTATCTGGTCTATTTTCTGGGTTTCTAAACACATTTGAGATGTATACTAAAAGCATGTTAGAATATTTTTGGTGGCTTTTGTGAAGTGAAGGATACGGTTATACATTGGTTTCATGTAATTTCCCAAATGGAACCATGCTCAGTTTAAACTTCCTGGCAAAAAATTTGTTTTCTGTAGTTTCTTCTGTGATCAGATTTGCTGATGATTCCTTGTTCAGGAGTCAGTTTAATTTCTGCGTGTGTGAACTGATAAATGGTGGGAGGCTGTAAATGCTGATGTGTTTGGTCACTGTTGACACAGATAATTTAATTAAGTGTAGAATCAGGCTAGCTTTCTGCCTGTGGGGTGTGAAGTGTTCATGGTGTTGGACACAATTTGCTGTTCAGGATGGATGTCTTTGTCTTCCACCCCGGTAACTAGATGGGTACATTTGCTCCTCCTGATGTGCTGTCATCCCTTGTAAGCAAGATTTATTAATTTGGTTCCATCTTTGTGTTGTGTTGTTCTTGTGCTTCCCTGGTATTTGTGCCTTGGGGCAGTATTCTCATGCCAATCCTCAGCTCATCTGCCAGAGCCGTGAGCTGTCCTGCCCGGGGGCTGGAAGTGCTGGGGCTGGCACAGGAGCTTCTGGTGTGGGAAGTGGGTTGTGATGCATCTGGGCCTGGGCTCTCCTCCCCTTTCTGTACTTCCCAAATTAATCGCTCGCACGCCACCATGGGACAGTTCGGACCCGTTCTGTTCATGCTGAGCAGATGCAGAAGTGTCCCCAAGTCACACACAAGGCATTGTGCTGCTGCCTGAGAGTGTTCACTTGTGTCAAATCAAATACTGGGCTTGTGCTCAGGTTTCTTGTGTTTTATAATCTCTTCCCTGTCAGTACAAGATAGACATCTAATGAGAGCTTAGCAACAAAAACACAGTCTAGGCAAACCACATAAAAAGCCAAAGAATGACATTATGGTGTTTGGACAGCCTTAATAAAGAATCTTAATATACTGCCGTGTGTGGAGGGAGCTGCTGCTCGCCAAAAGATTTATATGGTGAACAAAAGCAGTGTTAACAGGATGGAATTAAAAACCGAAATATTTCTTTCATACTTCCCCCTCCTTCTCTTTTCCTGCCACTTTTTTTCATGTAAAAGCCACTAATTTGGCTTCCACATGACACTCTTCTCATTTATGGGTTTTATCTCTTCTCATTTTTATCTGTCCTCCCTTTCCCTGATGTGCTTTTTTGTTTGGTTTTGCCCTCCTTGGATAGACTCATGCATTTTGTAATACTTTTACTCCTCTGCTCATCTTTTTCTGGTGTTCTTCAGGCTGCAGCATTGCTTTTGCAACTGTTAGCCAAACTTAACATCCTCCATGCATACATTTATCTGTTACTAACTGTTATGCTCCTGATTTAGCAAGCTGAGATGTAGAATATTATGGATTTCTGTCAGATGGATTTATTTGTTAACAATTCGTTAATATAATTGAGTGATGGGTTAGTCCAGGTCAGCAAATCTGACTTGTGGATTCAGCAGCACCTTTTTGGAGATTTTTTTGCTGCTGGGGACTCTTGGAAGGAATTCAAAGACATTGGCTTTCTCTTGGGAAAAGAATAAACACACAAGCTGAAAAGGAAAGTAGGGTGAACCCTGCCAGTGTTTGTCTCTGAGAATATTCTCAATGCTGTGCTCAGGGTGAGTCCTGGAGGCAGGAACAGTGTTTATGGCAGGGTGTTCATAGTGGGTGGTGGACTTGCTGCTGCTAGATTTGTAGTGGTTGAGTCTGTCTTACTGTTAAAAAAGGTGGGTGGGATGACTGTTTATCTTTGATTCCTTATGAAGAATTGGGAGAAAAATAAAACAGCTTCATTTGAACTCTGGGAAGACAGCTGTGTATGTAGAGGATCCCAGGACAGCTAATGCTTTATGGAGGACTTTGGTTTATTTCTGCCAAAATTTTAGTAGTGGAGGTGAGTCATAGGAAAGCCTGTAAAGGAGAGGAGGCAAGCCTGGGTACCTGGGTGCTGGGTACTTTGCCAGGAGAGGTGAAAATGGCATGCCCTGCTCAGGCCTGATTTACAAAAGGAGTCTAACACAGGAGGACAGTTTGTGTGAAATGGAGGCTGTCACTGCTGCTAGCGTGCATGTAGGGATTTAGGCACTTTGAGTGGTTCTGGCCAGGGTGTGAGCAAGCTGCCTAGGAGTTTACTAACACACCATATCCTGTTTGCAGCCTCAGCTTGGCAGGGCTTCTCTGGAAAAATTAAAGATTCTGTTTTCTGGCATAAAACCATAACAAGGAGTGGGAGGGAAATGCAGCTGTCCTGTCCTTAGGTTCAAACAGCTCATCTTGCCAACAGCAGAGAAGTGCAGCCTTCAGAGCACGAGTTTAGTTTTCTGACTGATGGTTGTTAATAGCAAGTCCTTAATTTCATCCTGATCTCTTGTTTTGATCTCTGTGTGTTTAATTGAGAAATGGCTCTCCCTCAAAAGCCCTCTGAGAACCTGCTTGAAACTGATTTAGACTGCTGACTCTTGGGCTGCATCTTGTCTCACTATTCATCATATTTGAATTCCGTTGTGAAGTCAGAAACAAAAACACATCAGAAATAATAATAAAAAGGTACTGTGTAAATAATTCAGTGCTTGGCAAACGTGATAGGATTTTACAATTCTACTGCTTTAATGTAGAAGAGCTGACTGTATGCACAGTGCCAGGAGGAGTGAGTGGTCATAGAAAGACGTCTATTTCCAGCAAGTATGTGGAACCATTAGCCAGAGCTGATGACAAATGGAAAAAGCCAAACTCATTTAACTAAGAAACTGAGAGCTATTTTAAATTGCTGGTGAAGGTATTTACCTCTGGGCAAGTGACTTCCACCTTAGTTTAAATGACTTTTTCCTTTTTGAGATTCATGCTGTAATAGCAGTCCTTGCTGAATGGATGCCTGTCAATATTGAGCACTCTTACTATAAACTTGAATGGAGCCAGTGGTTTCCCATTAATTTTCCAGGTGACAGTGCCTGGATAGATGGTGTTCATCTCTTTTTCCCCGTCAGTCGCTGGTTCCTGCTATCCCACAGCTATTTCAGTTATTCTGGCACAACAGGTTTTTGGGAGCTGTGCTGTAGACAGTGAAGGCTGGGGAATGGGACAGACAGTCCTTCCTGGGCAGTGGTGGCTTCTCCATTGACACAGTGCTCTGGTTTGCAATTTGGCCTTCCTTGAAGTATTGCTTGACAGCTGAGAAGGGGCTCACTGGTGGGAGGACAGGGAACTCTGTAGGCCAAAAGATGAACAGGCATCATTAGCCCCTTCTCTGGCCAACAAAAATCTCTTTATTGCATCTAAGTGTAGTTTGCTGAGGGCAAGCTGGGGGGGATGGGGAATTTCTTCACAAGCTTTAAATAATTTATTCTTAGCCTGAAAAATCTTCAGAGTGTTGTAGCAGTCCAGTTGTGTGCATGCAGGTGAGCACCTCTCCATTATAAGGTTTATGAGTAAATAGAAGCATGTTTCTTAAAAATCATTAGGTCCAACCTGTTCAACAGCAAAATTTTTTCATGCGTTTCTTTACTTGCACAATTCACACTTGCTGTCTTAAAATTTGATGTGTGTGTGTCTTGTTAGTCTGCATCACAGACATTGGCACTGGCTAAGCCTTTCTCTCTGAAGGGCTCTCCTTCAGCTTTCCATTATACCTTTAGGCACTTGACTTGTAATCATATCACTCTTTGACCTTCTTCTGAGGTTAATAGCTCAGACTTTGGGCGTGAAGGAGATCCTGTTCTCTGGCTGTTGTGTTGGGTGTGCTCTGAGCCCAGTGTGGTGCATCCACATCCTTCCACAGCTGTGGATATGAAAACTGAACTTAGACAGCAATTTCTCTAATATCCAATTGCTCACTTTTTTTGTTTGTTTGGGTTTTTGTTGTTGTTTTTTTGTTTTGGAGGTTTTTTTGTTTGGTTGGCTTTTTTGGTGGTTTGGGGGGGGGTTGGTTGGTTGTTTTTTGGGTTTTTGTTTTGTTTTGGGAGGTTTTTTTTCCTCATTTTTTCTTTCCATACTGTTTATTGCTAGTTTATCACAGGCACTTGCCCTCTTCCCAATGTGTGAGGTCTGGCCAGGTCAGTCGTAGGGAATAAACAGAAAATGTGTGAAATAAACAGACTATCTATCGGACAAAAAACCATTGATGAACTCTTCTGGGTAGCTGAAATAGCACAGTAACTGTATTGCTGTTGGGAAATCTGTCTTTCTGCTGGAATCTCTTCCATTTGGAAGATTTACAGCAGTCAGAACGGCCTTTGGCTTTGCTGACTTGTATCTCTTGGTGCTCCAATGGATTTGTGAGACCTCCTGCACAGTTCCATTCCTGCTGTCCCTTTTGGGCTCTCTGGGGTTGCACAGCAGCAGAGCCAGGCTGTGTCAGAGGCTGTTCACACGTTCCTGCTGTGCTTTGTGCAGACCATGGCTTTTGGTGGGGGGCTGGAACGGGCTGAGATGCAGAGGGAAGAAATAGTGTGTGATTTAACAGGGGTCATCTCCTGGGGAGCTGCTTGGGCTGACACAGTCCTGCTGCCTCACTGCCAGGCAGACCTGCTCTGGGGCTGCATAGTGGGAGACACTGGCAGGCACAGTCCTTGTGAGACAGGCAATTGGATTTATTGTCAATGGCTTTGTATTCCCTAGAATGAGAAATAATTTGTTTTAAGGAACAGCTTTCTTGGAATTCAGGCTTAAAAAAATCATCCGTGGTCTGTTCTGTTTCCCTCAGGATTAGAAAAGCTTTTTTTGTTGTTGTTTTTTGGAATTTTTTTTCTTTTTGTGTTGTGTGTTTTTCCACAAAAAGCATTTTTGTTGCATAGTTCAGATCTACCAGCAAGATTGTGGGTGGGTGAGGAGATGAGTTAAATTTAACACTGATCTGATATGGCTCCTAGGACACTCAAATAATGCTCCAGCCTTGGTTGTAATTCAAAGAATGCAGAGATGGTTTGCATCTGCCTTGAAGTTAAAAGCAATTCTCTAAGGTAGTTTTGTAGCAGTGCAAGTAGGCGTGTGTGTGTTAGCCTAGAACTGGCTGTGTCTGGCAGACTTTGCTTTAACTCACTAATGATATGTGAAGGTGGCTGGGGTAGAGCCTGGGACACACAGACTGCATAAAGAAACCTTCTGCTCTCACCTGCCAAACTGACAGTTGTTTTTTTTGTTTTAGATGAAGGACCTAGCTTGTACTTCTGACTCCCATGTGCATGTAAGTTTGTGGACTTGATATCTAGTAATACATGCATCCATTTAATTTGTGATCCAAACTCTGTGGAGCCTGGAAGAAATGAAATCTGAATGCTTGTCTTGCTGAAAGGAATGTAAAATTAGTCATCCCACAACACCCATAATGCCACTGCTGTAGAGGCAGCAGGTGGAGATGAAGGAAAAAATGTGGTGGAAAATTATAATCCATGCTATAACCTCGTCCCACTAAAAATCTTCCTGATTTAGCCTTGGTTAGTTCATCTGAAAGACTCCAGAGAGGAAACAAGTCAGATCTGTTTTGGGTTTGGTCAAAGATTAGGCATGCAGATTTTCATTCTGTTTGTCTTTGGGAGGTAGTTTGGCAAATTGCAGTGAACTTGCTGTACAAATCTTGGTGAGAAACAGTAGTTTCCTGCTCAGTTTCCTCTGGGCAGGCTGTCCAGATAAACACTGGCCATGCTGTCGACAGTTAAGAGAGCTCTGTGTACCAGTTGCTCTTTCTTGTTTTGGGGTTTGTTTTTTGATAATTTTTTTCTTTTTTTTTCGTTGGGTTTTTTTTGGGGGGGGTTTGTTGGGGTGGGTTTTTTTTTTGTTTTGGGGTTTGGTTTTTTTTTGGTGGGTTTTTTTTTGGGGGGGGGGCCTGTATAATTTTCATATTACAAATAATGGCTTATGCTTCTATTTTAATACTTGATCTTGCTGAACTACTGGGAGAAAAAGGGCTTATGACTAAGGGACTGAGTGATTACTTGTGATACCCTTGTCCTGTTCTGGGTTCTACACAGAATATTTACACTGGGGCTTTGAGGCCTGGATTCATCCTCCAGCTTAATGCTCTCTTGAAGCACTAGATAAAATTTCCCTGCAGAATAAATGGCAAGAACTGGATATGTCCAAGGAAGTAATTTAGGCTGTGCAAGACCTGTTCTCTGAGGCTCCTGCTCTTCTTTTCACTAACAAGAAAGAATTAAGTTATCCTGCATGTAGATACCTTGCTAAGCTGCCTAAAGTTAGATGGTGTAAATTTGAACCTATTACTCATCTATTTCCCCATCTGGAAGTTGCATATCCTCAGACTTCCTTCCCAGGAGCTGTTGAGGTGAGCAGACAGCTCTGTCACATTGCAGCACTGTTGCCCTTTGCAGGGAAAAGCTGCTAGTGAAGGTTTTGTTCAGAAAATCCAGGGGCATGTGTGGTTTCCTGAGCATTACTTTAATGTAGTGACACTGATTAACATGTAAGTTTTAAGTATGTATCATCACACCTGTTGAAGTTGACCGAGATGTAATGTCTTGACATCCGTGGTTAACACCCAGTCAATCTGAGAATCAGGGCAGGGCAGTAGAGAGCCCTGAGACATCTTGTCAGAGTGACAAATTGCCCTTTCTGACTCAAAGGACCAGCTTGCATGGCAGAGTTAAACAGCTCCCAGAGAAAGGGGAGGAGAGCATGGGAAAAATACCAGATTTGTTTAGGCCTTCCCATGTATTTTTTGTCTGTTGCTCAGAGTTGAAGGTCTTTTTTCCTTAGTCTGAAACAACAGCAGGTTGAGAGGAGCAAAGCCCCTGGGATTCTGCCTCTCCCACTTCTCGTTCTTATAAACTGTTTACAATCTCCTTCAGTTTCCTAGCTTTGTATGGAAAAGTTCAGTGGGTCAGCTTTCCCTTTAGCTTCATCCATCATTCCAGTCAATTAGAAATAGTTGAGGGCCAATTGCCCGGTCTTCCATTAACTGAGACACTTCAGATTGTTTAAAATAGCATAAAAGGCCTCTTTGTTGACCGCTGGGCAGGCGCTGGATTTGCCCGTTGATGGGCAGCTACCGCGTGGCTGAACAGAACCCCAGTGTGTCCTGCTGTACTTGAGGGATGAATGTTGCTACTCCAGGCCTTGTCTGGGTTTGATTCCTTCTCCTTCACCTCCGCCTCTTGCTCTCCCTGAAAGGTGTGATGCCTTCAAAGGGTGAATTACCATGCTTGCTTCCAAAGAAACCCGCTCCTCTTTGTGGCTTTTCAGAGCTCCTGTAGCTAAGGGTTTTCTCCAGTTGCTGAAATGTTCCTTTTAACCTTGGTGCTTTAAAAGCTCTTGGCATTATTTGTTCCTTGCTTGTCGTGTGTGTTTCTGAAGGACAAAGGAAGTGTGTAAGTGTTCAGGAAACAGTTGGTGCATTGTGGTGTGGGGCTGAGTTCATTCTGGTACCCTGTGCCAGGACAGCCTGCTTTCATTTGGGGCTGACATTTCCCTTCTGTTCTGAGCTGACCAGCCTTAGGGCAGAGCTTGTCAGAGCTCTAGAAAGAGCTTCAAGCTTTCTCATAGGTTGGTGTGCTTGGGTTCACATGGAAGTGCACTGAATCCATTGTATACATACATATACATAAATATATATATATATATATATATATAAACCCCACATTTTATTTCACATGAGAAAACAAAAAAGTAAGTTTACTAAATGGATGTTTATCTGCAGCAAAGTAGATATTTATGTATTCCCATGTCATTGTCTGTATTGCAGACTCCCCTTCCAGCATCATGTGTTTCACTACAGGCTGGTCCATGTGCTTTTTGTTGTTCTAGAGCCATCTTATTTGAGTGTGCCATCATTTGATCCCAGTTTTGGCACAATGTTTCCCCAGTCATGAGGAATTTGGGTACATCTGGCTGTGTATTTGTGCTTTGGTGCTGAAGACTTGGACCTTGTTGTGTTTCTTGAACTGGGGGAAACAACCTATGGCAGTCCTTGAGCTTTAGGTCTCCATGTGCTTGCAAGAGGGGCCCTGCCTTGCAGTAGTGCAAGCACTGCAGTATATGAGGGCTCACGTGAATGTGGAGAACAAATTAAGAAGAGTGAGACAGTTTCCTGTATTGCTGCCCCTTAGAGGACGTGGGCTCAGCGATGGGCATGAGCTGCTCAGCTTGGAATTCAGCTTTTGCACTGCTGAGATGCACAGAAAGCTCTCAGGACAAATCAGGGCAGGGAGCACGGGCAGGGATCTCGAGGCTGTGGTGAAAGAAGGGTGCTCTGACAAAGCAGGAGGCTGTGATAACCTGATTGGAGAGTCCTTAGCTGCTAAGGATTTGGATCTTGTACTAGAAAAAGTCTATCTCAAATACACCAATTTCAACAAATTCCATCAGTGATTTTCTTCTCTGATGTCTCAGTCTGATGCAGATCTCAAGACAGACGTTTTTTCAGCAGCTGTGTTCCTGCAGACTTGCCTTTTGTGTCCTTCTGCACAAGGCTTCAGCAAATAAAAGCTTGAGGACATGACTGTGCTGGAAGTGCAGACCCGAGTGGGAAGGAGACCAATGGGGCACAACATCAGCCTGAGATTTGACTCCAACAAAGCCAGTGTTTGCTTGCTTTACACTTAGAAATAATCTCATGCTTTGCAGAGATTGAAGCTTTAACGAGTAATTTAAGGAGTAGTAGAGGAGAGAGAATCCACATTTAATTCAATTAGCATTGTTGTCCAATGCCATTAATTATGCCCAGACTTGTAATGTGTTTCACAGGAGCTGATACACTTGAGCTTTGTCTGGGCTGGGGTTGACTGAGGACAAATATGTCCACTGATGTAGAATCCGGCCTTTGTGCTTTGCAAAAACGCTCAAATCTGGTATCTGACTATAGCCTGGAGTAAGGAGTAGCTGGAATAGCCTGCACTGCAATCTTCAGAACAAAGGAGATCTTGGGGAGAATGAAGATTCAATGTACATGATTTCAGTGTTCTTGAAGAGAGGCTGTTTTAGTGGAAAT
Source organism: Taeniopygia guttata (assembly GCF_048771995.1). Lineage (NCBI taxonomy): Eukaryota > Metazoa > Chordata > Aves > Passeriformes > Estrildidae > Taeniopygia > Taeniopygia guttata. The sequence continues at coordinate 6,690,992 of NC_133040.1, read as the reverse complement.
AATAACTCCTGCGATTTTATATTATTTCCAGACTGTTTAAAATTGTTCCATAGGCAGAGAATGAAGAACTTTGTTTACTGTCTTGAAGTAGGATGTCTGATCCTCCTGAGGGAGGTTATTCTTTTATTAAAACAGATATAAAATAGCTACTTTGATGGAAATACAATGCTAGGAATTGAAATGGTTATGATTACAGAAGCTGTAGTAGTCTAATGCAAAATAAGCCCTAGGAGAGATGTGCCCTAAATGATAAATCACTGTTCTTTAACAAAACATGAATTACTGTTACTTTATGTTTCTTGCTTATTTTACAAGGTCTTTAGCTGTTTCATCTGCACTTAACTTTTACAGGCTGGAGGTAATTTGATTGTTGCTTTGTGTTGTAAATAGCCTGGCTTTTTTAAAGCACTGGAGATGCAAGTACGAATCTACAGGACAGGATTCATTTGGTCTCAAAAAAGTAAAAGGAAAAGTCATGACTAGTGACACCATATGCAGTAACTGCACTGGAATCTATTCTTATAATTTGGTAGTATTTTGTAATCTCATTGCTTTTGGTTTGAAAGCCTCCAGTAACGTAAATAAGTATATGTTTTTTTGAACTGGAACTAACCTCCTTCTAGCAGGTAAGGAACTACTGGTAGCATTATTCATTAGGGGTGTCATGTTCCAGCCCTATCCAGCATCTTGTGGTTTACTCTGGATAATTAGGCATACCTGCCAAATGTTTGGAATCTGAGATGCTGAGATGTCTTTAGCAAAAAACAGCATCCTAAATACTGGCTTCAAAGCTGAGCACAGAGGAAGTAGTTGAAAAGGGTAATGTGTCCCAGTTTCTACAATTTGTGATGACCTAAAATCCTTAATGATGGTGTCTAAAGACAGATAACAAAATCTTTGCATCCTTTCTACATTAATGTTAGTTTGTGACAGCTCCTAGCTAGCAATGTAGAGAAAGCATTGGGTTTGGAGATCAAAGCACCACCTGGTTCAGGGTAAGCTGGGTGACAGGCTGTCCCCTTGGCTCACAGCATTCCTCAGAGCTCACAGAGTAAGAAGACACAGATGCTGGCTAGGTGCCTGTCTGTGTTGAGGTATCTACCTTGAACTTTGCAAGCTTTTAGCCTTTCTGATGCCTAGGACAGTCTCTTGCTGACAATAGTTTTCTCTTGTAGGAATGCAGATCTCTACCGTATCTGCCTGAATCTTCATTTTAGAAGCAGCCAGAGGATAAAAACCAGCACAACGCTCATTTTAAAGTCAATATGCTCTAGCTTGCAATTTGCTCATGTTTAAGTGCCCAGCTTTTAAGGTTTCCTTTGCCCACAGGCAGTCTGAATATAAAGGCAGGCTCTCTATTTTTTTTTTAATAAAAAGTATTGCAAAAGCTCAAAGAACAAAATATTTCTTTCCACCTTCCATCTCCTCAGGTTTATTATCAGAAAACAGAGGCTGCCTCTGTAAAGTCTAGAGGGGAACAAAGAGATGCCAGCACCTCAAGTGCAGCTGGAAATGAAGGTGGTGGATGAGCTCTGTGTGTGTACATACATGAGTGAGAGGAGTGAGAAGGTCCCACCTTGAAGCACTGTTGGCATTCGATGGTGAGGTTTACAGGGATAAGGTCTTGTGCAAAAACCCTCTACAACTAACTGATTTCTTTGTTCTTGGTAAGGTTTGGTTGAGTGAAGATGAATCAAAGTTCTGAGTCTCTACTGTATTGCAGTATTGTGTAAATTATTCTCTTTGGAGGAAAGCTTCACTGCAGGGTGTAAGAAAGGGAGTTGCAGTAATAACACAGTATCTTATGTGGAGAGAATAATGTATTTATTGCAGGAGCAAGTTCCCCTTCTTGAGCCATGCGCAGAAGGCACAATGTGCCATCTGAACTCTACCATGAGGAATTCAGCATGTATCAGAAATTATTTGTCATTAATGATTTGAGACCTGCAGACTGGAAGGAGTGATTTTCTTTAGGATTTCAGAAACCTTATTCTTGTGGATTGATTGTGTAACCTGGGTTATTCTGTGGTTTCAATAGACATGGAAGTAGTGCCTGCTTGTATCACTTCTGGTGCCTTATCTTTGAAGGCTGTCTCTGTTGCATTTTGACTGAGATGATTGACAGAGGCTTATTGTTACGGTCTTGGTTAATATTAGTGCTTACCTGAAAATGAGAGTGGCTTTCTTACAGAAGTCTGAGTTCCAGAAGGTCAGAATACAGCTGTAAATAAAGGAAAACTGGGCCAGGGGCATCTCCGAGTGTTTAAAGAGAAACTGTAGATCATGCAAGAATTAAATGTGGACCTTAATAAGATACCAGCAGCAAAAGGTCACTGCGGGCTTGCACAACACACAGCGCAGCAAAAGGGGGAATCCAAAGGCTGTAGCTGGGTTGAATGGAATTCTTCTAACTGATACAAAATTTAGTGTTGTAGTTCTCTGGTGATGAAGCTGTTCACGCTTGGAGAATATTTAAAGCATTTTGTAATTAGGCTTAGCACCTCCATTGCAACAGTTTCACCCCAAGCCTTTTTATTTTCCTGTGATGTGAGGAGGAGGAATGGATTTGTCCAGAGTTTTCTTTTGGCAAAGTGTGTTCAGTTTGCAATTTTTGGTTCTGTCATTCTTCTTGGATTTTCTGTTTGGTTTTTAAAATACGTGTGTAAAAATATGTGTCTGTGTGTATAGCTGTTAATAAAGGATATTCTTTGAGTGTCTGACAGGATGTGCCAACAGAAGCCCTTTTTTGGCTTTAAAGACTATGTAGCCAGATACCTTCAGGGCTGGTAATGAAATTATCAGTTTGTTGTTTCATTTTAAGTGGCTGAGGACTAACAATGCTGGGCAAAAGTCTGATTTCTCAGTGTGTAAGCTGGTTCTTTATTGGCCTCTTGCTGTGAACTTCTGAAAGACATTCATCTACCAAAGGGAGTGTCTCTGATTTCTGTGCTGGAATACACAATTGCATAAGAGAAAGGAAGGTTCTGCTGGCGAGCAGCAGAGTGTTCTCTTTAGGCAGTATCCCTGCAAGAACCCGCATTTGATCTCCATACTTTCTGTTTAGCTTTTATTATGTTGTCTATCGGTTATAAATTTAAATAAGCTTGTAGCCAGTTAGGCCTTACAGACTTAGTTAAGATGTAGGAAGGGAAGCATTTTACTGAATTAATCTCTAGCCTTTTTTTTTTTTTTTTAATTATTGTCGCTTTGGGCAGTTTGAGAGAGGTGTCTATTTAATTGTAGGTGTTGATGTTTTATAGCCTTCTCTAGTCTCCAACTGAGTGTACTTTATCAAATGCAAAGAAACTTTCAGTGGTGTGTAAGATTAAATGCTCTGAACAGGCCCAGTGGGCCTGTTCACTGCAGAATTGAAAGAATGTTTTTGCAGACAGAAATTCCACTCCTATGCTGGGCATTGAAGAGAAAGCTTAAAGCAGATTTAAATACAAGATAGTAGTCTGCTAGTCTGTTGCCTGATAATATGAAGTACTTGATAGATGCTTCACACGATTTCAATTTGCTGCACTGAGCCCAGTCATACCAGCACAGATGCAGCAAGCTTGTCTGAGACAGGAAATACTCCTTTCTCTGAATCTCTGCTTGCAAAATGTTGGGTAAAATGTGTTTTTTTTCAATCAAAGAAACTGAGATCAGTGGAACAGTTATACACCATGATGGCTGCATCTGGTAGAAATGAGAAGTTAATTGTTGTATAACATGGTGTATAACATGGTAAAAATGAGAAGTTAATTTTTTTAACCTGCTTCTTTATAGGAGCAAAGCCCCAGTAACCAGACTTCAATAGCAATGATGCAAGAGCCTCAAGAAATGGTGGAAGAGACAGTTACTGTGGAGGAAGACCCGGGCACTCCCACTTCCCACGTGTCTATTGTCACTTCTGAAGATGGAACCACAAGGAGAACTGAAACCAAGGTGAGAGGTTAATAACTGCTGAGAAAAATGGCAAAGTGCCATCTAATCATGGAATAGAAATAGCAGGGAGTAGCCTGAGTGATGACAATCATGCTATTGTGATCCTCAGTGATTTTGAACATTGTGTTTGCCAGCAGAGCTGAGTTCAGGGCTTTTTCAGTTTCACCTCTGTGTCTAGATTGCTCCCTATCAGCTGTGCTGATTCTGCTGTTCATGGAGCTGTGAACTGAGCGTAGAAATTATCAGAGTTAACCAAACAAAAACACCAGAACCCCTTCTCAGGCTACTTGTTCTTGTAACATTCACTTCATTCTGCTGAAGCAGTTCACAGCATTGCCCTGCAAACAAAAATTGATGAGTTGGTAGGGTTTGTCTGAGGAGAACATGTCTAAAATTAAAGCCAATCTATAATAATATTATGTGATGATGCATTTGTCCTGTAGAACAAGAAACAGCCTGTGTAAATAACACTGTAGCATTTAAAATCTGCAACAATCTTGTGAAAGGCATCTTACTCCTAATGCATGGGGAAAGCTGAGTGTGCTCTCAAGTGACTGTACCTCAGGTTTGGCTGGATTACAGGTGTGGCAGACGTTCTCATTTTCCTGATGCCTTTTTGTTCCTCGTGTAAGGTAATCTTCTATCTCTGTTGAGCAGGTGCTGTGTGCTCATGGCTGTCTTGCATGCTTTCAGTGCCACTGGAACATTACAAAGATTAAGGGTGATTCCCCTTTTAAAAACTTCTAAACAAGACTGATTTTAAAAAAAGGGGGGAGGGGATTGTTCAACTGCTTTCTGTGTTAAAAGGAGTTGAAGAAAGGTCACTGTGTAAATCAGTGTTTATTTTCACTGGTGTTCCAGATTTGCAGTCCTCCGGGATATCTATTCAGGACATCAGATCCTCAGGTTGAAGTAAATGAATGTTGATTTCCTGAGGTCAGTAAGCCTATACAGATTATAATATACTGAGTGTCTGGTTTAATAGTTGTTGCAGTTAGTTACAAGGTAAATATAATTGGCCTATTTTCTCATTGTTGAGAGGAGATTAAGGTCTTAAAAATAAAACAGATCAACGAAAACCCTCCACATTTTTATTAGCTCTTCAAATAATCGAATGTATTTAGTTTGTGACTTACATGAAAGAAATGCTATTTTCTTTCTAGTAGCAGCAACAACAACTGTTATTTGCAGGAAGGAAGTGATAAAATTACAGTGGGGATGGACACCTTTTCATATGTACTAATAGTAGTGCATAGTTGTAGAAGGCTGCAAGGGCATAAGATTATAGCTATGACTGTAAAAATAGAGGTGAGGCCATGCCTCACCTAGATAACGGGACCACATGGAGTGAAGTATTTGTCTGGAATAGTCATGGCCCTGATAAAAGCTGCGTGTTTGTCAGGGCTCAGAGGTGTGATTTTCTCCTCTGTGTTGGGGACCTCCTGCTCTTCCATCATCCCACAGAAGAGTGCAGTGGCAGCTTCAAAACAGGCGTTGTAGCTGCATATGGAAAAGGCAAATTGAAAAAAACAGCAACCCTGGAGCTACTGTTCCATTTCAGAGAGCAAGGCTTTCTTGTGTTACTGCAGGTCATTGCAGGCACTGAAGTGTGCCCAGGATGGGGGCAGGATGTGTGGCTGTCTTACTCTCAGTTTGTGTTGTTTCAAATAATGCCACTGACTCCAGCTTAAGTACAACACAGAGCTGTTTCCTGGTAATTTATTGCTACAAGGACCAACAAAAAAGTACTAAAAACCCAGTTGTTGCAAAAAGTAATTCTGAAATGTCAAAACACAACCTGGCTTAGCCCTGACTCTTAGAAGAGAGTCAGGGGTTGTTGCCTCTGAAATGATTTTGGTTTGATTTCTCCTTGCTATGATAAAAAGGCATAGATTTAACAGCTCTTAGATACTAATATGAGGTCAGATTTTACAAGGTTTTGACATCACTTTGGTCTTCAGCTTGCATTTTGTTTTGGGAGAGACTGTGAAAATGAAAACTGTGTCACTGGGGTTTAGTAGCGTCAGTTAATTGCCCTGGAGTTGTCATTGACACAATCATTTCTAATAGGTATCATCATAGTGCTTTCACAGCTCGTGCTATTATGTGTGAGAGCCTTACAGAGAAAATTAACTTTCCTGTTACCTCTGTGCAGTGGCAGAATTCTGACCTTGCTACTCAGAGGGGGGTGCTGAAGAAAACTCCTGGCATGGGAGATGCAGCCACATGGCTGCTGGACATCCTGCTGGCCAGGGCTAGGAGATGTGGAGCCCAAAAGCTGCAGCTTTGTGTCTGCCTGTTCCCTCACAGATTTAAATTAAAAATACACTTAACAAATCCCCCCCAAACCAAAAAACCCCACATGAATCTGGCCTTGCATTCAGTGTGCAGGTGGTACTTGCCCTTGTAGAGGAGCAACGTTTCCTGTGGTGGGAATTCTCACATCTCTTTTCAGTACTCTCCAGTGTGTGAAGTTGACATGGTCACACTGTGCTCAGGGCGGGTTAGGTTTGTGCTCAACTTTTCTTTTTACTCTGAGCAATAGCCTTTTATGCTCTACATTGCTCTGCTTGCTCCAGGCCCCTTAAGGAAGGATTTAGAACCTGTTTTTGTTGTGTCTATAACTAAGGGCTCTGCTGGACAGTGTCAGCCACAATTTCCAGCATACCTGTCTTGCAAAGAAAGTGGCAGCAAAAGATACTTCCTCTGACAGAGTAAATAACACAGGTCATGGTTTTTTAAGAGCCAGAGAGACCAGAGATGTTTTTCAAATGTATTCTTTCTTTGCTGCATAGTTTACATGGGGATTTCTCAACCTAATGCCATTTTGGATTCTTAAAAGGAAAATGTCACTTACTTTTGCTAAATTGTGTGAAGTTCTAGCTTGCTGGAGAGCGATGCCTCTGAAATTCTTCCTCTTGAAATGCAGCAAAGGATGTAAACAGGAATACTCCTGGATGCTGCTGTTCCTTCTTTATTCTCTGTTCCTTCCCCTGTTGTTTCAAACCCATAATTTTAGAGGCTATTCTTTTCAACAGTGTATTAAGTAAACAACCTTAATCTAGATGCATTGACAGTTTTGCTTTGCTTTTCCCTCATCTTTGAAGATGCCTGTAGCAGTGAAGCAGGAAGAAGGCGTAATAGAATTTAATATTTGACATACTTTAAATAGAGAACATCTGCCTTTTCAAAATGAGATATCTCTGAGTAATTTTCCCCTACCTGGTATTCTTTTAGTGTTATACTAAGTCCCTACATAGCATTTATTGCACAAAAGATGTAGCAGATAACAGTTCATTTCAACTTTATAATATCTCAGGAAGCCAAATACCTATCAAGCTAAAACAGTGAAAGTCACCTTGGGGAGAGACTTCCACTTCTTGCTGCTGGCTGGAGCACTGCCAGGTGTTAAAGGGAGCTTGTTGTAAGTGGTTCAAGAGAACTCAGTAAAGCAAATTAGTTGTGTGTGTGTAAAAGTTCACCTTTTTTTTTTTCTTTTTTCAGGCACCTTTTATTTTTATCTTTGAAATGCCAGAAGATTGGAGAGATTTAGGTCACTGTTCCTCATTGAAATTGATGTTATATCATAGCAAACTGTGAAATCAATCTGTATACAAAGTTGTTTAATTTGTAGTCCATCCATTTTCTTTGAGCTTTCCAATACTCAGCAGGTCCAGCTCCCAGCATGATTAACTGCTGTTCCCACTTCTAGCACCTGTGATAAGAAAGTGGTTGTACCAAAACTCTGGGTTGTGCTGGTGCCAGCTACTCCAGGAGACAGTTCTTCAAAACTTTGCAGGAAATTCAGAGGAATTAGGCAACAGAGCCGGAATGGATTTTAACTGAAGTTTAAAGCCCTTTCACAATGTGAAATATTAGGTTTAAAATTGAAGGGGAGAGATTTCAGCTGTTGTTTTGAAAACCTCCAGGGTGAGTTCTTCCACAGCATTTAATAGAAAGGTAATAGCTTCAACCTGCATGGGCTGATAAATTTTTACAGTCCGTGGTTCAAAAATAAGCTCAAAGAAATGTCAGGATGCTCAGATCCTTCTGCGCATTCCTTCTCATCTGGTTCTTGTTTATGACAGTTTCAACAAGATTGTTATCCCTGTCAGCTTTTGTAATGCAGTTAATTTATTTTAAAAAAAATTAGAAGCAAAACAAAACCAACCTCACAAACAAAATGGAGGCAGAGTTATAGATAAGATGACTGCGTCTGACCGTGATAGCCCAGTTCCAATGATACCTTGGAGTCTTTACTCCTACGTATCTGTACAGGGAATAAAGAATTACAAATATCTTGTAAGCATACTCAGCCAGCCTCTTCATAGGGGAAGTACTCTGAAGCTTTCTTCTGCTACTCTTAGATTGAGGGATTTAAACAATGGAGCATCTTTGATTTGTCATTGGGTGAAAAAGCCTTTTCACACAGGTTTTCTTTAGGGATGGAAAGTAAACAGAGGAAGTCAAATTACACTCAAAGTAACTTGTAACTCTACATTTTTTATTAGAGCACATCTCTAATAAAAAATGAGGAATTGATGCTAATAAATTTTTTTTTAAGATTGGGTGCATCTGAAGGATCAGGTGTCTCTCAGATAAGGCAGTCTGTTGGGACTTCGTTTTGGAATAGCTTCATTCTCTCTGGCTAATGCATCAGTATTAAGAAAACCACAAAAATATTGGGAGAAAAGATTACTGTGCTGTCAGCTGCTCTAGGCTGCCTGTGTTCTTTTGAGAAATATAAATGAAACATTCCCTTGAGCAGGATTTCCTGAAATAAACGTGTTTGGTTTGTTGGTTGGATTTGTCTTTTGTTTGGAAACCTTTAATTAAATAGACCTTCTTCTGTGTGCTGGCTAATTGCAGCCAAAAAGCTTCCCTTTATTGTCCTGTCAGCAGCAAAATCTGTTTATCACGTGATAAATCTTCTGTCTCAGTGCCTCTGCCTGACAAATGAGGCATGAGTACAAATACTCCCTCTCTCTCAAAATATAAAATGGCTCTGTTTGATTGCCCCAGTATAACACCTGTAGCATTACTGAATGCTTTTATACTATGAGAAATGCATAATTTAATGCTTGAGTGAAATGTTCCTTTTTATGTGTCTGACCAAGGTGGTTTTGATTGTCCTGGTACTTTGTGTTTGCTGCTGGGTGCACTGTTCAGGAAATAGTGAGAGGTGAAGCTGTGCTAATGCTGTAAACTTCTTTTTACATGTGCTGTGCTGCCTGACACTGTGTGGCTTTTTGATGAGCCACAGCCATTGAAAGTCTGTGCTAGTCTGAAAGACAGGAAAATAAGGCAAAGTAGATATAAATTGCAAACTAATCCCTTGCATTCTGTGTTGGCAATTTAAACTAAAAACACAAATCTCTGTAAATAGTCTGTAGAGTGCCAGAGCATGGTGAAAAACTCACTAAGGGTAGATGGCAGGTCACACATTGTCCAGGAGGTCAGTGATCTGAAATTCTGCTTTGTGGTTTTTGTGTACATGTAGCAGCTGTTGGAGACAGTTGTCCTGGCTGTAACATTTCTGTGGTTGTTACCTTGTGTGTTTACCAATAACATGGAGCAAGTCTTTGATGAAGGTGGACCCGATCCTGCAGGACAAAGTTTATTCTCCTTTTGTGCTGTTGCTGCAGCCAAAAGAGGTGTGTTAGGTACTTCCTGTTGTCTGATCTTAACAGTTTTAGGAAAAACGACACATGACAGATGGAGCAAGCGTGGCAGCTCGTGTCTGAAAAGCAGTGCTTGGGCTTAGATTTTTTTGTATAGTGCTGAAAGAAAGAGCTTTGTGAGGTTATGCAAGGGCACTTCTTGGCATTTAGAAAGCTCCTTCCTTGTTCCTTTCCGAGCATAAGTATCCATTTCTGATTCATCGAATTGCTGACATGTACCTTAATTCCTGTTATTCCCATTACTGGTTCCCAAATTCAAGAACACAAAGGCCCAGCACTTTGCATTCAGTTTTGTCATGGCTTTGCAAAACTTGCATATTTCAGGCCTGAGAAATGTCTTTTTTTTCTGCTCTTAGAAGATCGCTTATGAATATGGTATTTTGAATAAAAGTATTGTTTTTGACTTCAGTAGGCGAACACTGAGCTGTGTTGCTTTGTGTGTATCCACTTCACAAAGAGCTACTGTAAACTCCACCGACTCTTTTTCTCCCTCCTCTCACTGCTGAGTTTATAAAAGCTGTGACAGTGGTCACGCTGACAACTGAGTTCAAAGGAGAAGTATTGTGCACAGGTAACAAGCAAAAACCCCTGTTGGATTGTATGTCATTAAATAAATGTTGAGTTTTTAGTTTCCTTTCTTCCCGTTATTAAAATGTGTGCTTTGAAAAAGGGAGAAAAAACTCAGAGGCATGGAGGGATAGCATCTTTCCTGATGTTTACTTGCTGAGGAAATCCCTTTGTTTCCCTTTGTTTGAGGAAAATTCTTTCAGTTCTGGCTCAAATTAGATACAGAGGTCATGTTGGTACCTGGCTGTGCTGCATTCAGCATCGTGTTGCTGTTAATTACACTGCTGGTGGAGAGGCATTTGTGCTGCTTTCAGTCTTGTAGGATTTCATTACTTCATTATGTTGAAGTATCATTTGCTCACAGATGTGTGTAGGAAAAGAAATTCTGTTTGGGTGAATCTTTTTTCTGCTTGGGGTTTCTGTGTGAAAACATCTGGCTAGAGGACATGTCTGGAGCCACTTCAAGAGATGAACTCTAATTATTTCAATTATTTAGGTTTGCAGCAGCTTGGCTAATCTGTTGCCAACCTAAATATTTAAATTACAGGCTGTAGGTCAAAATATTTATTTGGACTTCAGAGCCACTGAGCAGTCCAGGGATACATGTTATGGTTAGCATTTCCCTTGAATGTAGCATTTCAATCTGAGATTTATATGAAGAAAAGTGTAATTTGTTGATGCTTATTTATGTCTGTAATAGCCTAAAAACCCCAAATACCTTTTACCAATTTTGTGCTCTTCCCCTGGTGTGTGTAAGGCTGTCAGGTAGCTTGATTCTCCCTCTCATCTTTGCAGATGTGCTGTTTTGTTGCTTGGTTGGGCTGAAAGTCAGCACCTACTAGGGTTGGGGTAACTTTATATATGTTAAAGTAATTTTATTTGGGTTAGGGGTACCAAGGGTAGACTGGTATCTACTGGACTTTTTATTCTTCCCAGAAGAGCTTTTGCTGGTCACTCCAGAAGGCAGTACAGAAATTGATGGAGCCCAGATACCAGCCCAAACAGAAGACCCTTTGCTAGTTTGTGAATACAGTGGCTTTTGTCCTGCACTGTCTTAAACAGATTACCAGACCTTTGCCACAAAGGCAGGTGGTTCTTGCAGAGTTTTAAGGACTCTTTGTTCTTACCCTTCAGCAAGAAGTCCTGAGTACAAGAGCCCTCTGGGCATTTACTATTTCCAGTTTTTGCGAATTCTGTTTTGAAATGAAATGTGATCTATGGAAGTAAAGATGATTATGTGTTTGTATACAGATTTTCCTTCAGTGTTTTAAACGAGCTTGTCTAGGATGTTTAGGTAGCTGTAATTGCAAAAGCAATGTGATGTTAGTGTTCATTATTATTTATACAAATTTGCATAAATAATAATGAATATTTGCATTATGCAAATGTGATAGTCACCAAAATAATTACAACTGCTACCTATTGGGCTTGTGTGGTGGTTGGTGGATGTAAGAATACTGTAAAAGAGAAAGCAGGTGTGTTGTCCACAATCTTGAAGCACAAAACTTCTCTCTTCAAGATCATGGTTTCCTAAATATTACTGCCAAATTTGAGCTCCATCAAATTGCGTAGAGGTGCAAACTTGATCCAGATCAGGCAGAAGCATATAACTATTTTTGTTAAACTAGAGAATGTGATGTGGTATTTATGCTGTAGCTGTGGGAGGACAGGCTGTGGCTCCACAACATAATAAAGTCTTCTCTTAGGACAGATGTCTCCTGAAAATATTTTGGAGGAATTGGAAGTGATATAACGACTTTGTGCTGCTTCTGTGTGCTGTCACATGGCTGCAGTGGTTTTGATTTGGTACTAAGAGCCCAGTGTGTATTTTTCAAAGTATTTTTCCACTGTTCATTCCAAAAGCCAATAGGTGAGCTGACTGCTGCGCCGGTGTTACAGGCACAGCACAGTAGTTTGCTCTGTGGTGCTCGCTCCGTGTTCTCACCGCATTATGCAGCAAGGAGAGCACTAACACATTTCCTCACTGCTTCCTGCCAGGTTACCAAGATGGTCAAGACAGTCACCACGAGGACGGTGCGGCAGGTGCCGCTGGGGCCCGACGGGCTCCCTGCCATGGACGGCTCCTCGCCCATGGGCAGCTACACAGACTCCATCGACAGGAGGTACCTGAAGAACGGGGAGCGCTTCATCACCCCCCAGGCCTCGTCCACCCTGACCCGCTCCTACAACAGCTACAATGAGTCGTATCCCGAGAGCCACGAGGGCCAATACCGCCCCTACATCGGCCACGACGGCTACGGAGACCTCTCGGACAGCTACGGCAGCTTGTCCCGGGGCGTCGGCTACCGGCCCCGCTACGCCTACGTGCCCGGGGGCACCTACCGGCCCGACGATGGCAGCTTCACCCTGCCCAGCAGGAGGGAGAACTACGGCCCCGTTGCCCAGCCTCAGGTGCCAGTGGGCAGCAGCGTTGACCTGAACCGCTCTCAGCCCGAGCGCTTCCAGCCGGAGCCCTACGGACTGGAAGATGACAACCGCAGCCTCGGAGTAGACGATGAAGGGTATGAACTGGATCCCGATTACTCCACTGTGAACAGGAGGACGTCTGCAGGTGTGCCAGAGAGAGGAAGGCCTCACAAAGGAAGGTAAAACCCGTTTGTTTTTCATGGTGCTGCTCTGCAGCTTTTGCTTATTTGATCGTATACATTCAAATTCTCTGATCTGGTACAGTCTGGAATTACTTGACAGAAAACACACATGAAATATGGAAGAGAGGGAGAGGTGGGGCCCAAGAACCCTTTCAGTGATTTTGGGCTGCTTAGTTCAGGTTGAATTTAGAGAGAAAGATGACCTTGTACAAGAAGGCTAAGTTGCTTTTTTTCCGTCTTCATAAAAAAGAGTTGTGAATGCACTGTGTTGTCCTAGAGCCATCCCTCACTAGCAAGGTGAAAAGAGGAATTTGTGATCTGAGACTCCTGACAGGTCTGGTTGTGTGCACATCTGCCAAACAAAAGGTTTGAACAGCTGTTTGGGGTTGCAGATGAGCTGATCCCTGGTGGTGAAGGGGTGCCAAGCTGTCTTGATAGGTGTGACAGCCTCTGCCCAGATCCTGTGCTAAGCACACACCCTCAGCTGTCTGACCAGGTTATGCTGAACCTCACAGATCTTAAAGACTAGATCATTCTTTTTGCCCTGTGCCTGTAGGGGAGAAAAGGGTATCTGTGTTGGATTTAAAATGACCAGTTACAAATTACTTCTGGTTCAGCTCAGTTTCTAAGAAATGTTCTATTTTATGCCATGTTTTCTGGTATTAGTTGTTCAAGCTGTGTTCACAGCTCTTGCATTTGAGAAAAAAACCCAACAACCCCCAAGCTTGGGAAAAGAGTCCTGTTACTCAGCTGAAAGTCATCTTGTACAGACCTGAAAAACTAGTAATACTTTGTTTTCTAAGGGGTGTACAAATTTTACATGTGCCCGCTTGAAGTTATAGCCTCATGATTCATGTTTTGATATGGATTTAGTTCTCCTTCTTTTCCTTGTAATTTAGAATAGTTTCCAGAGCTATAAAGAGTCTGGATTCACCTGCCTCTGTGTACAGACAGTCTTTAGACTTAACATTTCTGACCTCGGGCTTTGCTGCCTCAGCAGCAGTTGTCGGTGGGATTTGTGCTGTCCTTTTGTTCTCTCCGAGTCGTCCTCCTTGGAGATGTTATGTCATTCATGCTTTTCTGGCTCTATTTTCCCTCCCTGCTCTGGAAGTTCATTCCAAAACTAGAATCCAACACTTCCAAATTGTCATCTATATTTGTGAGAGGGAAAAATAAAAAGATAAAAATGCAATTAAAAGGTGTCAAGGCATATCTCCCAGAACACCCTGCAAGTCCCTTGTGACATCTTTGATTTTGCAGGCTTACCCAGCAGTGGGATCATATTCCTGTTTTGTGGGGCTGAAGGAAATATCTGCACCCAGTGGGTGCCAGAATCCTGATCAGTCTATCAGACTTGGATTAGCACTTCCCAAAACTAAGCAAGTTTACAGTTCTTGCTAAAAGAAGTCAGGCATCAACGCTTCTACATTTTTATTAACATTTTTCAAACTGTATGCAAAATGAATAATTAAATATATTCTTAGAAGCTACCCATTTGCATTTTAAAATTTGGTAGTTTTATTAAACATCCCTTTGATTTATTGTTCCTTGCAGTTTGGATAGAACCACTTCATAATTTTTCTTCTACATTTCTTTTGTTATGAGGTTTTTTCCATATTTAATGTGATCAAGAGGCTTTGACAAATAATTAGCCTGACTGTGGCAGCAAACTTTAGCTGTTGAGAACATAAGAAGATTGTATGAGGGCCTCTTCATAAGCAGTTACTTTTTGACATTTCAAAGAAATACTTGAACAATTCAATAAACCTGCATTTTAGATGTGCTACTGATCTGCAAGAAAATAAAGACTACAAGTATTGCTTTGTACTAGATGAGGGTAATTGCCAATTTATTATTCCTCTCTAGTTTTTTAAAATTTTTATTTCTGTGAAAATGATTAAGTGAATGTGATTAATTGATGTCACTTTTGATTTCGGAAAGTTTGTATGTGTAGAGCAGGTTTAACAACAACTCTTTTGGGTGCTGTTCTATGTCACACCGACTTTCAGAACAGAATTCCTCCACTGATGACTCACTGAGCCTTTGTCTCATGTTTTACTTCATTAGGGAGTAATTTAAAGGTAAAATAAGAGTCCTTACTGTCAGTTCCTGTTCTGAGAGGGCTTGATGGAGGTTTCTCATTGGAAGCTGTGCTAGTGAGTCTGATTCCCTGTGTGATGAGGAGGCAGCCCAGCTTTGTCTGGAGGGAATCCTAGGCAGGGGGATTGCAAGTACAGGTTGTTCTTTCCAGCTCTTGCCTGCTCCATTTGATCACAGAGATAAATACCTATTTTTGCTTTTCTTCTGTCATCACCAGCTTAATTTTAAGCTACTTATATTTCATTTTAAATTGGGGAAAAATGTGCCTCCTCACAAACATCTCCAAATCCAGATAAATGCACAAAGGCAAATGCTGCCTCTGTTGGCTCATCATTGTTTGTGGCTGGGCTTTCTTGTTTTCCTTCATACTGAGACCCTCCTCATGTAAGATTCATCACTTTCTGCAAGAGCACCTGGCAATTCTTGTTCTTCCCCTCAGCTTATGCTCTGATTTGGTGTAAGTCAGGTTGTATAATAAATTTGGGTTAGAGAAAAGCATTTGGGGTGTATAGTATTGAAGTAATGTTATTCAAGTTTACTTAGGAAGGCATTTACACATCTTTAATTGAGTTTGTGCTCTTTTTTCCTTCATTTGGTAGGTTGCCTTTATTATACTAGGTGGTTTATTACAGTTTTTAAAAACATCTAATTGTATTGTGTGCTGGATGTTTTATATACAGTCCTTTTTGCAGGAGAAGCAGGAAGTACTGAATAGTTTTATTCACAAAAAATGCCCCTACTACTATTTGAATATTTCTTAATCATTAAATTGAAATTAACACAGGCTGGAAAGAAATGACAGGTCTTACTGATTTAAATAACTTCTGTTCACCTTTTTCTTGTGTCAGTGGTGATTTGTTTCCAGAGTGGACCACTGTAGCCTGTACCTGCATGAGCATTCATGGGACCTCTTTTTTCCCTAAGAGCTCTGGAGCAGCTATTGCCAGGGTTACTATTCCAGACTGTATGGGGTATAAATTTTTAATGTTGACTAAATCAACAACAAAAGTTTTTTACTGTTAAATTATCTATGCCAGAAGCCTGATTTAAGACACTGAGAATGTATTTGGTGGTCACTTCACAGTCCAAATTATTATTACCAGGAAATGAGCCAGATTTCAGATTAAATACATTAAATACCTTTACCAGTGGGTCTGTCTTGCTGCTGTTGTGTACAGACAGTGAGAGAACTGGTAACACCGTACATGTCAGCCTCATTCTTCTGGTGTTTTTTTTTCAGTACAGAATATAAAGGCTTGTAATTGTAGATAAAACTTCCAGTCAGCACTTTTCACTATGTTCACTCTTTCCAAGTGTATATGGGCAGCATTAGGATGTTGTCTAGTTCAGGCCAGGAGTTTATGGACATGCCTGGGCAGAACAGGGTGAGGCTGGCCACGTGGTCAGTTTGACTAACATTTGGGTTTTTTCTGAGTGTCTTCCTTAGTGTGAATTCAGTTTGATAATATTCTGGTTGCAGAAGGTGACGAATGGCAGAGTTTGATGTGGCAGGAGGCAACCCAAGTCAGCTCATCCATTGGCAGTTCTTAGGTGTTTCCAGTTAAGGGGATTTTGGTGTTTAAGCCATATGGCCATAACTCGGGCTTGTCTCAGCAGAGGATTCACTCCAGTTTTGAATCCCCTTGTGTATCCTATCAGGGAACAGAGCCTGGCAGAAGTAGAATCTCATTCTGCAAAGTCTTTACATCTCCTCTACAATGTTTGCCACAAAGTTTCCTGCTGAAATCCCAAGCCTTTCTGGTCTTTTATCCAAAGCAGACACCAGCTGCAAACTGTAATGAATGTAACACTTGTAGAAGTTGTTGAGGATTAAATGTTTAAATCCTTCACCTGTTTATTCAAATATGCCTGTGTTGAAGCCATAAGGAAGATGATAAATCCACAAGCTCTCCCAATTTTTAACTATGCTAGAATGTGTTTTGATCAATTCCTTGAGACAGGTGATTAGTGGGACCTGTGGCATCCTGAAAACTCTGCTGCCTTGCTACAAACAGACAGAAGGCAAGATGCTTGCAGTCAGCAACTCTGGCATAGCACCAGAGCTCTTCAGTCCTGAGAGTAAAGAGCTCTTGGTCTCCTGAGAGCAGTATCTGTGGAAGCTCTTGTGAGTCCTGTTCTGTATCAACTGGCTTTTGCTTCCCAGCCTAGTTGCTCCAGTGATGTGGATGGGAAAAATAACATTTGACCTTGCACTGGTTCGACTCAGAAAGAGGATTTCTTTACTCACACAGTGTGTAAATATGTTGGTGATCAGGGTGTGTTTAATGCCCTGATAGATTCTTGCTTTTGACTTTCTCGCTCTGCCAGTCTGGTCTTCCAGCCCTCTGTTAAAGGAGAGGTGCTGGGGCTTATGCCACTCCTGAGCAGTTGTTCTGATGCAGTTGTTATGATCCTCTGCAGAGGATCTGTTTTGGTAAATTACTTTCCTGTTGTTTTTTTTAACCTTTCCTAGCGTTGATCACTGTATTTAGTCATGTGAATCTGAAGTAGTGTGATACTTGCCTTGGCTGAGCTTTCTTATATACCTCTTAGTTTCATACAGGATCTCAGAGTTTCTACATAATGATTTGGGGTCTTCAGGGGTTAAGTGTGCAGGTGTTTTCTTTGCTGCCAGGTACAGTCATTGAGTTATGTCGCTGGTGCTTTAGCAGTGGCTCTCGACCCTGTTTCATCCCCAGAGGAATGTTGGATCTGGCCTGTGTGGCCTTGTTCCAGCAATTGTGGGTTTTTGTTTTTATCCTCTTCTCTACTGATTGTTGAGAAATGCTGTCTCGTTTTAAGTCAGGGTTGTGATCTTACTTGTTTTTTCTTTTTTAATGATTAATTATGGACTTCAAGTATTTTCATTCATATTTAATAAGTAGTGATTGACAATTAAAATTAGTACTGTTGGCACTAGACTTATGTGGTACTCTCTTGTAATGACACTGTTGCAATTTGAAGTCCTAACTCTAAAGTTTTCTTTTGAAAAATGTAATGAGGCCAAGGAGCTTTATGTGGCAAAGGAAAGAGGATACAACGTGAGGAAAATAGTCCCATCTCTGTGGTTCTGTTTGGAAGGCTTTGTGGAAATAAAGCAAACAAACTTCATCCCAAGACAGTAATTATCTTTGTGTAGTTGCACGGATGAGGAGGAGAGAGAAACTTAATTGTGCAGGTGTAATTGAGGTGGTGCACAGTTATCTTGTGGGCAGCTCACACAACTGAGATGTTCTGAATTGTGAGTTACCAAGTCAAGCAAGGAACAGCTGTGCAATTATTAAAATTAATCTGCTGCTTTTATGAAGTGAAAAAGAATTTAGCATGAGGATGAGTTTGAGAAATGAGAATTTGTTGTAGTTTTAATGCTGGTTATCACAAATTTGCATTTGTAAAAACCAGATTTTGAGGAGTAGCTAAGGGGTTTTGTTATTCCTTCTGCCCCGTGTGCATTCACAGAAGTAAATTGTTTCAGTGTTGTTGCTTTCTGCTTGGAGTGATGGAAGCAGCTTTGTTCTGTAACAGAAAACATGACTGTCCAGAGAGTGTAAATTACTGTGTAGAGCAACTGCTGAATTATACATATACAGATAACTGCATCCATAAAAGGATTTCTTCAGATTCATTCTGAGTTTTGGATACTTGCCCATTTTTATCCTTTCATTCAGTTTATGGTTTAGAACAGCAATTAAAGCAACGTAAAGTCAGGAGAGGCACTTTTAACATTAAAAACGTTAATTGTACAAGACTAAGTTCAGTCTCCACCTCCGGTTGCTCTTCTCCTCAGAGCCCAGTTTAATTATCAGTCCCTTTGGGATGACAGCAAGTTCCGTTTTCTTCCTAATAGCCTATACTTCAGCATGACAGCAGAAATGGTTCAATAACATCACTCAGTGCTTTAGATGAAAGATTTTAAGAAACATTTTGTGGCAATTAGCACCACTTGCTTGACTTGAGCTAACTGCAATACTGAGACAGTAGCAAACCTGTCCAGGAAAAAGCTGTAAAGCAAAAGGCTGCTGCTGGTTTGAAAAAAAAATATATAAGAGGGTGGTTTATGGCAATATCAATTAAGAGTATTGTTTAGAGTGTGCTTGTCTGAGCATCAACATGGAAATGTAGTGGAACTTGTCAGATTTGCTGAAATACATCTGTGGTCCCTGCCCAGGCCTTGAATGCCTTTAATTAGAGTTTTGGTTTGTTGCAGAAGTAGGAGCATTAATGAAGATCAGTGTTTCCTACTAAATGTAATCCAGCTCTGTTGTAATTGCTTTGCTAAGTGACCAAAATCAAAGCAATCTGTTTGATGGTTTGCAGTTCCTGTCATCATTTCATTGCTAGCCAAACAAACATTGTGCTGGAGTCCCATCACTGCTGGGAACTCAACTATGGTTAATTTTCAAGTTACTCCAAATAAACAATTAGAAACTGTAAATATGCTGCCCCAGTGACATTTGTGATATTAAAATGTGTGCTTGTGGCTGAAATCTCCATATTGACTCAGAGTTACTAGTCCTTAAACTTGCTTTTTTCTTTTTTTCCCTTTCTTTCTCTTGGGACCATTGCTTCTCCCAGGGGCTACGATGACCCCATTGAGACGGAGATGGTTGAGGAGAGGATCCCGTACCTGCACGGCGGCTACGCGGCGCCGCTGGCGCAGCCGGAGCGGGGCAGCATGGCCAGCATCGACCGGCTGGGGAAGCGCTCGCCCTCCATCGACAGCATCCGCAAGGACCCGCGCTGGAGGGACCCCGACCTGCCCGAGGTCATCGCCATGCTCAGCCACCCCATCGACCCCGTCAAGTCCAACGCCGCGGCCTACCTGCAGCACCTGTGCTACGAGAACGACAAAATCAAAAAGGACGTCCGGCACCTCAAGGGCATCCCGATCCTGGTGGGCCTGCTGGATCACCCAAAGCCCGAGGTCCATCGGAAGGCCTGCGGGGCTCTCAGAAACATCTCCTACGGGAAGGATAATGAAAACAAAGTGGCGATAAAGAACTGCGATGGGATCCCTGCATTGATCAGGCTGTTGCGAAAAACAAACGACATGGAAGTCAGAGAGCTAATTACAGGTCAGTGTCTGATTTCGTTAATGGATTAGTCTTTAGAACAGTTCTTTCAGCTTCAGGAACAAGAATTTCTGGAAATTACAGCACTGAAGGAGAATTTAGATCACTGGCTGCAGCTGTTCTGTAGCTGCACCACGTTTGTGGGGTGAGAGCCTGACACGTGCCCGTCAGGAGGGGATCGAGATTGTCTCTGTGGGTGTGTGTGGTGCACTTGGGATTCCCTGGATGCTGCTCCTTGGGTAGCAGGCAGTAGCATGTGCTTGGGGGACTGAAGCTGAAATGAGTTGCAGCATCTTCATTGACAGGTAATTTGTAGTGCACGTGCCCTCAGCATGTTGCAGTCATGAGGTATGATATGCTGAGCTAAATCTTTCCTTGTTAATCTCTTATAAAAAAATCCTGCTGCCATGTCCTCACTCCCTCATATTTAGAGAATAGTCAGTCTCATCAGGAACACTTCCAGCCTGGTGCTCAGGACTCTGAGGCTGCATATAAAGTTGCAGCACTTCTGGGCTGGAAGACTCAGATTTTAGGGAGCATAGGGTCTGCTTTTGTTTGTTGCAGAGGTTGGAAAAGGGAGAATTACATTTCGGGTTACTGAGTTCATGCACATTTTGCAGGGAGTTTTCAAATACAGCTCCATTATTTAACCTGTTTTTATTTGAACTTAGTTTTGGGCATCATCCAAAAAGAGCAATAAATTATGTGCCAAGTTTCAAAGTTCAGCCATTAAGTGGGAAAGGGTAGCAAAGTATGTCAGCTCTTAAAGTAAGGACAAGATACTTCAGTCTCCCATAAATCATGAGGAGTGAAATGGATTTCCCTTTCTCTTCTCAGAAGCCGCAGGGGATGTTTGGATGGAGACCAGAGCATTTCCAATTAATTTCTGTGCCAGAACAGAATTTTTCGTGTGAGGATGTAAATGGGTCCAGGGCTGAAAGTGTTTAGCTGCCTTATCAAGGTTGGCTTGTGCAGGTAGACCCTATTGCAAACATTGATTAAGCCATTAGGGGTAAACATCATAATTCTGTAATTTCCTCAAAAATTATAGTAGCTCTCTTTAGGTTTTTACTGGTAATCATAATTCTCTGAGATGAGCAGTGGCCTTGGGTGTTCCATCTGTTCTTCCATGGCCATTACAGGCTATTTAGCAAACTAGTTCTAAATGTACAGTGTTGAAACCAGCAGGGATATTTTTCCAGCCTTTTTCCAGTGAGCTGGCAAAGGAGAGCTGTCTGTTTTGTCAGAGAACCTCTGAGTAGCACGTGCTGGTTGTGCTTGGAGAGCTGTCTGTGCTCTGCCTCAACATGGAAACTCTGCAGGTGGTATTTTTACTCCATTTGTTGCACTCATTTAATGTGATGGCACACTTTATTTTTTTTTAATAAAGACTATCTATTTATCTACTGTTCTAGTTTAATCAACACTTATTTTTGGAGTGCTGAGAAGCAATAAATTTATTTCCTTAGATTCAAGAAAGTAGAAGCCAGTCTA
Source organism: Taeniopygia guttata (assembly GCF_048771995.1). Taxonomy (NCBI): domain Eukaryota; kingdom Metazoa; phylum Chordata; class Aves; order Passeriformes; family Estrildidae; genus Taeniopygia; species Taeniopygia guttata. Next base: position 6,669,536 of record NC_133040.1, on the reverse strand, counting down.
TAATTTACTCTGAAGGAATATCATTATAGTGCTAGGTGGTAATCAGTCATTTCAGAGATGGCAAAAGCAAACTGGATGTTTTTCCTTTTCACTGTAAACAGGAATTGTTTTGATTTCCCAATGCTTAATTAGCTTTAGAGTTCACATGCACTTTATTTGGCAGTAGTTTTTTCCAATTAAATGTAGTATTTTTATTCCACCTTGGCTTTTGTTACTTAGAGCTCTTTATTTCCCCTTGCTCAAAAACACCAGGAATATGAAGGGCATTAACCTAAACAGATGTCCAGTAACAGATGATGTGTATTTAATCTCCACCTAACCAGGAATACTTTCATTCCCCTTCTAAAATGATATCACCAGATCCGGTGTGAGACATTCAAGCATCAGCACAGAAAAGAAGAATATTCCAGCAATGCCTCTGTGACTGCTGCTGCTGTACTTGCAGTCTGTGTTCAAAGCGCTGGCTGATAATGTGGAATTGTCCATTTGTAAAATGAGCTGCAAAAGTCAGCAGAGAGAAACAAGAGCCAGCTTGAAGTGCAAAGGGAGCATTCAGGCAGGGCTGCTACGACAGGACTGTGTTCTGCAGCCTCAGAAATCCAGATCACAATTCCAGTGTTCTCCTGGTAGCGATCACAACTTTCTATCTGGATGCTTTGCCCTAGTGATAAACCGAGGCCTATCTTTGCCATGAAAATTTTTCAATGAGTCTGGAATGAAATGTCTGGGGACTTCATCAGCAATGCATTAGGAAAAAGGGAAAAAAAAAGAAAACAGAAAAAAAAAATAAACAGCATACAGCATTTGTGTTTATTTCTTTTAACAGGCTCCAAATTCAAGTTTGGTATGACACATTGATTTTTTTTTTTTTTCCTACAGTTTAATCTTTCTTTAACTCAATACTGGCTACTTTAAAAAAGCTCAGTAGTAATCACCAGCTGGCCATCCAAGCTAAGGACAAATGATAAAATAATCCTACTTTCCAAAGAGATTCAAGTAATTTAAAGAAGTTTAAATAATTCAGTTGTCTGAATCCAAGAGCAGTTCTAGCTTGAAGTTTTGTTTCTCTGGCTGTGGAATACTGCCTGCCTGCAGGACAGGAGGTACCAGGTACCACACAGTAGCACACCCTGTTTGAATCAGGGCTTTCAGGCAAAAGAGACCCTGGTTCCCATCTAATGGGAGAGTCAGTCCTTGAGAGCTCCATGCCTTCTCCTTTGCTTGTTCTGATGCAGCAGCCACAGCTGGGTCTGGTCAGTGTGTTACTGGAGCCACGCCAGTGAGTTACAAACACCCAAGAGGTGGATGCAGCATCGAGGGAGAAATCAGATGTGTGGCATCAGTGCTGAACGAGTGAGTCTGGCTGTGCTGGGAGTGTGTTCCCTTGAGCACTTCCCAGGGTACACATTTGGAGAAATCAGACAACTGTTTTGACATGAAATTTTGGAAGCAGGCAGAGTGTACTGATAGACCACTGCTGCCAGATTAAGCCAGTCTGTAGATTTTTTTCTTACAGATAGTGGTGGTTTTAGCAGAATTTGGAAAACTTCTTTGACTTAGTGCCATCGCTGTTTTACCAGGTGTTCTTGACATATCTGCACTTGACAAACAGCACTAAACATGATGGTCCCTCAAGGTCAGGGATCTGTGAAGTGTGCAAAAACTGCCTTCTAAACTCAAAGATACATTCATAAAATACCACAAATCTCACTTCTCTTTTTTTCTGGAATGTGGAGTTACAAAATGTTTCTTAGCTACTGCACTGGGAAAAGCTTGAGTTAAGTGTTAGAGTGTCCATAAGTAAATCAGGAGTAGAGTTGTGTTGAGAAATACTTCATAAAATTCTTCCTTCATTTATTGCTAGGCTTGTAGCTGTACTGCTGTACTCTCAGTGGATCATTTTCTTCAGAAAAAGAGAGAAATAAGGATTAAGCTGATAAGGAATTAAATCTGTTCTGATTGGGAAAGCTACAAAAGTTTTATCTTGAGTGATAAGGTTTTTGTGGAGGAAATGTTCCCATCAGATATGCAAGACCAAAATTCTATTACATTCTTTGAAAAGCAATCAGAAATTGGTAGCTTTAATGAATAATTTTGTTCTTTGTGAGAACGTTGGAGTAATTTTGTTGTTTAATGACATTGCACTGATTTTAAGTGGTGCAGGACGTGATTCTTCAAATTGGTTATAATTGAAAAATGATTGACCTTCAAAATTCTCTGCAGATGAAATATTTTGATCTTATGCTCAAACAGCAACTTGCAGATAAATCAGCTGGCTCAGAACTCCCATCTCCTGGGCACTGATGTGTGCTGAGGTCCTGGATTCCTCTTTGGAGAAGTACCCTGCTCTCTTCAGCTTGCTGATCTCAGTTGAGCTTTCTCCTTCCATTTGCTATTCAGGGTTCTCAGAAGAAGGTCCTTGTCCATGGTGTGTTCTGTCACACACCAGCTCAGTTGGTGCTCAACTTGACCACTGCTGAAAGGAGCACAGCTCCAATCTTCAGGACTTTGATACAAAGAAGCCTATCAAACAAATGCCCCCCGGACCAACACGCAACAAGAATTCCTCAGGGAATATATTGCAGTGTGCTTATATTTCCAAGTGACAAACTATCTGGTATGGACCACAGAAAAGGAATTAAACAGCTTCTAGTTTCTTGGTGATGTTGGATTTTTTTGAAATAAAAGCTTGTAGTTATTTTCCCTGCTTAGTATGTTGAAAAATCAGGGCTGATGGTTGAAGCTACAAGTACATAAGTACATTACTCACAATATTTATGAATAAAAAATTGCTAGTCATCATGTTCATCTTCTGAAGAGCAATATTTCATCTTTCTGTAATCCTAAAACTCATGCAGTCTGTGGTTAAGGACAAGACTTGTAGTGAAAGTGCATGGAAAATATAGGTAACTTCATTCACCTTGCACTGCTGGGCTAGTGACATGATTTCTCCTGAGTGCTGTTCATTTCAATTGATTAGAGTTTTAAAAACAGTGTTTCCAGCTTGTTGAAACATTAGTGTGTTAGGCCAACAGTAACAGGGAGTGATATTTAAGATGGATGTCAAATTTACAGCAATTTTTCCCTCTGATTTTTTTCTGTACTGCTAAATGCTACAGGTGGATCTGAATTTGTCCCCTTAACCTAAAGTCTGTCACTATCGGTGACCTTTCCATAGAATTTATTTGCTCTAGAGCAAAAAGGATGCTGGGATTTAGAGGTCTTTGTTTCATAATTTTGAATAAGAAAAATGTACTGTCAATGTGTTTATTTTCTATATCCTTTCTTGTGAAATATTATCCCCATGAAAATATGAAGTCAGTGTTCAACCTGAAGTTTTTTCTCTGTCTTTGGAACCACAGGACTCCCTCACATCTATTTATTTTGTGCTACATTTATTTTAAGTGCTGTGCATTTTCCCTCACTAAATGCTGTTCAGAAGAGGGGTTCTTCTGGATTTCCTTATGCAACTATCAAGGATAATATTAGAGATTTAAGTGCTTTGACCTTTTGAATAATTTGAAGAGTTTGCATTAATTTTTTTAATAGTAAGGCTGTCTTTTATTCTTCTTCTGTTTGTTGTTTTGTATGAAAGATTGTAGAGATGGGAGGCAGGTGAGAAATTGAAAGCTTGTAAAATGCTGGGGGGGCTTTTGTCAAAGAGGGTGGGGGAAAGGTTCTGTGTAATCCCGGTTCCCTTTGTCTGGTAGTCAGTCACAGAGATTTACAATCAAATTGTGTTTGCCCTAAAGAGTTCATTGCATAAGATACAGCCAGCCCCTTAATAAAAATTCTATGTATGTAGAGGAGCTGCTTCCATAGGGGCAGGTGGTTCTCTTGGTCAGGGTGGGCTTACAGCATTAAAGCTGGTGGTAGATGGGCAGGTTGCTGCTGCAATCCAGTTGGAACTCTATTGAATCCACAGATGCATTTAGTCTCTTGAAATAACCTCTGGTGAATGAGACTATAGGAAGAGTTCGGAGGTGGTGGTTTTATTTTACATGCTGTGGTTGAAGTTATTGAAGTCTAGACACAAATCTCTAAGTCTTGAAACGAGCAAAAGGTTTTAGCATTGGAAAACTTTTAATTCAATCCTGTAATACTAGAGCTCTTGCAAATTTTGAAGGTATTCTTGACTTTTTACTCCTTGTTCTTCTTAAGCAGTAAAATTTGCCTTTGTAGTTTCACTCGAGAGGTAACAGGTTACATCACTGTTCCAGAAAAGATTGAAAGGGGCTGAAACAAAAGGTTGCACTTCTGTTGTTCTGTTGTGTTTTTTAAATGTATATAAAATGAAGTAGAGATTTACAGTTTGCACTGTAATCTGCACAAGTCCATAGTGGTTGTAACACAGGGAGCCTCGGGTTGATATTCCATCAGTTTAGGAAAAATTCCTTGTGTGTTTTGGAGGATCTGGGTTTTCTGTTTGGGCTGTCTGAAAATTTTGCTGGAACTCGCACTTTTCCTTGGAGACCAAAAGCGTGTGTCTGGCTCCCTCCAAGTGTTGTTACTGACAGTTCTCAGATGGTACCAGGCTGAGTCTGTGCAGAAATTCTCTCTGAAGTGAGCATTCTGTTTTAGTCCTACTCTTATGAGTAATAACTATCAGGACACTGTTACAGGTCTGCTGGGAGGCTGTATCACTTACCTAACACTGGGTATTTTGCAGCTATAACGCTGTTGTTCTGTTACTCGGTTTTGATGTTTGACTTCTGTTTACTTTGGCTCATAATTGAGTTAAAAATGAAAAGACAGTGGAGTTCTGGTTTCCAGCTTCTTCAAGAAATCATATGTTTATGGCACCAGGAGATTTGAACACAGATATTGCTTGTGACAGGAAAATGAGAAAATAAATAATAGAAAGGAGACTTGAATGAAATATTATCTTGTGCAGAAGATAAGCATAAGATCAGTGATCCTCCAGAAATTCCTCTCTCCTAGGACTTGCTCAATATACTTTGCTTCACTGGATGAATTTTTACTTTTTGAGGCATAGTTAGACTTGAAAGTGTAACACAGTTTGTATACAGCAGAAAAATTCTATTAATTTCCAGTAGTACATCACTTTTATGTACTCTATGTAGGGCTTAATGAGTTCAACAATATCCATGTCTTGATAAAAGTGCTTCCATGCTTTGTTGAAGAAGCTGTGGGATTTTCCCTAAGCTGGTTCTGGTCTGGCATCTCATCAAGTTGCTTCGCCTTCTTGTTTAGTTTTATGATTTAACATTCAAGCGCTTCCCTGTGAATCCTGTGATTCTATTTACCCTTCAGATTTAATATAGTTGTTATACGCTGGTTATTTAATAATCCCCTGCAGGCACCCTGTGGAATTTATCCTCCTACGAGCCCCTGAAGATGGTCATCATCAACCACGGTCTGCAGACGCTGACCAACGAGGTGATCATCCCGCACTCGGGCTGGGAGAGCGAGCCCAACGAGGACTCGAAGCCGCGCGACGCCGAGTGGACCACGGTCTTCAAGAACACCTCTGGCTGCTTGCGGTAAGGCTCAGCTGTGGGTTTTTTCCCCATCGTTCCTTGGGGTTCTTAGTGAAGAATTTGAGCTACTGACTATTTAGGATTCTAAATGTTCCTTCTAAAATTCCTTGCAAAGGAGCCTTTTCTGGTTTCATACTGTGTTTGCAATTCTGAAAGCACCTTGAGAGTGGGACAGTTCATGCTAAAAGCTGGAATCAGGAGGAGCCCTGATGCAGTCTGAAGAACCAGTGTTCTCTAAACTCAGTGGGTCTCATTTTGCTTTTCTTTTGAGAAAAAATACTTACTCTCAGTTTAGATTCTTCAGCTTTGTGAAGAAATCAGTTAGTTTGAATAAAACTAAAAAAGATTTGTCACTATTCCTTCTCTTGCTTTTAAATGTATTCCTGTCAAATTTCTACTGATTAATGCATCTTCAGAAGTTGGTTCATTTCTGTTTCTGGGCTTGTGGTCTCTAAATTGGAATAACTATTCCCTCGAGTAACTTCACAAATGAAGAAAGTAATGAAAAGTGTTCTGGAAGGGCCCATTACTGAAATTATTTGCAGTCCCACTGGAAGTCCTTTAAGCAGACTCCAGACATCATAGGTTTTTACTTACTAGTGTCTCATTTCTAAGGGTGTTCTGCAAGAGGAAATTAGTCATGGTGAAGGAATAAAAGGATTATCTCAATGAATATGAGATTTTCCAGTAAGTATAGACAATAAATTAGTCATTAGTAGACTAGCCTAACCCACATCATAAAATTTTATTAGTATGTGGATCCACTTGAACTTCTGTACTCCAGGGTATCTCTTGGTTTGTTGATTGATTGAGGTTGGGGATTTTGTTTGGGTTTTTTTTTTGTTTTTTTATTTTATTTTATTTTTAAAGTAAAGCACTGGTTTTACAGGAAACCAGTCCCTTTTGGACAATGTATTCTTAAAGCCTATGAAGAAGGGCATGAAACATAGTACTGAGATGTTAGAGAATTTAAACTTCTGGTATTACAAAGTGGTCCTGATGCAACCTGAAATGCATCAGGTGACACCCAGTGAATGGTGGCTGTTCCTGCTATTGAAGGGGGAAATGTATTTCAGTCCTCTCATCTCTGGTCTCTGCTGTCATAGTCAGGAGGGACTTAGTGCTTCCTTGTGGAAAATTTGAAGCTTCCATCAGATGTGAGGCGAGGTGATCTCATGGTTGACTGGGGCTGCCTAAGGTAGATGGGGATGTGAGAGCAGGGAAAGGTAATCTGTCTCTGTCTGTGCTGAGCCATGGAGACAGTTCCTCTTGCACAGGAACTGAGGACTGCCCTGCTGTCTCCTCACTTGATGCAGTGAGGTGAGTGCAGGAGCAGGTGTGTGTGAGCTGCCTTTCAGCTGACTGTGCTTCCTGTTCCCATGTCAGGGATATTACACACACCGTTTGTAGAGCGCTTCCAGATTAGATGTCTAAATGGACATATCAAAAGTAATTAACATTAAAACTGTTGGCAATTTTTTTGTGTTGTGTGCTGAAATCCTGTGCAGCTCATCTTTAAAAGCAGCAGCAAGATGTGATAGTTAACACCAACAGAGAATAAATTGTTGCAGCCATCTGTCTGACAGACATCAGTGTTTAAGAAACCCTTTGCCTACACTTCTCTCATTGACACAGTAGCTGGTCCTAGAAATTCAGTTTTCCACGAATGGAGCTTATTGCAGACTGCAAACTGTTCACCAGTTTGATATTTAATTGGGAGATTAGGCCTCTTGGTTATGTGCCAGCCTCCCTTTGTCCCCTTTGGAAGTAAACCTCAGGTGTGAGCTCTGTTGTCTCCCAAAATAACTGGAACAGTCTCTGAGCTTCTGAGGTTTCAGGTGTCCTTGCAGTCTGGGTATCTAAGCAGAAGAGAAGCATTGTGCATCAGCATGACATTCGTTTCAGTATCATTTTTTTCAGTTAATGAAGTTTATCAACAGATGTGGGCGAGTTTGTTCCAAACTCAGTGATTCACAGCATGAACTGCCGGTTAATTATTACTTGCCTTTTTTTTTTTTAACACTGCTTATTCATCTTTACTTTGTTCTTAATCTAGGTTTCTCCTTTGATAATGTGGATCCATGGAAACACTCATTTCAAAATAATTAAAAACAAGTAATTAAAAAAACCCACACTACAATTATTTAGCTCTACCTCTTCTTCAGTTCCTGGTCCATCCCACTTTCCTTTCCTGTCTGACCCATTTTCTCCTGTGTAACCTGTGTCTCCCTCCTCACTTCGGGGGTTCAGGTGCTGCTGTGTGTGCAGGTCTGAGCAGGTCAGGGTGAGCTGTGCAGTCACCTTGGCCCAGTGCCTCAGGGTGGATTAAGAGCTGCATCAGCAGCAGAGGAATTGTGGTGTGGCAGGCATGTGTGGGATGGAAGGATGCTTCAGCTGCAGGGTCAGTAATTGGGGCCAATACCTGAGCAAAGATCTGTACCTGCACCAGGGCTGGGGATTGACTTCCAAGATAAGAGCCATGATCCCTGCACTCTGCCCTTGGCTGGAGCTGAGGTGGCTTTCTGGCTTTCTGTAGCCCTGATTTACCCACTTGCTGAAGTAACAAAATTCCCACTGTGATGCTGGATTCTGGTTTTGGTTTCTGTGGCCACAGGACTTGCACCCAGCAATGGACCTGCTCTTTATCTGTGTCTGATACTGAAAAACATTGGACCTGGTCATTTACGAGCTGGAAATCAGAGAAGCTGCTCACAGTTTGTCATCAGAAAAGCAATTCAAGAAAGCTGCTTTGCCATGTTATTTCTGTCTGGGATTACCTGGGACACTCAGAGGTGTCCACTCCAGGCTACTGTAGCTGACTGCCCACACAGAGAGCCAGTGGGAATCCAAGGAGGAAAAGGCCACTGGTGAAGGTCTGTGTTGAGTGTTGTTTATTTAAAGGTCAGGCCCTCTCCTGTGATAGTGCCCATTGTAGGGATATTTTGAATCCTGGTATCATCTGGAACACAGCTGATGGGGTTCTGTGTGCCATCTCACTCTGCACTTGCCAGAAATTCTGTTCAAAGAAACATTTGGGGAAATCCTTTGGAAATTGGCAGTACATCCAATTTGCAAAGTATGATCTGATAATGAAATTTAATGATGTTCTTTTATAATCTTAACCACTGAAGTTTTTAGAAACTAGTGCAGATGATGATAATTTTGTCTTAATTCTTATCCTGAGATGAGGAAAAAGATGCTTCCTCTTACATTGCTGTGTTTGTAAGGGTACACACAATTTGATGAATAGATCTGCAATATCCATAATCACTTTACTGCTGCAAATGGTCACTAGCCTTGTGAGGGATGCTGCCCTGGGTGTCATTTTATAAAACATAGGTATTCTTATTGAAGCTGATAAAAGAAACATGTATGGTAGAAATCTGGAAAGGAACGGTAAAAGACGAAGCAAAGTGGATTTTTGGTTATGAAGCAGTAGGACTGGGGAAGAAGTAAGGAAGACATTTGCTTACCATAGGAGACTCATTAAGTATGCACAGATGTTCCTTCATTTCATTTGCAATGCAAGTTTTATGTCTTCACATTGTATTTTATTCTTTTAGGTATGTGGAGAATGTTTCTTCTACTTACTGCCTTTTTTTTTTTTTTTTTCTTTAAACACTTAAATCCTTACTGGGATTTGCAATCCAGAAGTATTTGTCTTCAAATTGCTCTCCTGGTGAAATAATGGAATTATTTGGTGCATCTTCATGAGGCCATTTCATGATCCTTCCTACAACTTTAACCCAGACACTAAGGTGCTTGAAGAGAAGAGCATGAATTGAGCTCTTGTAGGAAAGATGGATCTGTGGTTCATGAGCACCCAGGCAGTACCAGAGACCTTTGCTGGGTCCCCTGGTTTCTCCTAAGGTGCTTCCCTGCTTTACATGGAAATTGCTGCATCTGTGGGTCAGAGCATTGTTGCAGTCAGAGCACTGTTGCAGTCACATCATCTTGTTAGTTGTCTGTGGAGATAATCACCATAATTCCTACTTCTCTGGAAGCAGAAAGGATTTTAATGGTTGAAAAATTAAATTCATTCTGGTCTTAATTGCTGGTTTCTGCCTAATTACTTTTAATTCTCTCCTGGATTTTTTCACTTATAAGAGGACAGAGTAGAACTTAGTTCCTAAATTGCCAACTTTCTAGCCTGATTCCTGTGCTAAACTGACCTGCTGTCAACAAATGTTAAATGAATTAATTTGCATAGCAAACAGATGCAAAGTGCTCCTTTTTCCAGGGGTACCATCTGTAGTTGCAGCGTTTCTTGTCAGTTCTCCAAGTACACAGAAATTCGCATTCACAAATATCCTCAGGGTTCAGAGCCCTGGCCGAGGTGTATGAACACAAACAAACTGCACCCACCTGACTTTCCCTAAAAACACGCATTCTTCAGCTGGAGATTGCACATAACAGCTTGTCCAACATCAGCCCCTGAGAAGGGAGCGGACAGCCTGGTGGCTGGAGCTGTACCAGGAGACTTGGGAAGTGTGGATTTATTTGCTGGTGTGCTAGTGCACTGACATAATTACAGGCAAGATTAATGGTATAAACCTTTTTGTGGTCTAATTTTTAATAGCCCTGTCTCCTTCTGGCTTTGATGAGGTTCAGGCTGCTAAGTGCCTTAGGGGATCTAGATTTCACTGATCTTCACTCTTCCATCTTTAATGTGGGACTGGCACCTCAGTATGTACCTTCCTCTGAAGTTGCTGTAAATACCAGTGTTTCAAGGATTTTGAAATGGTTCATCCTACGTACATCAACTGGGAATAAACAACTCCTGTAGGTGTAAATTAAGGGTTTGGTCCCATGGAATCAACACCTGAGAGGCTTGGTGAATGTGAGATACGATGTTCAAAGACATGGTATAAGGACTCAGGGAATTCAGAGCCAGAAATACACTCCACCAGGTTGAGAAATGGTGTAAAAGTATCTGCAGGCCCCTCTTAGGTACTTCAGAGAAAAGGGGACTGCAAGAGCTTGATGGTAAATCGGTAATACTTGGGATGTGTCAAATCATTTTTGTATGCAAATGTTCTGAGCCTTTTTCTGAGGAGGACAGAGCATTATGGTACATGCCTGTGCATCTTGTCCTGCAGGTGTCACTTGCAGTGTTTCAGTCACAGGTAACACTGCCTCATGTCTTTATATATTAGCAACATGTGTGTGTACCCAGACATGTCCTGCACACGCGGTTTGTAGCAGGAGTGTGGGTGTGTCTGTGAGGCACCTGAGGTAAAGAAGGTTTGTCTAGCAACATGTGGTCTTGTTTGGGCAGAAAAGGTCTCTCTCTTTGCCCCCAAAAACACTTGTATTAAGTGTATCAGTGATGCTTTATCTTCCCATCTCTGTGTGCTGAATTTGAGGAACAAAAAGAAGTAAGGTCATCAAAACCAGGTTCTTACACCCTCCTTTCTTATAAATGATTAATGTGTGGCTTTTCTCTGAAGAAGGGTGCCTGGAATTAGAGCTTTCAAAAGGCATTATTTTCAAGCTTTAGATCCTTTCTTTAGATCCTGCAGGCATGATAATAGTATGTGGTGACAGTCACCTAGTATTTGTCCTGTGTGCACTCATACACTGGAGGCAGGCTTCATCTCCAGCTGGCTGAGGTAAGGAGGCACTGAAGTGCGAGTCTGTGACCTGGAAGTGCTGCCTGGTGCAGAGCAGGGTGCAGGAGGTGAGGCTCAGGTGATGCTGCTGTGGTGCTGCCACATGAGCTGCCCTTGGTGTCAAGGGAGCTTTGCTCACTGAAGCATGGCACAACAGAGAAGGTAGAAACTAAAGGCTGGCACCTGAAAACTCACATTTCTGTCTTTTTTATCACCAGCAATTTTGCATTAGTACAGAGCCCTCCTTGGCAGCTACACTTCTCCCCAAATCCAAAAAAAATTCTTTGACAAAGTCATTTGTTTGGCATTCCCTCTTAGTGTATTCTCCTATCCTAGTTCAAGTAGTCCTTTCCTATGCTGTGCAGGGCAGTTATTTAAGCAGGATCATCTGGAGAGGACTCCTGCCAGAGGTTAATGCTTCACTGTGCCACCCAGGGGAGCTGAGGGCAGATGCTGCCATCTCTGTCCCCTGCTCGTGTTGTGTTCACAGTGGGTGCTGTGGGAGATTGATGCTCCAAGTACTGGAGCTAAGGTACTGTCAGTCTTTTGGTATGCAGCAGGTGCTTTTGAAGTGGACTTTGAGAGAAGGAATAGTTACAGAAAGAGATAAAAACGGAACAAAAATTGGCCTGTGAATCCTCACTTTGGAGGCAGCAAGTCTCACGAAAAGGGAGGCGCTTATCTGCCCAACCCAGACTGGAAAAAATCAACTCAAATTAAAAACCCACACAAAAGAGAGGAGTGAGCAAAGGCAGTTTCTTAATTAGCTTACTGATACTGTGCAGGATCACAACATATGGCTGTCCTGGGGCTTATATGATGAGCAGAGCGTTTAATTCGTGCTAGTAAGGAGCTGTTAGGGTTCCTCCTGACAGTTCCTGATGTTTAGCTTGTAATATAAATAAATTATGCATAGATTTTAGCAGTGGAGACATAACCTAGTTACATGCAATCTTAATCTTTTACAATCATATCTTGAGGTATAAATTTAAACTTGTGCACTTGCTCACTGCCTTTTGTCATTACTTAGGAATGAACCTAGGTCCCTCTTCTCTTGGCTGGCCGGAGAGGGAATCTGCAAAAATGTTTCTTGCTGTGGTGGGGTGAAGAGCAGGACTGCAGCAAAGCTCCCTGCAGTCATTCTGATGGATGTAGTCTGCTTTGGAAGGCTTGTAAGCCCTGATCCTTTGTTAGATTAGTACCACCTCCTTTCTGTATTTTTGAGATTCTTTGTCATGGCAGCAAGCATGTGTGATAAAGCAAGCAGAGTCCCTTGGCCTTTCCTCCAGGAAGAGACTGGAATAATTTGGAAGCTAAATAGCTGCTGGGCATGGTGGAATTCTCATGCAGTGTGTTTCTGTATCCTTTTGCATTACAGGAGAGCAAGCTAAGGCTCTCCAAGTAGGTCATGCAGGAGGTAACCAGTCAGCATTTTACTGAAAAGGCATTACAAGGTGTTTTAGATATAAAATGCCACCAATAGCGAGGTACAGATGCAGAGTCCATCCTTTGTTAAACCATACTCTTGAGCTCTAGCCTGTTTCAGAGAGCTCCTGCAGACATGCATATGGGGTGTGACAGGGTGCCCTGTAGATCTCTTCCTCTGTGCCACTGTTGCTGGAGCACAGACTAAGCTTGTGAAACCCTTTTTCAGGGGTGGCTTTTGCTATGTCCTCTCAAGCATTTGGTCAACTAAACAAAACCAGCCACTTTATTTAAATAGGTGGAAGGGTTTGCATTCAAAGAAGCTCTACTGCTTCTCTCTTGGGTGTAACTGGTCAGTGAATGCTGGAGTGGAGCAGCAGTGTCCAGTGGGATGCCAGGTCTGAACAAGTACTACCCAGCTGCTCCCTGCCTAAATTACATCTGTAGAGCTCTTCTGGCTTTCTGTGCATTTCCTTTGGACTTTGGCTTATTTCTGCTTTCTTTACCGTATTCTCTGCTGGATTTCTGATTGAGCTCTCTGCTGCCAAACTGCATTGTGCTGTACAGGGCCCTCTGACCAGGGCTGCCTGGATCACGCTATCTTCATGTCACAGGCAGCTTCTTTCTTTTTCTCTCTTGTTTTCAGAACAATGAACTTTAATACCAATTAAACTTTCTGGTACTTGATGTGAACTGAAGTATGGAATCCATTCAATTTCTGCATGAAATGATGGAATGATTTTTTAAAATTGTATATTCCTCCTTTGAGACATAGTGGGCCTGGATATACACTTGGAAATAGAGTTCATTTGCTACAGGTATTATTGATCCATCTCCTTTGGCTGGCATCCAAATAAAAATTTCTTTATTGTGAAGCAGTGTGTGGGTGTGGAAGGGTGCTTGTATAGCAAGGGTTCTGCCTGCCAGAATAGGTGAACAGAACAACAAATACATTTTAAGCTAGACTTTTGAGAAGCAGTCTTTTATCAGTATGCAAAACTCAAGTGTCTGGACAGCAAAGCCTCAGTGGTGGTGCTGGTCAGAGCAAGGGGTTGGAAAGAGCTCATTGGTGTCTTGGCTTCAGCTCTCAGCTGTGAATTTTCCAGGGAAAGGTGGAAATGTTACGAAGAGGATGTCTTAAAAATTTCCAGTTCAACTTCCTATTTATAGAAAAAGCAAAGTCTCCAAGCTGTTGTCTTCGTTCCCAGCTAGATCTCTAAACAAAGTGCTTTTGACACCTGCTGAACTAAAGCAGGAGGGTAAGTGTTTAGTAACACTCCAGCCTTGGCTTCATCTGCAGCACTGTGGGATAGCATCTGATGGTGCTCTCCAGCCAAGTGACAGACACAACAGTCCTGGAAATACTAGTTTTAATTTTCAAAGCTGAAGGTGTCTGCCTTTTTTTCAAGTTTCTCGTCACCATTAAAAAGAAAACAATCCAAAAGCTCTCCATATCTCCATTGTCTGTTGGATTATTAGGGAGAGCACAGAGGGGCACTGCCACATGATTGCATTGAAAGAGTGCAAGTTAAGTACCCAGTATTTAATTACTTTTAAGTCTTTTCTCTTGAAGATAATTCTGGTGTGTGGCACAGACAGCAGTAGCAGCTCACCTCTCCTAGGGGTGATGAATGCCAGCTCTGTTCTGCAGATGTAAATGTAGCATTTAGAATTGCATATTATTAAGACAACTCTTTGGTGATAATGATAACTTTATCTAAGGCGTGAACAGATCTCTCAGCACACTCGCCCCCATTCTCTGAAGTCTTTAATAGCAACAGACTGCATTCCTAGCTTGATGAGTTTCTATGCTGGTAGGTATTTACTTTTATTTGACATTTACTTAGTGCTTCTTTGTTTTGTTGTTTTGGGTATTTTTTCCCCGGGAAAGCATATATTGCAACATCCTTACGAATTCTATTTCACTAGTCCTGGCCACAGTCTGTACTCCCCCAAGAATTTAAGGAAGAATCCAGGTTGCTTTTTCTAGCTAAAGGCTGGAGATTTAAAATCTCTGAAATTAGATTTGTACTTTACTGCTTTATGTAAAATCAGTCATCCAGTTGGTTTCTTTCCTATGTACCTGAAGTCACATGGGCAGTAATTCTGTGTTTTGTTTCTAGAATTGTTCTTCAGACTCTAACAGGTAGCACACTGAGGGTTCCTATTACCCTTTGCATTGTGGCATAAGAAAGACACTTATGTTTTTAAAATACATTTGTCATTTAATGGCCTCTTGGAAAAGTATTGAAAAGCAAGAAAGTCAGGGAAAGCAGCAGAGGCCTTCCTGGGGGTGAAGAGACAGGGCAAGTGAGCAGAACACTGGGGGTGAATGGCAGGTCTCATTTTTCACCAGTTTGTGTAAAAATAGTTTGAGTAGTTCCCCCTCACCATTCCCACCCTTCTCAGTGGGCAGTCAACTTTATTTTCATTTGTAACAGAATATTTGCCCATCACCAGTGCTTCAAAAGCCCTGCAGAGCTGTTCAAACTTCAATAAGTAGCTTTGACTTACATCCACAGAGGTTCTTGAAATTAATTTGCCCTAGCAAGCAAGCCAGTGAGATCATTTGTTTAACTGCAATACCTTCTGGCCATTCCAGGTCCTGCATGGCAGATTCTGTCTCCTAAGTAACAGACTTTGCAGCACCTCAGCTGGGGTCTCAGCTGCCTTTCTCCTTGGTGTCTTGTGTGAAGCCCTCCATCCCCTGAGGAATTACTTCTGGTGTATAGCAGTACTTGTCTAATGTGTAGGAAAGTTAAATGAAAAGAAAACTCTCTACTTTCTCCTAGTTGGAATGCCATATGTTACCTCTCCCCGAGTTTCTGGCCTGGGAGAGGCTCTGCATTCCTTCTGTGGAGTGTTGCCCTGTGTAAAGGGACTGCAAATCCTCTGTTAAATGCTGGAATCATTCATGTTTGTTGATTTCCATCACTCTTGGAAGAAGGGTGTTCAGAATCCTTGCTTTGAAAGCTTCCTTTGGACAATGGTTTGGTTACATCTTTCATTCCATCATGTTTAACAGATACAAGATGCAGCGCAATCCCAATGCAGATGTGAAATGGGAAGAGATTTTTCCAGACTTCTGTCAGTGGAGTGTGCTGTCAGATTGATTATTCCATGGCAGTTTCTGTCCTTTTTCATGACCAGTTCCCACAGTAGTTCTTCTGTCCATGTCATCCCTTTTGTTTTCACGCTCCAGCCCCTCCTGAAGACTCAAGATGAATTTGAGCAATGACAACAAGTGACACTTTTCAAGGAGGTGGATGGTAGAGTCTTAAGGCCATAGCAGAAATACAGCCTGGTGTTTTCCTGGGTTGTGTGGAGTTGTGAAGGCATCTTTGGATCATGGAAACCAAACCTGGCAGCACTTCTCATGGGATGGTCAGATGAGAACTTAGTCAAAGCATACTGTCATCGTTTTCATAGGGCCCGCCTTAGTTGAGAGCTTAGAGATTTCTGGCATGGATCTGAAATGCAAATATTTCCATGGGGTTTGGGAGATCTTCATTGCCTTTTGCAGTGTTGGAGCAGCAGGAGGAGCAGTCTCATGATGCAGGTGCTGATCTCCCTGGGCTTTGTCTGTTTGAGACTGCCAGGACAAGAGTGGGAGCTGAGCTCTCCTGTAGGTCCAGGGTGCAGTTACAGACAAGGAAATGGGGTTTGTTCTTCCATGGTAGATAAATCCCAAGGGCTGCAGGAAGCTCATTACCCAAGGAGGGAGGACTAACAAAATCCCGAGAGTTGTGTATTTATAGAGCAGATGTTTCTGCATGAGATGCTCATAAGTATACATTTTGTGATGTGCTAGTTAAAACATTAAAGCTGCAAAGTTTGATGTCTGGATAACTTAGTCATAGCATTAATTAGCTATTAACTTGATCCTTTAGAGTTTTCATGCTTATTTATGTGTGATATATGTGGGAATTTTTTCTCGAGGCATTAATTTCCAGTAAATTTTTCTGTAGTTGAAGAGGCAGTGATATCAGCAGGCCACACTCTTACTGATACAATATTATATTTTTTTTCAATTATAACCATATCAATGTCTACCTTGATATTAGCCCCAGTACAGGTCAAGAACTAAGAAAGCAGGATGCACAATACTGTGATGCTGTTCGTAACCGAACTGTAAAACAAATGTGGTGCAAGTGTGATAAGCACAAATGAACCAGAGAAAAATCTCCTCTGAATGGGCCATAGGGCAAGGAAGGTGAGAAGGTTGAGCTGTTCTGCCTTCAGTCTGCAAGTGTTGCTTGTGAATTCTAACACCCTGAGACTTAATGAGGGAATAAAAAATGTGATACACAGCTCCAGATAAGGCCATTTATAGTGCATTTCTGTCAGCCTGAAGCTTAACAAGTAGTGTTCCACATTAATAGATGTGCTTGAAAGTAGAGTTGCTTTTATTGTTATAACTCCTGAAAGGTATCTCAGAATTTGAATTCTAATTTCAGTTTCATAAAGACGTAGCATTAAAATCACATTCATGTTTTTGATACAAAAGGATTAGTATAGAATTCTTTTCCATCTGTCCTGTGGAATCATTTTAATATCCAGTTTACCTGCCTCTTATCATCCATTGCTAGAGGTGAAGCAGTGTTAGGATTTGAGAAAAGAATTTGTTTATCTGTGCATTTCATTTGTGTTCTTAATTGAAAGGTAATGTGCTGTTACAGCAACCAGCTCACAATTAAGTGCCTCCAGATTTTGAGAGGTCTCTGAGAAAACGTGGATTTTCGTTAGCTATCCAGTTAAAACAGCAGCCTGCCCAGATGACCAGGACATGGGAGGGGACCATGATTGATTTGTTAATTACTTGGAGATTGGCAGTCTCTCTAGTTAAAAGCAAAAACTGACTGCAGGATCCTGATAATAGAAGGTAATGATGGTGTCCTGAGCTTTTCAGAGGTAACCTTACATGGCTTTGTGGGATTCAAAGACCTGAAAGTTGAAAGGTTGTCTGTGTTACTGTCGAAATTACTGCATTTTAACTTTGGAAGAGCTTCCATTCAGGTTTGGTCAGTGAGCACTATTAAAATTACAAAATTATTAAAAATCATTTTCTCACTTCATTTTCCCCTAAAGAAGAGGAGGGGATGGGGGGAAGGCAGCATTTGGAAAATCGACTTGAATTTTATTTATTTATTGGGTAATGGCAGATTGATGCTTATGCAAGGCTGGGGTATCAGTTCGTGCTCATGGATGAGTGAGGCCAAGTTCAAAGGTCCCCTCTGATAGTTTCTGCAGTCATTGATAAGTGTAATTTTTAACAACTCCAAGTAACCTTCCACTCTGTCTTGCTTCTTCTACCTGTGCCATTCTCTGGTGCAGAGTTTTGAGAAATTCTAAGCCATGTAAACTGTCGTCCTTTCCTTACTGAAAGTGACTGACCCGACTGTAATGAATCTGCTGCGCACAGCTGTTTCGGTTTCTGTGGCCATGATACTGCTGAGCAATCTTGTGACTTAGCATGTTTTTCCTAAGGTAGTGAAAGTATCTTTCAGTTTGGAACTACTGGTTTTAAAATTAAATTTTTGATTTGCATACTGTTTGATCTGCAGACTCCATCCTGGTTTAAGGTGAGTCCCTGGGCTTGCCAGCAAAGCAGAGAATGTATGTAGGCACCTCTAGCCTTTTTGTTCAGGCTCAGAGAGTTGCCGATGTGCATTGCCCATACTTTACTGAGATTTAGTAGGTTTGTCAGTCTACTTGGCCTCCTAATTTTTCATCCAAGGTGATGAGTTCTTAATAATTGTAGTGTAAATCAGTGCACCTTTAACTTTATAGTGAAGGTTACAGGGCTAAATTTTCTTTCAACTCTCTCCTGCCAGGAATGTAAGTTCAGATGGAGCAGAGGCACGCAGAAGACTGAGAGAGTGTGATGGCCTGGTGGATGCCCTCCTTCATGCTCTGCAGTCTGCAGTTGGCAAGAAGGACACGGACAATAAGGTGAATTTCAGTATTAAAATATAGTGGATGTTTGCAATCAATTTATGCTGAAATGTTGCACTGGGATCCAACTTCTGTTTGCTGGTATCAGAAGAGGATTATGCTTGCCTCAGAAAATAGAGTAATTGTCCTGCTCTCATCTCTGGTATCCGTGGTAGTGCTGATGGGGTATCAGCAGGATGCTGCTGTGTTTGCCCCAATGGCTGATGAGGGGAGCAAAGGCTGGTCACTAAGAGTGGTGAGGAGCCTGGTCCTTTATTGTCAGTGACATTATTGCTATTGTTCTGCATTACTTCATTGGCATTTATAAGTACAGTCTCCAAATCAGAACTGAGTCCCATTTGCACAAAGCAGCAAAGGAGTCAGTTCCCATTTTAAAAACTTTATTCAGCACCATATCTGAAGAATGAAGTGCTTAGACATTAAGAAATGTGTTCAGACCTACAGCACTTTCACTGTGGCTTGGGTTTTTTTGCTGCAGATTTTATTAATCTGTTTTTATCATCATCTCATCCCATGGCACTTAAAAGTGTATTTATATGCATGAGGAACATCATAACTTTAACCTGTTTAAAAAAAGAGCATACTATTTCTTCATAACACCAGAAGGCTTGTAAAGCATCGTTATTTTATTCTGAGTCTCACCATGTGATGGTCTGAACAAGGGGGTTACAAAGCCCTGTTACTTAATCAGGTAATTTTGGAAGTGGATTTTGTAACCACCTGGCGGTTTCCATTGCAACCTACAGAGCACTGCTCTTGTCAGAACCCAATGTGCTGTGGATTAGCTATTACTGCAGGACACCGTGTGCATTGAAATCCTCACAAGGCCTAGGTTTTGACCCAGAGAAAATTTAATAAAATGGGCCCCTTGGAGACTGTAAATGTTGGAAGAATGAGAGAGAGACTTGGATTAAAAGAAGATCCTTATATGATCATTTTCTGCTGTGTGTTTGATCTTTTGGTGAATTGTATTCTTTATGTAAGATCAAGTGGTATTTTTGATTAGAGAGTTTTCATTTTGAATGGATGCTATTTATAAAGCACTTCACTTTTGGAAAAATAAAATGGGGTTTAGAAGAAGAATGAACTTTAATTTAAGGGTCTTGACTAAATCTTCCTTAAGAGCTACATGGTTTTCCTGGGACAGGTAGCCTTCTTTTTTTAATTTCCCCTCTCTGTACAATACAGTGGTTTGCAGGTAAGAGGGTGCACTATTTCATATAACATAAATTTCTTTTTAACAGTCTGTGGAGAATTGTGTGTGCATCATGCGGAACCTTTCCTATCACGTCCACAAAGAGGTCCCTGGAGCTGATAAGTACCAAGAACTAGATGCTGGTCAGACTACAGGCACAGGAGGCTCCCAGAAGAAGAAGAAAGATGATGCTGGTTGTTTTGGTGGGAAAAAAGCTAAAGGTATGTGTTGCAAAAAGCTCAGAACTGGAAATGGATTTGGGGGTAATGTTGCTGTGCAGTCCTGCTCTTGCAAGCACATTCATCGTGCTTGTTTAGGATGATGCAGTTTGTGGAGTGTTTGCAGTGTCCTGGCATGTGTTTATCTCCTGTGTTGCATCACTATTGGATGTTTGGGATTCTTTTTTCCACTATTGCTGTAATTTTATTTGGCTGTAAATAGGAATGCTGCATGCTGACAGATGACATTCTGCTGTTGGAAAAAGGTGGATGTGCTCTGCCTCTCCTCTGCATTGCTGTGTTCTTGAATCTGTCACATTTCTGCTGAGTCCCCTTGCCTGGCTGTGTAGCGTGTGTGCCCTTCTCAGGAAGCCAAGCCAGCATGGATCCACCCATCCATCCCTGTGCATGGCACTTCTGCCTGTACATCTTCCATGCCTCCAGACTCTCGTACATGAAAACAAACTAAAAGCCTCCCCTTCCAAGCAACCAAAACATACAACCTCCCAATTCAGTCACTATTTCAGTAATTTACATTGCAAACACGATTTTGTAGCTTTTAATTGTCAGTCACTTTTAGACCTGTTCTCTCCTCTGGGGCATGAATGTTGCAAATGAGTTTCATTATGAGAGGATTAATAGTCTCCGTAACCCCCCTTCCATGTTTCCTTTACAAGGAGACACTCAAATTATATCCATTTTCTTGATTGTTTTAGAGAAATTACTATTCTAGACTGAATTCTGTTTTCCTTTCTTAGAGATGACTATTCTAGATGAATTCAGAGATAATTAATTCCATTTTCTGTCTAGGCTTCATTCTCCTCATTCATGTGTACACACATCCTGGCCTATTATCTGTAGCCAGGTACAAGGAAGGGTTTTGCCCCTAAAGAGCTGATTGGAGTTGTTTGAACACGATGGACTGTGTGCTGCACATTAGTCTTTGATCTGACCTGTGCAAGTTATTAAAATATTATGTGTTTCCATATGTGTTAGGGGAGTCATCACAGTGTGAACTTGCTTTTGCAGACTAGTCTGTCATCAACAACATTTAAACAGTTTAAAATAAAAAATTGATGGGAATCTTCTAGAGACTGGGGGGAATACTAAAGCAGGAATTCTGCCTGCCAGGCCAGCCTGTTCCCACAGGGAGTGACTGAACCTGTGATACCCTTTGGAAACCTTGCATGTGTGCTGACTCGAGCCTGCTCCCTGCCCCTTGCAGTCCACGTTGTTGCTTTGCTTGAGAGCAACACAGTCAATGGAAACACTTTCAGCCATAAAAGCTCTGAGTGGCCCGTGGGAGGAGGGTGTTTTGCTGAGGGAGACCTGTCCCACGTCCCCTCGATGGCGGTGTCAGGAGCACTCTCAGGTGTGTGTCCCACTCCAGGTGTCTGCCTGGGCCCACCTGGTCCTCTCCTGGGGCTGTGCACCCGGGTACTTCATGCATCAGCTGAAGCGCCAAGTCATGTCTTTCTGGGCAAATCAAATCGGTCTCAGAATCGTCTGAATGCTGGGGGTGAGCCTGTGGATTGCAGCAAGCAGTGCAGGCACTCAGTGACAGCTTGGGTTTGGCTCTGTGTGTTTGGCAAGAAATGAAAATACATTTTAATGATTTTTTTCCACCTTTTCGCAGTGCTCTTTTGAAAGTGTGGTGTTCCCCAGAGGGAAATCAACTTGTGATAATGCTGAGCTCACAGCTTGTAGGATGTAGATCAGAAGAATAGAAGGTTTCAGATGACTGTTGTGTTTAAAAACTAATAGTTAAAATCCATTCATAAATGTTCTTTTAAAATCATAAAGAGAAGCTCCCTTGTCTCGCTGTTAAATTTATGTGGAGACTGTTCTGAACCTACCTTAATTTTCTCAGTCTAGAACTTCAAAATCTATCTGTTCTCACCTTTCTTGTTCACTTAATCTCAGAGTGTTTCCATGTTTATTTTATTTTATTTCATGGTCATTGATCACAGCATTTCAAACACCTCTGCAAAGGGCTAGTCATCCTTCTGTCCCCTCAATTCTGTGAGCGCCTTTTCATTCAATAAAAAGAGAAAGAAAAGGAAAAAAAAAACTGTGCAAAGAAAGATTGGGGGTTTTTAGGAGGAACAAAAGGGAGAACATGAAACCCACCTTGGTTTGGTTTTTTAATTGATGAAACTTCTGTAGTTTTGTAATACTCAGGTTTTGAACCTGTTGTGTGAAATTCTGCCTCTTTGTGACTGTTCCTTTGTATTTTCTTCATCCTGTAAATTTTTGTTTTCCTTTTGCTGCTTTTCTGGTAATTAGAGGAGTGGTTCAATCAAGGTGAGTCTGCAATACTTTATTTCATCATCACCATAACATGCTTTGTTCGGCTTTCCCATGCAAGGCTAAGAGCTGAGATCAAGGTCTTGTTCATCCACCTTCTCCTCTGCTCCCCCAGCATCCTCCTGTTCATTTCAGCACACATGGAAAAATCCTCTGAGGGAGCTTTTGCAGTTTGGTCTTTCTATACCACAAATGGAAAACATGAGGATTTATTCATTCTTGGTGTAAGTGCAGTAGGGGAATTGCTGTGCAGCTGGTCTGCTAATCTCAGGAGAGCAGGAACACCCAGGTGTGGGGTGTGTCACCAGCCCTGTCAGATGGAAGGCTCTGGGGGCTAGAAGGGGCTGTGAGCTGCAGCAGCTTGGGGTGTGTGTTCTCAGGGCTGTTTGGTACTTCTGCTTGGGCACGTGCCTGGGCTGCTGCAGCTCTGCTACGGGCACACACAGGAGCTGAAGGAAGCTACCCCAGTACCTGTCTCTGGGAATAGGCTGCAGTTTCTCATCCCAGCACAGTAAGTAAAATTGCATCTGGAAGACACAAGTCTGAGGCTAAAGCTTCCCTTGGCTGGGAAGTTGATAGGCTCTGGGTGCCTGGGAGACTCCATTACTGAGACTGATTTGGGGGTGAAGGCAGGGGCATTTTCAGGTTGAGACACTTGCTTAACATCATGGGTTCTGGAGGGTTGGACCAAAGGAGAAATGTTGGGAAGGGGAAAAACCCAACCAATCAAATTCTAATTGCTCCACCCAACAAATGGTGCTGGGTAGTGTTCTGCAGAACACTGATTTTAGGAGTGTGAGTGGTGAGGCTGTGGAGGATGGATTTGTTGGCAGAACAGAGCTCAGTCCTTGGTTTCTGTCACTCCTTTGTGGCCAGCTCAGTGGCTGTGTTGCTGAACAGTGGGGAGTATAAGGTGGGATTGTTATGAAGAAGCACTTTCCCTTAACCTTTTACTCGAACCAGAAAGAAAACATTTGAGAATTAATCCTTCAGCAGAAATGGTCTGTCTTGCACCATGGTTTGATTATATGGTAAAGCAAGACAACATTTGAGGAAGATCAACAACAACAACATTAGTGGTTAATATTGCTGGATCACACTTCAGAGTCTGTTCTGAATTTTTGACAGATGGAAAATGCTGAAGGTCATATTTTGGTTGTCTATTACATAATGAAAAGTAGCAAGGGGGGAGAGGGGAAGAGTTTTAATCCCTCTGTTTCAGAGACTGTAAATTGCATCTTGCAAAAGCAAGTCTCATGTCAGGCAATTTTCCCAAGCCAGAGTGCTGTGCCCAGTTGTACAGCCAGGTCTCATAAAACAGGCTTACCAGCAGGCATGTTCAAAACTGTCTCTTGGCAAAGTTTGGAGCTGTGCTTCTCATCTAGCATTGGCTTTTGTCTGACACACCTCAGGCTGGAAAACCTGGAGAACCTGGACATGGGTGGACATTGAAATGTACAAAAACAGATCTTAAACTTCACTCCTACTGCAAGCGCAGTTTGTGCTGTGGTTTCAGCATCCCTGTGGTGCACAACCCGATTGTGAAGATCCAGGCAATGGTGTGCTCCAAACAAATCCCAGCCACACGGGTTGTGTGTGTGTTCACATCCCTGTTGTGAACAAATGCACAGACTCGAGGGACAGAGCAGGGTGTTCAGAGCTACAGAATCTGGCAGTGATGCTAATTTACTTGTGTTATCAGGGATGCATGGGGATGGCTGAGAAGGTTTTAATCAGTGGACTCCTGAATTGCTACATTTGGTTGCCTTTTTAGAAACTCCCACAGTATTTGTGAAAATCAAATGGGGAAAAAAAGCTGCTGATTGAAAATTGAAGATTGAAACCTTTGCTTTCTGGGTGGATTTGGTTTGGAGTGTTCTTGCAGTTTGCTCACCTTGTCTCTATAGGAAAGCCCTGGAAATGTAGGTGCTTGGGGTATTTCCAAACACAATCCATTTGATTAAGCAAGTATTTTGTAGAGTTGAAATCCCCTTGGTCAGAGTTCTGTGTTCTATACTGCTGCCATTGACAAGCAGCTGGCAGCTTCTGCTTTGAGCAGATGGGCTTTGGCCTGCAAGGTTGGGAGCGCCTTAGGGGACCAAGATGCAAACCAGCAGAGGTTCCTCCAAACCAGCCAATGGTTTTTGCTGTCTGGCCCAGAAACAGAGAGACAGCAGCTGAGGAGCCCAGAGCACAGGTGCTGTCTTTATGAAAGATGTGTCAGTAAATAGGCAGCTGCTTTGGCATTCCCGGCTCAAAAGTAGCAGCCAACACTGCACTCCTGGACAATTCCTCCTTAATAAGTTGTGCACAGACACAGTGCTTAGTAAACACTGCCACTGGGAAGAAGGGAGCTCTTACTGTGCCATCTCCGTTCCGCAGGGCTGGCAGAAGTGCCAAACTAACCTTTAAATTATAGAGAGAACTTTTGAAATGAGTAGTTGTGTCAAGTAAGGTCTGGCTCTCTGAGAACATGTTCTGAGGTTTAAACTGTCTAATGGCAGAGACATGAAATTTGGGGTCATGTGAAAAAACAGTTTGTCCTACTTGTAGATAAGATGGGTCTGCTTTAAGTCTGTAATCTTCCCTACACTGGCTTCCTTTCTTGAACGCTCTTTCCTTTTAATTCCCTCTGTCCTGCTTTTTCCTGTCAATGCCCTAAGGGTCAACAAGGGTTTCCAGCCAATAACTGGGTTCAGCTGCCATTATGAAGTGCAAAGTCTGTTGGTGATGTACAGCCCTTCTTCTTTTTGGTATTTGATTCCCCAAGCAATGTGTTGCTCCTTTCACAGAACAAAAAATTGATGGAAGGCTGTGAAGTGCCACTGATTCCTGTCCCTTCCTTTAGAAAAGGAGTGCTGTGGTACTTGGCTGCATGACCTTTTGGCTGCTTAGATGGGCTTTTACATACTTCAGTTAAGAAAATTCAGATCAGCAGAACTTCTAGGTGCATGCTTTGTTTTGCACAACAGTTGAAGCTGGCTGGGTATTCTGTGTTGGCATTTCAAAAGAAAAGGGTGTGATTCTATCCTCTCCCAATGAAAGGGAGAGGATGGAATACTACCTTGAAGGGAGGGGGTTTCCCTCATAATGTTATTCCTAAATATTCATAATGGTATTTAAAAGCTCTAATTCTTCTCTGTACAGTAGTGAGTATTTTTATCCTTTTGTCAAGAGGAAACGTAGTGACCCATTGAATTTACTGTGCATGTACCCAACCCCCTGCAGTAGCAAGGCAGGGACTGGCCTTTCCCATCTCGTGACCTGTTGGCAGACAAGACTCAGACTAATCTCCCCATTACATTTTCAAGGACCACTTTTCTGTTTGCTTTTAAGCAGTCTGACTGGTGGAGCTTCCAGCCCTTTCTGTAAAACCTCCATTAACAGCCTGGTAGTCCCTGTGCAGAAGCCACTTCTGCCAGCTCAAATTGCATTGCCTAAATTCATCCCATTGCACCTGCCTTCCCTGCTCTGGAGGGAGAGGGACTAAATAACTTGATTTTTATCCCCTCAAAATAATTTTGGAAAGCTAAATTGTACACTGCTGTCCTCAGAAGCCTTGCAGATTCTTGCACTGCCTTCCAAATACCTCTCCCTGCTGCCAGTATTCCTCTGATGGCAAGGTTCCTGCTTATCCCACAGCATCCATGTGGGCTCACCCAAGGCAGTGTGTCTCCTTGGGGGCATGGAAACTAACCCTTCCCTCCCCCTGTGTTTACATAACCTTGAATTCTCAACCTAACTAAAAGTGCAGGTTTTGTTCTGTTGTTTGTAAAGATTGTATAAATTAAAGCTGATGTAATACTTTGACACTGTTTCTTAGCAAAAGTATGGAATTATTTCCATTAGCTTCTAATAAATAGCAAAAATGACACTTTGTCGATTGAAGGGTGATTCAAGGTTAAGTTGTTGGCTGCTGTCTGTACAATATATTAAATCTAGGTCTTCCTGCCTGGTTGTTGCATTGAGAATAGAGGCTGCAAAGCAAAGCTGTTGTTTTTTTGCTCTGCTGCTGAGTTTTTGCTTGAGCTAAGCTTCAGGTCAAGATTCCTCTGTGAAAACAACAAGTAAACACTGGGCTTCTGAGGAAGAGGCACAGTTTTGCCAAGAAGGGAAATGGCACAATTTTCCAAGGTTTAAAGCACTCCTAAGGCTCTCTGAAACACTAGTGCTAAGAATGTTTGAAGATCAACCTGAAAGGAGCACGGGTGTTTGTCCCCAAGTTTGCTCATGCTAAAACCAGAGCTGTGCAGCTGGACTGCGAGTCAGATACACACAACTAGGGATAGCAGTCTGTGATTTATATTCTGGGTCTGTATCTTCTCCCATCTTGTAGATGCACATGACAGTAACTTACCTGTCAGTATAATGACAATCTTCTCCATCTGTTGTCTTCTTTTTCGCACAGGAAAGAAGAATGGAGATTTGGACAGGAATTTTGATACACTTGATTTGCCTAAGCGGTCTGAAGCAGCAAAAGGTAATGCTAATGTTTGTGCTTTTGGAAATAAAAGTAGATTGGGAGCTGGAGGCTCTTAAAAGGGACTTGAGACATGAGCATATCAGGCTGATCTTCCTTTTGTAGCCAGTTAATTGAGATAATGGATATATCTGTGCATGCTGTTACCTAGTGTTGAATACTAGATATGAATTTTTATCAGAGACTGCTGAATTGGTGGAGTCTCGTAAAAGCCTGTCTGATTTGGTGTTAAGAGATTGTAACTCCAGAGAGGGGTGAGTACAGGCTCTCCTCCTCTACAGCTCCACCTGCACCTGACTGTAAGGAGTTCTGAAATGCTCTCGGTGAGGGTGCTTGGCACTAACCCTTTCTCTTCCCTGGCATCTGTCATTCT
Source organism: Taeniopygia guttata (assembly GCF_048771995.1). NCBI lineage: Eukaryota > Metazoa > Chordata > Aves > Passeriformes > Estrildidae > Taeniopygia > Taeniopygia guttata. The sequence goes on along the minus strand of NC_133040.1, from coordinate 6,642,470 downwards.
TCAGTGTTCTTTGGAATTGGGTAACAGCAGGGATTGGAGATTTTTGCCTTTACTGATAGTGTGTCTTCCCCTGAGCACTGTGTTCCTCCCTGTCTCTAGTGAGTGGTACTTGGAGTTTTTCAAAATCTGGGAAATTCTTCTGCATTGTGCTTTTGTACTTCAGCTCTGGCAGAGGTGGAATCTTTCACAATCTGCATTCCCTTCTTGCATGCATGGTACTTTTTTAAATTGGAGATTAGGAGGTGATTTGGGATTTTGTCAGAATTCTTAGAGCATTGGATGGCGTTTTGAGACTTGCACGGGTTTTGATTTGAAGTGTGCGCAATGTCTCTGCAAAGATCCAGCCATTGTCATGGCAACTGCTGCTGTGCCACCCTGTCAGCCTCACCTTAATGAGCTCTGAATACCCAGAACTGCCTCGGTATTCCTCAGAAGAAAAATTTTCACTCTTCCCACATCACGTAGAGAATTTTGGAGAGCAAAAAGAGACAATCCAACTCACTGGAGAGATCAATGGATTTGGGATAGCTGAATTACACTCTTTTGGTGACCTTGGTCCAGTCCACTTATTTGTGCTTCAGTTTCCTTGCTGTTAACTGAGAGAGGCCATGTCTGAGATCCTTAGAGATGTGCTGGTAGTCAGTAATGGTGTAATAATTTTACATACATAGTGCTGCACTCAAATTCACAGTGAAACTCTGATTGATGATATGCAAACTAATCCTAAAATGTAGATTAATCTAATCTATTTACAGACACCCTTTATAGTGGATGCAGTTTCTAGTCTCATGTCTAAACACTGATTTTCATTTGGTGCATTATTGCACAAGATCTTCTGTATCTTGTGAAATAATGCAAGATACTAATGAACCTCTCAGAAGCTACAGTGCCATCCTGTTTAGAGAGCTGCAGGATACTTCTAACCAGCCTTCATCAGGCTGGGAGCTGGTAACAGTGCAGAGCAAGGAGACACCTTTAGGATGCAGGAAAAGAAAGGAATGCAAAATACAGTAAAGGCTTCAGTGTTTGCATTCCTTTCTAAATACAATTGGAATGTCAGTTCCACTAGAGGGAAAAGATGGAAATTGACAATTTCTGCAAGGAAATGTATCATGCACAGCTTTCTTTAAAATAAGATTAAAAGCTTTCATGTGGCTCTGTTAATGGTAGAAGTGATGTGCAGATCTGATGGGAGATGGATCTGTCTCTGAGCTTACACAGCTTGTTAACATATTCAATTGCTAGAAATCTCACACTCTTGAAGAGGTTGTTTGATAATTTTGAGATACCCCCATTTAATCAAAGTCAAATAGATTACATATCTCATGATAGATAAGGTCAGGAGATTAATCCCACAGCATTTTGAAAGAAGCACTTTGACATGGAAAAGGGCATATTTTAAAAGTGACTGTTGACTTGTGTGCTAAGAATAAAAAAAAAAACCAAGACATTGATGCATTTTTGTTCACTTTTTTGCTGGTAGTTTCCTGCCAGGCATCTCGTTTACTTGAGAATTCCTGTATAGTAAAGGTTCTAACAAGGCTGCTTGAACTTTAAATTGTTCACTGAAATAAAAAAAAATAAAATTGCTGTTTTAAACCCCTTAAGAACTCTGGTCAGATCTCTTCTATAGAGTATAATTGACTCTGATGAGATCAGCTCTCAGCTGAGGCAGAACCTCGTTACCAAGATGGAAAAATCATGCAAGTTTTAATGATCAAAAGCACTCAGATTGAGTGACATGATGAAGTGCTATTTCAAAAATCAACAATTATAGATTAATCTCTTTCATGTATTATTAAAGCCATTTTAACGTGAGTTTTTAGCTGGAATCTTTGTGAGCAAGTGAAACTGCAGTAATAAGATTTGTTCATTCAATGCAGCAAATGAACATTGTGGTAGTTAACAAATATTGGGATGTAGTGTTGTACAGTCAACATCCATGGAGCTTATCTGGTGTGTCTAAAGATGTGATTTGCAGAACTTGACATTATGGTTTCCCTTCGAGATACTCCTAGGTATAACCACTGAGCTTAATTGAGAACATGCTTGTGATCACTTGAAAAACCATGGGCTAGTAGCAGCAGACCTATCAGTTCTGGAAACTTCATTTTGACTCCAAATTACTTTATTGGCAGGAATCTCTGCCTATCCTGCACCTAAACATCATAAAACCAGAAACTTCTGTTGGTTGTGGGTGGGGACTGGCTAGCGTCTGTGCAGGGTGCAGAGGTTTCTCAGTCCTTCAGAACATCTGTCCTGCTGTACAGCATCTTAGGAGCATCCTCATATCCTGAACAATCCAAAGGGTCCTGTGAGTTGGAACCTAGTTTAAATGCTAGTATTTCACTTTTGCCCCCTGGAATTTGTGTGTTCTGGTGAGGAATGAATGAAGGAAGGCAGTTTCTTTTTCAGAGTGATGAACCAGAGTCTCTTCCTGGTGGCACCTGGTTTTTTAATGGGAATCAGGTTTTGCTGCAGCACATCATTTGAGCAGCCCTGAAACCATTTCTAAGCCTTTAATAATTTTATGTGCTAGGCATTCTGGCAGGGGAAAGCTTCTCGTTCAGGGTTGTTATCTGTGGTAAACTGGATAATGTCAGACAGGACAACTTGCAGTGCTTTCAGAAGCTGTCTCATCTGATATTAAAAAATTAATGCATATGCCCTGGCAGTGTCCAGAGTACTCCTGTCCTCATGAGGAAAGATTGTGAAAAAGAAGCTTTTTGTTTCCTCTTTATTGAAAGGAGCATATTTTTTTCCTGGCAGTCAAAGAGCATAAATTTTGGGGGAAAGTGATACAAGCTTGCATAGAGAAAGTAACAGCACTGACAAGAAATTATGGATGCTGTCCTCAGAACCTTGCTAAATTTAGGACTTTCAAAAATTGCTTCTTCTGGTGGAGGGGGGAAAGTCTTACTGAAATCCCTTCCCCAGTCTAAAGTAGGTCAGTGATAGTGGTGCTGGCTGCCTCCTCTGCAGCGTGTTCCCTTCTGCACTACCACAGTGCTGATTTCTCCTGTGTACGCATTAAATACATAGCATAGTACAACTCCTGTGCTTTGTTCACAGAGTCCTTAACTTCTGAGCAGGAATAGTGGCAGGAGGCTCAGACACTGGGGGAAGATGAGGATTAATCATATCTGTGCAGGGGAAGGCAGTGTCTCAGATGGCACTACCGCTGCAATAAGGTTTTCTGAACTGAATCAGAATGGATGTATGTCAGACCCCCAAATGCATTACAGGGGTTGTAACATTTTATCCCCCTGTGTGAAGGTTTTCGACTGTCCACCTCTGTTCCTCAGTGCTGGAGCATGGGAGGAGAAAGCCCAGAAGAGCAGAACAGTTTTTTTAATGTGGAATCAGCACTAGGTTATTCCTAATTAAATCCAGACCTCTGTGCTGTCTGGTTTAAGCAAATCTCGTGGCTTGTTGTTTATGTGTGTGTATGTCTGAGGGCAGAACAGTAGGTGCTCTGTGGAGCTTTGGGTGTTGAAGTTCAGCTCTCATTTCAGTTTATCTCATTAGGGAGTTGAAAATCTTCAGCCATAACGAGTCATGCAGGTAGATTTCAGCCTGGTGGATGAGCTAGCTCATTTTCTCCTTGAAAGCAGTTATTAGGCTGCTTACTAATTTCTCTTTTCCTTTTTGATTACTTAAGTTTAATTCCATTTTAATGGGAATAAATGTAGGAGATGGTTGTGCTGAAATACTGAACTAGTGTTAAAAATGCTTGTAATTGAAGAAGTCTATTTTGTTGCAATGGGGACATCAAAGACAAGCTGAATTTATCTGAAAGCTCAGCTTTGTGTGTACACTTACCCTGGTCAGCAGCCTATGTAGGCAGGGAATGAGATTTTGGATGAACTTGTCAGCAGGTGAATTTCTTCTTCTCCATTATCTGAAATTCTCAGTCACTTCCATGTAGTCTCATGCTGATGATAGATTTTCTATTCCAGAAGGCAAGTGTTTAAATTCCCTTATAAATCTTTGTATTACTGCTCCAGGAAATTAGACTTCCTGGCACTGTCAGGGTAATGACTTTAACTTAGTAGATTACAAAAGTGCCAGCAATTTGTCTTCAGCTAAAGGCAACATGTAGTAGAAGGAGGGAGAAACTTCACTTTACTCTGGCTTTAGTTTGTAATTAAGATTGGCTGCAGTTCGCATTTCACTGCTGCTTTAATTTGCTTTCTTTAAATCTTGACAAGTTGACTCAAGCACTCACCTGCCCTTTCCAGCTCCCTTCCATCATTAATTTTGATTGTTGTATTGTGAATAAGTGAGTAGAGCTGATTGATTAATGGCACCATCCACACCCCTCCTGTGCCTACTGCTGGAAATTCAGGGACTGGGAAGCTCTCCTCTGTGAGAGCAAGTAACATGTTCCTGTATTAACATCTTTTGAGCATTTCATGCACATTATTGAGAATTCTGATCAGAATTATTAAGTATGTCTTATTTCTGTTGTTTTCCTAAGCCGAGTGTTCATTTTGGTCCCATGTGTTTTTCATAATTTACAAAGCAGTGAAAGGTTTCTCATCTGTCTTCCAGTGCTTTGAGTCAGAGAAAATTTATTGCTTTGAATCAGAAAATTCCCATATGGAACCTGCACTTGCCAAACTTTCTCTAATCTGGTACCTTTAAATTCACATTCTTTTTGCCTATATTTTCAAGGAATTCAGAGCAGGCACCTGTGGATTTTTCCTTTCTTGTGTACACAGTCTTCCATAGCTGACTACTGATAGTTCTGGAATCCTCTGCCTTTTTTGTCATAATCTTCTCTGATTTTTATGTTCAGTATTCTTACTTGTTCAGAGCTGGTGGATACATGCATGAATTGCTTTCTGGACTGATGAGCTGTCCTCTAAAGGTGAAAACTTTTTTGTGATCCTTATCCATCTGTTAAATTTAAATATGTAGAACATAAATTGTAAGTATAAGGTTGAAACTGAAGGCTTTGAAAAATCATATCGGGGGGATGCCGTTGGAATGTGATTTGGAGGTCCAGGGGTAGGTGTTCTGTCTCTGCCACTAATTCTTTTCACTTGGTAATGCAGTTCTATCCCACAATATTATTACTTTGGGGACTGTAAGGAAAAAAAATACTTTTCTGGGAGGAATACTAAATGATACGACTGGAACCTGGTACAGTAACTGTGTGCAGCAGTCCTGCTAAGACTCACAGCTCTGCTGTGTGGAGTTTAGTTATTCCACAAAATCATATGAGAGGAATTTGAGACCGTTACAGGACCAGCTCTGGTGCTGTCTGTCTGCTCAGGAATGTGAAGAACAGTTCTGGCTTTGCGTCCTGGTAATTGCTGCCGTGTTTGTCAAACCGCTGCTCTCTGGCTTCAGAGAATGCCTTGACATTGCAGCCCTGAGCTGTGCTTTGCAGTCCCTTGCTTCATCCATAGGGACATCCAGGCAAAAACTGTGTTTACAGATAAGAAAGGCTAGATTCCTGGCAGGGGTGAAATGGCATCTGTGGAACAGAAAAGCTCTAGCAGCTGACTAAGGGAAAGCACAGTGTTTGTGTGAGTAGACTATGCTGTGAATGGCCCAGATGAGAGATTGTGTCAGGAAGATTTGAGATGGGGACTTGAAATAGTTCTGCGACATGGAGGATATAGTATAAACTAAGGTATACTGGAGAAGAAATTATGTGTTAATGCTATTTAAATGCTGTGAACACCTCCCCACCCCCAGCATGGACACTTCATAGTGTTAATGTCTTTCTGGTTTAGGTCATGAAGCTTTGAAGTTTAAGCTGAGGGACCAGTGGGAAACAACTGCTGAGACAGGGAGGCAGGAGGAGCAATTGTAATGATACAAGAATTCCGTTCAGCTCTATATTTATAGAAGCTGAAACTCTTTGTGAAGTCATAAGGTGGTGGTTCCTGTCCATCTCTGTTTGGCTCAGCTATAATTTGTTTGCCTGTAGAACTCCTGATTTTTCCTTTGTCTTCTATCTCTGTCTTAACAGCTAGAGGTCACATATAAGATGAGTTAAGACGATTGATTTGTTTCTGAATAATTTCAGACTTTTCCTTCTGAATGAGAAAAAGCTGGCTCACTTCTAAGATACTTTGGTTATCTTGGAAATTGTGAATCAACATCAAAAGCTATTCCTCTTCTTCAACCTTCTTTTGCATTTTCGAATGTTTAGTCTCCATTAGCACATGAAGGGGAAAAGCTGAAAGTTGGAGGCAAGATTCTCCCTCCCCACCTTTAGGTTCTTTGACCTGTGGCTCTCATGGGACTATAAAAAGACTCCAGTAGTCAGCTTCCAGCTCCATTTTTCCTGAGGTTGACACCCAGGGATATAGATCTACTATAATAACTAGCAGTATCTTCAGAAGACAGGAATCCCAGGTGGTAAATTCCTTTTCCAGCTTGATGCGAGTTTGTGGCCAACTTAAGTGCACAGAAAATGAGATTTAGGCATCTCAAACAGGAAGAGCCTATATATACTTGCATAATAAAGTAGCCTATAAAAAACTAAACAGCAGGAGCTCCACTAGAGCACATGGTAATTACAGCAGCTAATAAGGAGATGGAGTGATCTGGAGCTTCAGCTAAAGACAGAACTGGAAGGAGAAGAGTCTGATTTTCCCAGTCCAGCATTGCTGCTGACTTTCTGAGTGGCCTTAGGCAAGTTAATAGCATTCAGTTGCTGAGCTTGTGGTGAACCTGTTAATGACGAGCCTGCTATTTCCATTGCCTTCACTAGAAGAATCACTTCACCAAAATAATAGCTGGAATAATTACCTTCACTAACATAATTATTGTTTTCACTGCTACTGTGATAACCAATGCAAATGGAGTGTATGTGGTATATTTGTAAAAACAGCAAAATTCTGGTGAAGTATGCTGTATCCCAGCTGTTGCTAGCAGTACAGTGATAAAAAAATAAAATAAAAAGATAATTTCAGTTAAAGGTGGATGGTAGAGGTTTCCCCTGGTGAGATACCGTGGGGATGGACTGAGACCTTCGTGTTGTAGAGCGAATTTTGCAAATACATAATACTGTGAATTGTTTTATGCTCTCAATATGCGTATTGCGCTTACTGTGTTTTTTTATTGAGAAGTTCAACTGCATTATTTATGATGCTTTGTATAGAAAAGTATATACATAAACCAGTACATAACTAGAAACCTTGGTAAGTTCTACTGCCCAGCTGCATTTACTTCCGTTATAGCAGTGTGTGCTCTCTGGCACTGCTTCAATTTTCATGTCATCTCCACTTGGCTAATATTTCTGATGAAGAATAGTTAATGTTGGAAAGCTATAGTTGCCATCATATGTTTTAATTTTCACAGCTTTTCCTGTACTATTTTCCCTGCTGAGAATGGCAGATTCTCTTCCCTCCCCACATTTTAGGTTGTGTGTATGTTTTTGCATGTCCCATTTAGCATTTCTATTCTACAAGCAATTCTAATTGTTACTCTAAAATAGAGTGCTTGTTATTACAGAGCATAGCTCATTATACAGATGCTGCACCAGGACTGTTTATAAAATGAGAATGTGCCAAGAAAGCCTGCCAGGAATAAAAGCAGGAGTTGATGGGAAGGTGCTTATCCCTCATAACTGTAGCTGCCTCAGTCTTGGGGCTCAGTCACTGCAATGAAAGACTCACTCCATGCACCGATCCATCACTGTTGCATTATGTCAGCTTTTGCCATGCCACTTAGTTTCAGTTAAGAAACAATAACAATGAAATCTCCACATTCCCCCCTTTCCTTTTAGCATAAGCATAAAAAATGAGATGATCCTTTGAAGAGGGGTGCAAATCTGAAAGTTGTCCTGGCCAGTATCGCCAGGAAGCTCAGGGAAGAGGAACTCAGCTTCTGTCAGAATTGAGAGATGAAATTTCATGTCAAAATCACTTACAAAAACCTTGTTGCACGAAGTTACGGTTGTCTCTGGTGTCCGTCAAAAGTACCGCAGCAAAGTTGTGCTGACGAAGCTGCTTGACAAGTTAAGAGAACTGCAGAAAGTTTCAGAACAGCTGAGGCAGAAAAATGGTGTAATGTTGATTTAAATCCCTCTCCAGATTTCCAGAAGTGGTGTGAGCAGAAGCAAAGAAGGTAGTTACAGGTGAGTGTTCTGAAAGCTGTGCTTTAGGGGTAGCCAGAATGTGGATTTCTGAGAGCCCAAGGAGACTTGGTGCTTTCAGAAGTCAGCACTAGACAGACATCACTCGAGTCTCACTGAAAGCATCTGTCCCATCTGGTATCCTTCTGCCCAAAGACATGGAGGCTAATGCCACGTAATTGGGCATTGGAGCAGGTTCCTCAGAAAGGTTTTGAAGGTTCGTTAATTCGTGAAGGATTTCAAGACCTGACTGGACAAAAGCTTGGTCTAATTTTGGCATTGAGCCTGCTTTGAGCAGCAAGCTGGCCCAGTTGACCTCTCATGTTCCCTTTCAGCCTAGTTGTTCTGTGTGACTCTCATTAACTGAATAGAGTCAGCCAGGAAAATTATGTCTACATAAAACCAGCACATTTTTCCAAAACAATCCTCTACAACTGGTGTATTAGGTGACTCAGATGAGAAGAATGAGAAAGTCCATTTGCCCATGGAACCTGAGAAAGGAGCATATATACAAAATTGAGTGTATCGGGTTGCAGCTCAAGATATGGCTTGTTTCAAATAAAAATATTTTTTAACATATATACTTTACTGGTGCCAGCACAATAAACCATGGAATCCTCAGAACACTTGATAATCAGCCTTTGAGGGTCTGCTTAGAACAGCTAATGATGGGGGAGAGAAAGGGGAATGAAAATCAGATAGTTGTGTGATTCTGAACTAATTGCAAATTGTGGTACTAGAGATCAGGCAAGGAGACCTTCCTTACAGTGCAGCCAAGACAAGGAGGTACATGCATTTTTTCCACTTTTGCTTGAACAGTATTATAGTTAATGGAGAGCTTTAATCATAGAGGTAATCTGGAAATTGAAGCAAAGTGGAATGTCAAATAACCTGGACATTTTAAATTGCAGAAGCCACTGATGCTCATTAGTTGGGCTGAAGCTGCTGTCGTGTTTTGCAGAAGGGCAAATAAAGAGAATCAAAAAATTAAGACTTCTGGTTTTGCAGCATTAATTTCCATTGAGTGTACCTGCACAGCTGCTGCAGCCCTATTATCTGACGCATTACTTTGTAAACCACTGTGAGATATCTTGAATGTGAAAGCCGCTATGTAAAGCCATATTTATTTCTGTAACCCCAAGTGCTCTGCACAGGCTTAAAAGCTCCCCCCCCTTCTCCACCATGACAGGGGAATTACAGGACTTAATGTGCCATATATCTCTAACTGTGGATTGAAGAAAAATGACCTTGAACTGAGAGGGAGGCATTTTACATGGTAAAGCAGTCACTTAAATTTACCTGTCAGCTAGAGGCGGGGGGAACCTTACCTCTGCATGGTTTAGAAAGCAATGTCAATCCAGCTGCTGGTTGCTCTGAACCCACTGAGAGCTTGATTGCTGACCCAGGCATTTCCAGATGATCAGTGAGAATGTTGATCAGTATGTGGTAGAAAGGAGAGCATTTTTATTTCGGTCTCACAGACCATTAGTTTCAGCCCTGAATTTTCGACGTCTTGATCACAGGGAAAATTGGAAGTCTGTAATAGCATGAAATGTTACTTGTACAGGAATAGACCCTGCTTCAGGCAGATCTGGAAGGAGGCAATGTGGAGAGTATCCTTGCACCTTGTGCCCAGTTCATTTTTGTTTTGCACATCTTGCCACCTCTTTACTAAAAATCCTGTTGCTTTTGTCGGAGATGTCTAGAGCAACTTTGTGGTGGTTTTTACCAGTAGCCTCAGTAAAGAGTAAGTACCAGCACACTGTGACAGTCCACTTGAGCAGGCCACGTCTAGATAAAAGCAAGACTGAACTCATGTGGGGAGGACAAGAGGGTACCACTGCTGAAGTTAGTTGTGCAGTCAGAGGGTATTTCAGTGGCACAGCTGGGAACAGAGATGAGATTTCCTGATTATTAAAGCAGTATCTTCCTACCTTGCTCATGCTAGCAAGCCCACTCCATTTAGAGATGTCAGTTCTTCTTGTCCCTCTCTTACAAAGCCAGGAAGAACATTTAATCTAATGACTTTTGTTTTGAGACTTCTAAAATCACAACCAGCAAATCTGTAATCACGATGGAGCATATAATTGCATCTTATCCTGCTGAGAGCTTAAAAATAATGAGCAAGAAAAACATCTCCAAAGACTCATTCAGAGTGTGAGGGGGGCAAGAGGACAGTCTAGAGAAAGGATCTGCCTTACCTGGAGTGTCCCCAGTGACCTTTGAACACTTAGGAGATTGGAGGTTTATGTTCCTTGCAGATGCAGGTTTCCCTCTTCTCTTTTGGGGCTACTTTTCACATTGAGTAATAAAACGAGAGAGCACACACGGCAACCTGCAGATGTGTGAGAGAAGAGAAAAGTGGGAAGAATGACTGAGGTGTTTGTGATCTTGGCAGTGTGTTCAGAATTTCTCAAGGAATGAGAAACTGGGGGTGTCAGGAGCATGAGACCTAATCCCATTTATTCAATTACACGAGCGCTGCTCCTGGGAGAGTATTTCAGGTTAGTGATAGTGTCCAAAATGTGACACTTTGGGAATGCATGTGTGACTTGGATTTGGGCAGTTCTGCAAGGTTTTGCTTAATAGCTGAATTTTAACAAGCACGTCCCTTCCAAATCTAACATCCCTGTTTGCTGAAAACACTGCTGAGGTTAAACCCATGGACAGTAAACTGCATTGGCAGTTTTCTGGGTGGCTGGATCCTACTTTCCCTAAAACACTGAAAATTTTCTGCCAGTAGTTTCACTGAAGTTTGGAGACCTATTTCTAGATCAAGCTCTGGACTCATATGGTCCATGAAAATCCATCAGGGCATTCATAACATTGCCTTACATGGAGAAATGGGTATAGGGCCTAACGTGATGGAAATTTCTATACTCCTGAGGAAGTATCTCTCCTTATTTACATTTATACTGACCTTTTCAGAGTTTTCTATAGGCATGAACAACCTCCACAGTAAATGTCAGCCTTTGCTTAGAATCTTTTACATGGGTAATTTTAAGCTCAATTTTTAATTGCATAATATTACCATAAGAAAGCTGCATTGAAATTGAAAACTCTGCTAGACAAAGTGGCTGTTGGGTTGGGATCCTTTTACTGTTTTAAAGGTGATGAAGTGGTTTCAAAGAAGCTGTCAGAGTTCCTTTGTGGTAGTGGCTGCTCCGGCTTTGTTGTAGAATTTCTCATGATTTTTTGCTGCTTTATGAATGCAGGGCATTGCTGTAGGGTGGTGAATATGGGGCAGGCTGCAGTTTGATGCTGTGTAATGTTCCCCTTTTCCTCTTGAAAAATGTCTCTGTGTTCCCTCTGTTCATTGCAGCAAAGTATCTCATTCGTTGCTACACACTAGGGTTCCAGTATCTTCTTTTTCTTTTTAATTTGCAAATAGATTTATTTGTGATTGTGTTTTGTGTGTGTGTTTAGCCAGCTAAGGCTTCAGGAAGTTACTTCTCTCCAGATCATGTTGATACCTCACATTTTAAAGTCCAACTTATAAAGTTTTACAGCAAGATCTGTGTTTCCAGGAAATCTATTATTCTGTAGGCAGAGCTGGTTTTGTGTCAGTTCTGCCTGTGATTATCCAATATTCGGGCAGTGCACTGAACAGCAGGTGGGTTTACATTTAATAGAAACTTACCTGGTTTTCCAGAAAGCTGCAGAGAATGGTTGGCAGGAAGAGTGAGACTACCTGTTCATTTAGTACTTTGATCTGGTATGTTCCAGTGTGTCCCAATTTAAATGAGGGAGGAGCAGCAGCATCTTCTCTTGTCTCTCATCATCTGTAATCCCTGCCTGGATACAGTGCTTTGAGGATGAGTGCAGAATCTCTGTTCTTTGAGGCATTAATGTTTCTAGCTTACACTGAAATCCATGAGAATTAAGTATCCAAATATGGTACCTTTAAAAAACCAGCCTGCAAGGTCCATTTTTTTATTAGAGAAGTTAAGAAAAACCTTTTGTGCTGCTTCCACTCTAGCCTGACATTCATTTAACATTGAAAACATCAAATTCTTTTTCTTGGATGCTTGGGAGATACTTGCCTGACAGCAGCACAGTGACTGTAATTGAGACAGATTAGAGGCACTGGGCTGCCTTTGGGTGCATGAGGCAGCTTTCATGAAACGGAGAGAGGAATTGGAACATACTTTTGACTTTGGAAGCTGGAGCAGGAACTAATTAGCAATTTCAGGACACAAACAGGATTGGAGGAAGTGTTTGGGTTGGCATACAATAAATTATTTATTAATGTGGGGAAGTCTTTCCATATGTCAGTTGCTTATAAAGTGCTTATAAAGGCAAGATTGCAGGACTTTGCATTTAATGAACCAAACAGGCTTCGGTCCCAGTGATTAGGAGCCACTGACCTTTCATTTTTGCAGGCTGAGACTGGACCTGGTAGCCTCTGCTCAGCTTGGATTCTGCTAAGCTTCCCCCAGAAAAGATTAGTTGTTTATATCTAAATATTTCCTTACTAGGATGTATTTTGAGATGTTTGATGTTTCTGTGAGGGTATATCCACTGGAGAATAGAAAAATTTATTCTGTCTTCTTTGAGGAATTCAGGCTTTGGAGTTCTGCGGCCCTTCACTGCCTTAAGCAGACAGTCCTCTAACAAGCAGCTGAATTGATATGAATAACCAAATACCTGTGTAATGGCTTATGACCATTTATGAAACTTTATATAAAAGTCATGATGAGCAGTGGAAGTATAAGAGAACTCGGTGAAGCATGAGTAACCCAGAAAGAAGCTTTCAGTTTGGCTTCTAAGCATATTTCAGTGTGCATGAGCTCTGGAAGATTTGGGTTTTTTTCCTTGACGTTGTTTTTCCCTCGGCACTGAAGATGAAACCCAGACGTGCTGCGAAGGGGAGAACCTGACAGGTGCCAGCCCGAGTGGAAACGCTGTCAGTCCATCCTTGTCTGTCACAGCTCCAGCCCTGATCCACCCAAGTGCTTGTCAGGACCCTGTGGGCTTTCAAACCCAAGCAGGAGGTCCCTCAGTAGCAGGAATGTTTTGAAGCGCAGTCAGTGGAAACCCCTTAAGTGCCACATCTGACAAAGTAATCCCGTTTCTGAAAATTCCTGAGTGATGGGGGATGTGGGTTTGCCTTGCTGGTTGGTTTTAGTGCCATCAGCCCAGTGTGTAACAGCACAGAAGGGTTGACCACAGAACCTGCCGTGGGTCCTCCCACACCTCAGCTCCCCGCAGACCTGGTGGAAACAGCATCTGTGGAGGTCTGTAGGAGTGTGACTGCTGCGTGCAGGGAAAGCACCCTGAGCCCAGCCTGGCTCCAGGACTGCGGCCACCCCTTCCCTCGGCTGCTGGCTCTGCGGAGCTGCCTCACACCTCTGCGCTCCAGGTGCTGCTTCCACACGGTGCTGGACCCCACAGCTTTGCACTGCAGAGCCTCTCCTCCACTCCACAGCCCCTCACAAGCTTTGGACTACTGGGCTTCTATGACTCGTCTCTCATAGGGGAGGGGAGGGCACTTGTGGGGACCATACCTGGCCTCATGATCCAGCATGTTTCATACACCATCTTGAAGACAGGAAAGAAGATACTTAGGGATCTGCAGAGGTAAAAAAGCTGTTTTCTTACCTGTTTCCCGTGTGTTTTCTACCTTTCTTGCATACCTCAGTACTGAATGTCGGAGGGCGTGTGGATATTTCAACCAAATCTGCATTACCATGTAGTGTTTTTATTTTTTCATGCAGCTGTCTGCTGGAGTGTTTCTTCCCTTTGCTATGCTTCTCTACTTGCTGGCATTTTATGACAGAAAGTTTATAAAGCTGTTCAATATCTCAACAGTTCTAAATAAAGTCAGAATCTTTTTTATAAAATAAATACGTTAGGTGGCATCTGGAGCCAAGGACTAAAGCACGACTCCTTTTGCAGTAAGTTTTTCTCTGCAGACAGGTTTCCACTGAGCTGGGAGGAAGCTAAAAGCTCGTTAGCCTCCCAGAGTAAGAGCAGCTGATTGGCATCGGGAACTGCAAAGCTGAGTTTTACAGGGGCTTGAGGCCAAAAAAGGGCAATTTGGAACACATGATCCTTGGTTAAACACACACTGAAGACCAGAGGAAAGAAAATGGTAGGTTCAGGCAGCCACAAAGTTAGGGAAGGAGTCCCTTAACAGTGCTGTTGATTTTCAGTGATGACTCTAGTTCTGAGACATTTTTCTGTTACGAGGCTCTTGGACTTGTTGATAAGGTAGTAACAGCAATACATTGTATTTTACTACTTGACATAGCTGTGGTGTAATTTTTTTTAATGGGTTTTCCTTCAGAGAATCACTCAGTATCTCTCTCCTTAATAAACACATTTTATACACTAAGCTCAAACCTGCTGATGGTTGGGCTAGACAATTAGGCACCTGCGCTAGTAATGGCAGTGAAAAGAGTCTCTTCAGCTGCACCACATGGCAGCTGTGATCAGAAAGCTGCGTTGTGCTTTCGAAGCTGTAGGTGAGGGGTGTTTTTGTCTGCATTTGGTTGTTTCAGTTCAACGAAAAGTCACAGAAAACACACATGTTCTGGCATGAATATGTGAATGCACAGTTGAAAAAACACATTTGCTTAATATAGAAAGTAATAATTTTCTTCATGCTTTCAATGTTCATTAGCTTTGCCAGCCATCTTTTTATTTATTTTGTTCCTTTGGGAAAGGCTAGCTAAATGGAAAAGGCTTGAAGTATGCTCCATAAAGTAGTGGATTCAAGTTGTACCAAGGCAGAGAGTAAGCATGTTCAGGCCTGGAGATTCCTCCACTTACAGCCTTTCCCCATTAGGAAGAAAGGGCTACTTCCCACCTGTGTGTACCCAGATGAGGCATTCTGTAGTGTCACATCGTTACTGCATCTTCTTGGAGCTGCAGTTAGGAAGTGATCCTGGGCAATTTTATGAGTTTGGATTATTGTGGCATCCCCACATATTTTTGGCTGGAGATTGCAGCTCTGAGGTCAGTAAGGTGACAGTTCCTGAGCCTCTCCACATTTTCTACTGGTGTCACTGGCCCAGGCACCAGGAGCCAGATAAGGCAGGTGGGCTGGGCAGTGTTATCCTTTCTGGAGAGGATTGTGCAGTCCTTGGAATTGCTTTCGATGGTTAAAAAGGAGGAGTGACAACAAAGAGCTGTTTGGTGACACGAGCAAGGAGACGCCCCTCAGGGCATGTGGGCAGTCACCAAGCGCTGCCATCTGGGTCCTTTCAGAGAGGAGAAAGAAAACCAGTCAGTCGTGTAATTCTGGACCCTCGCAGAGGCAGGAGCAGACATATCAGAAGCACACGTGGCCAATAGGAACAGCAGCAGCACTGAGATCTAAAAGAATAAGCATGGATGTTTGACCTTGTCACTGTTGTTCAAATATCCCTGTGATGTAGCAGACAGCATCTGGAAATTCAGGTTTTCCTTCCCAGGGAACCATAACATGATCAATGACATGCTTGATATTGATCTTGTATGCATGGGCTGGGTTGGTGTCTGTTCAAGAAGTCCCCAGTGCAATGCACATCATCACGGTGTGACCAGCTGACCAGCTCCTTTCTGTGTCAGCTGTTAGACATGTGAGCCCAGCCAGGAAGCTTCAGGAAGGAGCTTCCCTGAAGGGAGCAGGCAGGATTGCTCACATCTAGGAGCATTGCTGCTCCCTTGGCATATTGATCTGCTGTCAGTGAGATCACCAGCCTGATAACCTTAATCAGTCTTTTGTCTTAAAACACTCCAGTGTTGAGGCAAGAGTAGGGGGCAGCCAGTAAGAGAGACTCCCCTAGACACAGCCTTTCTTCAGGCCAGAGAGTGCTCATCCCTAGCTTAGAGTCCCGGGTGTGCCTGAGCTGCCAGAAATTCCATACCCCAGCACAGCTGGCAGTGTCACACTGTGAAACCCTGCAGAGCTGGCAGACCTTTGATGCAAATTAGTTTCGTACTCACTCACGTATGTGAGCCAGGATTTTGAACCAAGTCCCACTCTGAGATGTTGCAGTGGTGATGCAGGGCCTGGGCTGCATTCTGGGAGCTTGCAAACACCGTGGTAAGCTGGTGGTGGGAAAAGAGGAGCCCATCCTTCCAAACAGTTTGCATTTCCTATGTAGCTCACAGCCCAGAGACTCCAGTGCTTGATCTGTGTGCAAGAGGGAGAAAATTTTATTTGCTTGATTTTTAAATACAAACTGCATTTCAAAACATATTTGCTTTTAGAATAATATGATTGTCCTGTTCTCTTTAAAAGAAACTGCATTCAGTTATCACTGTGAAGTAAATAAAAATAACTTTGAATTAGAGAAGCTGGTGTGAGAGCAAGTGTTGGTATTTCATGTACTGTACTGAGAGTCCCCAAGGTCAGAGGCAAGTCTTCTGGGACTGGGGTAAAGGAAGCTATTTACATGAACTCGCTTGTGATCATGTGTCCAAAGGGTTTAACATTAACTCCAATCCAAAGCATTGTTGCTTGTAACAATGGTGTTTCTCAAAAGCAGACAAAAAAACATTGCCAAAGGTGACCTAGAAATGCTTAAATGTGCTGCAGTTCACCCACGTGTCTCCTCTCCCTGCAGGAGCAGACCTTTAGCAGCTCTCCCATCCCTGCATCAGCCTGGCTGCTGGGGATTCCCTGTGCTTTGGTGACAGCCCTGTGGGACAGAGCAATCCCCTTTGGAACTGGTAGCTTGGGTAGTGCTCCAGTTATCTGCAGCACTAGTAATGGCAAAGCTGCTACTGGCAGCTTTGAGATTCTTATTAAGTATTGGTCCTCCAGAGCCTTTGCTACTGATTAGTGAGGAGAAAAGGCTGTTAATGGAACATCTCCAGTTGCCAGGAGACTTAGCTGCACATGTTTGGAAAAAGACTTTGTATTGGGCAGTGTGTCAAACGCTGTTGGGAGAAATGCTGCTTGCAGGTCCTTTGGAAAGGGAAAACTGTATTAGCTCTAAAATGTGTGGTCACAGAAAACAGAAGAGCTAGAGCTCATACAAGGTCAAAGTGGGTTCTGTTTGATTGAGGCACCTCTTTGTTGAATTGCATATTCTTTGGATATGAAGTGGGATGTAACCAACCTTGAACAATCACGCTCTCTAAAAAGGTACTTTGATGACAGCTTGTGGAGCTTGGGAAATGTAAAGAATAATAGAAATAGCAAAAGACAGTTTGCTTTCCCAGGCAATCTTTCTTTTTCTTGCACTGCCTTGCCCTGCAACATTTCCTTTCCACTCTGCCTCTCTTGTCTTCCCTGCAGTCACCCTAGCTCCCTGTGTTGTTTTTTGCATACCTCACTCTTGGTAGTACTGGTAACATTCCTGTTACATCCTTTGGGCTGGGGATTTGTTTGCTTCCCTTTCGGAGTAGTGTGCCAGTGCTGTTGTCATTGTGAGAGTATGTGATAAGCTGGGAAGAGTTTACATCATTTTAGAAAGGTCGCACAGTGTGGTGTTCATTTCCTAAATAGAAAACTCTTCTTAAACATTCCCTCAAGCCTGATTCGAGTCTCGTGTGTCCCACATTATTCTGGTTGTTCTTTTCAATACTATTCAAAGGCTGTTCTGTCTGTCTTCAGAGCTGCTTCTCAGTGGTTGATGCTGCATTTGTGATTCAGTCTCTGCAGTAAGCTCAGTACCTGTCCTGACTTGTGCTGCACCTTGAAGTGAAAGCCACAGGGACTGCTCAGAACTTTCCACCCATTACTTCATCTTCATTCGTTGCAGAGTTTGCTGTGCCTCTGCTGTGTGACACTCAGTATTCTGCATGTATCTGCATCGAGCTGCATTCTCAGGCAGTTATGCCAAGCGTTTGGCTCTGCTGGAGCTGGCTGCGTTCACGCTACTGCTAAGCCTTTCAATTAGAAGAATCTTGCGAGTTTATGTTGGCATTCAAGCTGTTCTGTGCTCTGGGTGCTGAAGCACAGCGTACAGATGGAAGGGAGCTGATGGGTCGGGTTTTTTAGGGATCTGATTACTGTTTTTACAAAAGTAACCAGCTGCCTCCCCCAGCCTTCTATGGGGCTTTTTATGTAGTCTGCTGTAAAACCCCGCTGTGGGGTGAGGGGTTCCTGGAAGGGGAGAGTTGAACTGCAGGATCTACTGCTGAAGTGTTCTGAAAACATTTTTGTAGCAAATACTTCTGAGCCCTGGTTTAGACCTTGCAGACAATGGCTGCACAGGCTGTGCTGAAGGTACCGGCCGGCTGTCAGCAGAGGGCAGGAGTCCAAGGGCTGCGGAGCTTTTCTTTCCTGCAGATTCTGAGTGTTCATTTCTTTTACTGTCATGGCTGTTTACTCTCTTTTTTTATTTTTCCTTTTGTTTTTGGCTGATAGCCTCCTGGTTGCTGAGGGCGATGCTTTTTCACTGTGCAGTGTTTCCAGGTGACCTTGCGGAGGAGGTGCGGTCCGGGCTCCTCTCGCTCCATCTGCCGGCGCTGCAAGCGCAGCTCGGGGCGAGCGCAGCGGCCCCAGAGCTCCCAGTGCCGGCAGCCCCCGGGGCTGTGGGCTGGGGGTGCACCCACTGCGGTAGTGCCGGCAGCCCAAAAGGAGTCCGGGTGCTGCTGCACCTTCCTCTGTCGGGGAACAAAGTGCACAAAGTGGGAAATGGGTCTGCACACAGTAGGAGTGTGCTATCAGAGTTCACTTCAGTGATTACACACACACACACACACACACACAGTTTAGGAGTTGCTCAAATTTTTTTTACAGTGTTACCAGCACCCTTCCAGCTTCCTATGAAATTTGGCAGTTGTTTTAAGCATCAGTCCAGAGGTTTTGTGTGGATAGAAAATTAAGTAGTGTATTTCTGCTCAGCAGCAGGAGATTCCTCAGCAGTCCAGCATCCACATGTGTATAATTTCCCATGCCTGTGGTGGGAGAGTAAATCCTAAATGGAATGGGTGGTGAAGGGGAATAGATTTGGCAGCCTTGTTCCAAAGAGAGTTATCTGAATTTGGGATTAAGCGAGTGTATCAGAGATAGGCACCTGGTGCAGTATCTTATGTTATTGCCAGAATGTAGCTAAGTATAGGCACAGGATCAGCATTGCCAAGATGAAAGCAAATAGTTTTGTGGAGGAGATAATCCAGGAGCTGCTGCATCATTCTCAGCACGGGGACTGAGGGCCGAAGGGATGGAGATGGCTAATCAGCCCCAGCTAATTCCTCAGGTGTTTTCCATTCAGAATTCAAATTGCTGTCTGTGCTGTCACTGTTCTGTGGGCAAATAATCTACTTGCCACATCCTGGTAATGTGAACTTCACACAGAACTAGTCCTGTTTGCCAATTCTGAGCAACTCTGCTGCAGAAAAGCTCATCTTCCTATTTCTCAGAAAGATGAGACTGCAGTGTGTTGAAGATGACTCTAATATGGAAGAAAGTCTTCTGTGACACATTCTTCTTGTTGTTAGCTGGGGGAATGCTTAAACACTGCAAAAGGTCTGATGCTCACAGTGACATGAGTGTCCAAGCCGTTTCTTTGGAAGCCAAAAACTAATACAGTGAACTTATTTACTTTGCTTTCTGCAGTGAAAGAAGCAATAAATTACTTATCTTCATGCTTTTCCAGGAGGAAACAGTGTAGATTGCAACTCAGCACAAGTCCATAGCCAATGGAAAAATCTCATTTATTCCAGGAAGATTATCTTTTTAAGGGCAGTGCTAAATCTGGGCTATAATTAAAACAGCTTTTTAAAGAAAAAAGAAAAATAGTGGATGTTTTTATTGTTTGATGTATTCTCTATCACTAATGACCCTCTTTTCTCATTTCTTCTATCCATTTTTAAATGGGTGTAAGGAGTTAGTTGTATATTGCATAAAAGCAGCATTACCTGAAAAAATAATTAAGATGATATTGAAATTAAGGAAATCAGTTTTGAAAAGAAGCAAGTGCTTAATGGAGGTGAGACCAGCTGTGCTTCCCAGGAACGTGCTTGAACTGCTTCATGGAAAAATGTACATGGCCTTCATGCAACACTGGAAGGAAATTCATAATAATTCAGACAAATTGCATCCTATAAATAGCAGAGCTGGATTCATTAGGACAGGAGGCAGATGGAGAAAATCTAAAACTTGTTTGTTTCTTTTTAAGACACTATAATGCTTATGAAAAGTGTCAGCTTGCTGTCAGAGAGGGAAAACCCTCCAGTGTAGCAGGAACTTTCTCGTTATTAGTTTCTCATCCCTGCTAATGAGCAGCCTCCATGAGGGGAATTCTTGGTACTTGGCTTGAGAAACTGCTGCTGTTTTTCCCTAGCATACCCAGGCTGGCCCAGAACTGCAGTGCTGGGAGAGAGCAGGGGAGGCAGGAGGCAGGACAGAGGTGTGTATGGTAAGTAGCACTCGCTGGCTCTGTGTGAGACAGATGCCAGTAGGGCAGAGGCATAAATGTAGTTGAAAAGGGGAGGGTGTGGAGTGAGGTGGGAATCATCCACCACCTGCAAAGGAGTTAGGCCCCAAAGCAGGAAGAGTACTGGTGGTTGGTAGAGAAAATGCTGTGCATTATTGAAGAGAGAAGGCGAAGGCATTTTTGAGATGCTCTTATGCTAGTAAGTAGGAAAAAGGAGATGCTTTCATGCATGGAGAGAGGTAATGACAGAGAGTGGGTGAGAGGTGCGTGACTGGAATGCAGCTGTGGCCACAGGAGGGGAGCAGAGGTGAGGGGGTTGGAGCCTCTCAGCATTCACACACAGCAAGGTGCTGAGGAAGGAAGTGTGTCCAGTCAAAAAGGAACATACAGACTGACAGAAAGGGCACGTCACAGACTGCATTTAAATAACAGGACAGAGTAACTGTGGGGTTATTTCCAAGTGTGCCAAAATTACAACTGAGTACTTCTAAACAGAAGACTGGCTGAACAATTGCATCCTGTTGAACCACAGGCAAGACTGAGCTCAGATATAGAAGCAGAAAATGTTCTATATGAATATTATCTGTTAATGAACCTGCCTTCACTCTTCTGCTGATCTGATTTACATTTCAGCAAAGCGTCCTTAAAAGATAAAAGTGTCAAAATTCCAGTAGACTATCCTAAGAGATTTTTAAGTATTAGTGTCCAGGAAAGGAACACCAGGCGCTTATCAGCAGTGTTTTTTCTTGAGAAGTTCTCCGGTTGCCAATTCACCTTGCAAAGTGGCAGGGGAAAAGGGTGATATGAAGGTCGTATTGGAGTCAGATAATCACAGACTTATTCAAGGAATGGAGAAAAGCTGTACAACTGTTCATGCTTCATGGCTTAAGTAATGACAGTTTTTCCTCAGCATTCAATACAGAGGGCAATGATCCCAGTGCAAGGGGAGAACACTCAAGAAGAGGGAAGTCAGTGGTATGGATTGGCAGGATGCCTTTGGGGGTTGCCATCTGTTGCAGCTTGCACATATCTGTAGGGTGTCATGTGTAGCAGGAAAGTGGTGGCATTAAAACGAGGCACAGACATGGAGCAGGTTCAGTATCCGGTCACTGGAGAAGGATCCGGGTGTGCTGGGATGTACATGAGAAGCTGAGCATGGAAAGTATGAACCAGTACATGGATCCTCATGCATAGATTGGATTTTTGGTATGGAACAAACCTTGGCTGATGGTTTTTGCTTGCTTTCAGTACCTGCTCTACAGCCAGGGGGTTAACACACTTGTGTTCATTGATAGTGTTATCAATGTTACAGGGTTTAGAGGGCTGAGTTCTGAGATCTTGACTCAAAAAGCTGTACAGCCATATGAAGGATATGGAGAAATACTTTCATTTAAAAACAAGGCTTTTATTTCAGGAAACCTTTAGCAACATGGAAGAAAAAAAATTGATAGGACAGCATTGCTTGAAGTTGTCTAAAATATGATGATCTGTGATGTGTGTATGAGAGATGAGAGGTGGGTGATTTTGAAGAGAAAGTGCTGAAGAGAGGAAGTGATTTGTGTTTGGAGGTTTCCTGTCTTACTAGTGGAAAACTTGCTTTGAATTGTGCTATAATTCTAGGACAGCATCTTGTTGTGTGAAGAATATTCTTTTCATGTGTACAAATAATAAAAATGATTTTGCTCAAAACAAGCTTGAAATTGCTTCTTTGCCCAGGCTTCTTCACACCTTTATGCTTTCTTTGATGTCATGTTTTTTTTAGAAATCTTCTCCTAGGTAATGCTTGCTGCATTACCTAATGCTTACTTACTGCAAACATTCCAAAGGCCACCAGACCTGCTACAGTGATTGCAGAGGAGTCACGCTGACCAGAGCATGCTAGTCCTTGTGCACCAACCAAGGCAATTTAGGGGTTTAGTTTTTTGTTCACATAACCTGAACAGCACTTTGGTACAGTTTGTCTGAGCTGTCCTATAAGCAGATGCTTGGCATACTCTACCCTTATTGATGCAATGTGTCATGCTACACTTAGTGAAGGAAGATAGATAAAAATTGCTTCAAATTGTTCAGCAATTTGGAGTGATGGAGTTCTTGCCTAAGAGTCTTTTAAGATGGGTAGATGCATAAATCCTAATTCTGTGGATGAGGAAGTCAGGACATGATGGCACTGTCAGTTTTTCAGCATCACGAAAGGAAATCCTTGGCAGAGCTGGGAATAGCTCTTCCTGTCATGCTGAAACTGCACAGCTGATACAGTGACTCTGGGGATCTGCAGTGAACAGATGTGCCTGTCACAGTCTCCCAGTGTGAGACAATGCCAGCGTGTTTCTGTGCTGAATATTTGAACTAGAGTCAGTGTTCCTCCTTGCCACTCAACACCTGGGGGTTCTGGTCACTTTGACATCCTGCCTCTTCCTTCTGTCCCCTAGGTGTGTGCAGGGAATGGCTGACAGGGTGGTGTGGCTCACTCTGGCCCTGCTCTTTGTGTCTCTAAAAGTATTGAGAGAGATTTGAACAAGGACAGGAGTGCAAGGTGAATTTGCAGCCCAGTCTAGAGATGCAAAGTAATAATTGTTGCAGGCAAAAATTGTCTCTTGTCACCTTGTCATTACCTGCATGCTGTGCAGTTTATAGCATAGCACAGATTCCAGAAAGAATTGTTGACCTTAAGCAAAGTGACCTGCAACCCAGGTGAACATTTCTCTGCATGAGTTGCTGTCTCCACCATTTCCAACAACTGTGGATAGAATGTCTTGGACATGGCAGAAGCTCTTCTTTCTGTGTTGTCACAGCTTTCACTTGATTGTTCTCTTATGTTATTAAATAGGGGCATGTGTTTGTACATTGTGTTCTCTGCTTCTCTTATTTCTGTTCTCTTGCCCCACCTGCAGGCTTTGAATTACTGTACCAGCCAGATGTGGTCCGACTATACCTCTCCATCCTTACTGAAAGTCAGAACTTCAACACTCTTGAAGCTGCAGCAGGAGCTTTGCAGAACCTTAGTGCTGGCAACTGGACAGTGAGTGCAGTCTTCATTCTTTTTTGTTTCCTTTGTGTAAGTAAAGAATAAGGGTATGTCCCATTGTAGGTGCGCTGTTACTTTGTACATTTGTATCTCCTTTAAAAAGAAAGGAGGTGGGAATGTCAAGGAAATCACTTCCATTTTCTTATTGAAGATGTTTTATGTCTTCTGGGCTGCTGATGTTTATGTAGTAGAACTATGCTCAGTGCCACCACTTCAGCCCTTAAGCATTGCTTTGTCCATTCAGAAAAACCTGGTATTAGATAGTTATGTGTTCTGAATACTTAATTTGTTGGATTGACAGTTTGCTGAGGAAACTGCACTCCAGAGTGTCCCCTAATACCCTCTGTGAAGTATCCCCAGTGCTGGTAAGGCAGCTCTCTCAAAGATTTGTCTGATCACTTCTAGAACCGTTCAGCAAAGTGGGACTGATAGCAGCCTGAGGGTTGGCAGGGTAGTGTTGCACAGCTGCCTTGAGTGCAGCTTATTTTAAATAATACAGGCTTGTTTGAAAAACAGTCATGAAACAGAATAAAACCATGAAATTGGAGGAGGAGGAGGAAGATAAGATACTTTAGATGCTTTACTGTTTCTTCCAAGTGACCTCTTTTTTCCTAATCCAGAGGGATGTGTTTCCACTCAGAGGTGTGTACAGAACAGATGCCAGCAGATGATGCTCCTTCCTTCTGTTCCTGCCCTCTTTCCCCAGAAGCTGTAGCATTAACTCATGCACGCTTTCTTCCTTGGTTCTTGGTGAACTTGAATGAAGGATTAAGGCAATGGGATCAGCACGCACAACCTAAGTGGTCTTTGCAGTGAAAAAAATGGATTACAGCACTGAAGGAAATGCCAGGGGCAAGGAGAGAGCTGGTGTATGAACTCACAATAATTGATGTTGTTTCTTTCCCCTTGTGTGTCCCAACCAGTGGTCCACGTACATCCGTGCGACGGTGCGGAAGGAGAGGGGGCTGCCGGTGCTCGTGGAGCTGCTCCAGTCCGACTCGGACAAGGTCGTGAGGGCTGTGTCCATCGCCCTGAGAAACCTTTCCATGGATCGTCGCAATAAAGATCTCATAGGTATCTTCTGAACTTCTCTAACCAGCCTGGCATCTAGGAGACCCTTGAGAGACCTCATGTTTTCTTTCCCTTGTGCTGGGGATTTGTTCTCTCTGCAGTTTCCATCCATGCGATCTGGGGTTGCGCTGTAGCTGCCAAGTGGGGAGCTGTCAGCTCAGAATGTATTTCCAGCTCACTCAAACAAGCTGTGGCTTGAAGGAGATCTCTAACTTGGGAGTACCATTAGGTGTACACTTTAGCAGGAGAGAAGTGTGTGTAGATGTGCAGAGGGCTGGATGGGTTAAGAGGTTTCTTGTCTTTTCCTTAGCTCTGGCTGGTATGGGACTTGTGCTAATAGATGTTGCTCCTTAGGCCTGCCTGCTACTCCAGTTAGAGTGGGAATGTGGCCTCTGTCAAGCTGAGCTAACCTGGGGAAGTGCAGGGAGCTCTAGTTGTACCTTTGGTTTCTTTGCTTCCTTCTTCCTTTCTCATCCTTTTGCCTGGTGGGTACTTGTAGAAGCTGGACACTAAACAACTTGATATTCTTGAAGCTGGTGTTCAGCACTGCTCTAGCTCCTATCTAAAGTGGTAAATAACATCCACCTGCCCATAAGCTGGAATCTTGAAAGATTCAGCTGAGATGAGATTTCCTCTAGATGACTTCTGTATTTTACTAAGTTACTTGTTTAAACTCTAACCTTGTCAGGACGGGAAGTACTGGTGACATGTTTAGAGCCATTATTGAAGTTCATACTGGCAAAAGTAAAGTGGGATTCTACCTTAATATGTCAGGTTCTCATTTTAATAGTTCAGTGGTGTAGCCAGGCAAATGGTACAGATGGATACCTGGGAATGCTAAATTCCAGATTCCCTGTTTTTTCTCGACTACTATACATGGAGAAGGCTAACTGCACCCAGGAGGAAACACTTTCTTACCTTTGTTGGAGAAGGTTAATAAATGTATGGCTGCACACCTTGCCCCAGAAGGCCTATTACAAGGCTAAGTTGAGTAAACCATGTGCGTGTATTAGCATGAATACCTGGCATTAGCAGCTACTGGATGCTTTTTTTGCTTCAGGCTTTGCAAAATATGATAAATGTTGGCTGTAAAATTCTCGGTAAAAATGCCTTTTTTCTCTCCTCAATACCTTTCAGAATCCATGATGAAGGACTTAATCTTAGCTTTATCAGCTGTCAATGGCCTTGAAATAATGCATGAATGATAAATACCCGGTGAAGTTACAGTCTTGTGGTTTAAAACACATGCATTATAAGGGTTTTTTTTGATATAGCAAATACCATTGACTTCTATCATTCAGGGTGGGGAGCTGAAATTATTATTAGGGCTCCCTAATGGTATCTCTTCCCCTTATCTAGGTAGTTATGCCATGGGTGAGCTGGTAAGAAATTTGCCCAGCAGGCAGCAGAGATCTGCAAAGAACCTGGAAGAGGACACAGTGGTTGCAGTGTTGAATACCATCCATGAAATCATTACTGACAGCTCAGAAAATGCAAGGTCTCTGATCCAGACACAGGGCATTCA
This sequence comes from Taeniopygia guttata, assembly GCF_048771995.1. Taxonomy (NCBI): domain Eukaryota; kingdom Metazoa; phylum Chordata; class Aves; order Passeriformes; family Estrildidae; genus Taeniopygia; species Taeniopygia guttata. The sequence continues at coordinate 6,616,431 of NC_133040.1, read as the reverse complement.
GAAGCTGGTAGCTATCAGCAAGTCAAGGTAAGTGACAGTTGAAAGCAAAATGCATGAGAACTCCTTGCAAACATGAAGATGTCACTATGAACAGCAGGTTTTGCTTTGTGAAAGTATTGGAGCATGCCAGCCTTTCAGAGCTGTAATTTCAACAGGTAATATAACAAAGTAAAATCAGCCAGCAGCTCTAAAAGGTACTTGATGAAAAAGGTTAATTGATGAGTCACTTCAGTCGTGTTAAGATGTGCTCTCTTCTTGTCACAGTCATCTTAGTACCATATATACATTTACCAGGCAGCATTTGCAGTGGAACCATGATGTTTGGTTTTAGTTTGGAAGGCCTTTTTTCTGTGGCAGTGTTCCACTGCTGGAATGCCAGTGATGAAATCTGTTTCTTTCAAGTGAAATGGTTAATGATGTGTGGTAATTGTTCTGGCCAAAGGGCTGATGGTGGTAATTTGAAGTGACAAATTTTCTTCCATTTAAAAACTCTGTTCTGACTGCTATAGAGGAAACTTGGTTTTGTGTAGTTCATGTAGTTAGATGTTGTGGGTGTGTTTGCTGCAAACTTCTGGGAGAGTGGCTGAAGCAGCCTTCTTGGGTTGTATTGTTATAAAATATGAGAGCCACGAAAAATCTAGGCCTGTTTTATGTTATAAAAGGTGTCTATGTACTGACTTAGTAAGGAATAGATAAAATTCCATTTTCAATTTAAAAACAGCTTACTTTTTTTGCTGACGGAAATTACTGTGTACGGTATTTTAAACCATGGAGCAACTTCACTGAATTGTGAGGAATAAATACACATTGGGATGAAGGTTTGAAAAGTGACTTAGAACATATTTTTGGTTTGGGTTTTTTTTTCCCATGTATAAATCCAAGGAGAATGGAATCTATCTGTTCTTTTTAATGACAGCTACAAGACAGAAGTGTCACCATGGCCTCTGACCTGAACTGACAGTGCTTGTCCAGCAATACATGTGAAAACACAGAAATGTGCAAAATTCATAACATTTCAATTCCTGTTTTTGTCAGAAAATAGCTGTAGATATTGAGAAGAATCACTGAATGATTTCACATATATCCCATTACTTATAGGTTGAAATAATAGCTGTGTGGCATATAAGGTATTAACATACAAATAGTCGGACATTGCTTGATACTTAAACTGTAATTTTATCTTGCAAATCAGCCAGTCTCCCAGAGAAACAAAAGCAGCATCTCACATTCTTCAGATGATCTGGAGCTATAAAGAACTACGAAACGCCCTTCAGAAGGATGGATGGAACAAGTCACACTTTCAGGTAAAGATCTTAAACAAGTTCTGGAAATAACTGAGTGGAGATGTCCTTACTTAGGCCAATCTTGCGGTCTGTGGAGCTTCGTTTTCACTTCTGTTCTTCCAGGTGAGAGCACAGTGGATTGTCCCCTGCTCAGTCACACTGTCCTGCATAGAGTTGCTGGCTGGGCTCTGCTGTGGTCTATGGAATGTAGCTCTTGAGGTCTGGGGAGTCCTGTAGAGCCCAAATGCCCAGATTTACTGGTGGAAGAATTAGCATGTCTTGTCTTAGTTGTGTCTCCTTTGGAATGTTCTCTACAGCAGCCTAGGGCAGCCACCTCTGCTTGACATGCAGCCTCCTCACCTTTCCTTGTGTAAGGCTTCTGCTCCTTTCACAGGGCAACAGTGCTGCCATTGAGAAAACAGGGAGAAAACTCCTCCATCAAATCTATGTGAAAATAAAAAGTAGTCCAGTTCCATATTATCAACAGAAAGGCAGCTTAAGCACATTCCATAATCTCTCTCTATGCTCTTGGTTCATTTATTTTTATTGTTCAGTTTCCATGAGTAGCAATATTGTGTGGTGTTTGTGTGGTTTTTGTCTTGTAGTCTGTTTCTGCAGCTCCAAAGGGCTCCAAAGGTACTGCTGGCAGGTCTGGCTATGACGACAGCACTTTGCCTCTGGTGGATAAAAGTCAAGGTCAGTTCTTATCTTTATCACTTGTCATATAGTGCTTTACTGGTTTTCTGGATTTGGTGTGGCTGTGTTACAGCACAAGGGAGTAAAAGTTTATTATTCATATGTGATTTTTACCCCACAGTTTCAAAATAATCACTCCCTATTACCTGGAGATGGATAGAATTTCTTCCCTTACAAATGTACACTACTGATACTGTTTTCTCAACTTGGATGCAATGTTATCAGTTAAATCTTCCTGCAAGTGGGGTTGACCTTACCCCTACTCTGTACTGGGGTCTTTCCCTTTTTTAAATACATGTGCCCATTTTGGCACAGTCTCTTCCTCTACCGTGCAGGGCTTTTTTATTGCATATGAGCTTATTCAAGCTCCAGCTAATCCTGTCTGTGCTTTTTCGTGAGGCACAGCCACACCAACACCAGTGTAGCACCAGCTTTGATTTCACCATGATTGCTGTGTCTCTGAGCTTGGCTCTGGTTGGTAAAAGCAGGATTTGCCTGGTGCACTTTCTCTGGTGTTACTGCAGAAACAACAGCCCCACACTGCCCTGCCTGTTTCCACCTTCCCTGTCTTTGATCAAACCTGGCACATTATGCAGACAGAGAATGATTTGGGTTAGCTGGCTGATGTGACAAGACACTTATTTTCATTGTGGATTAGTTTTCTGTTGGCTCAGCAGGTTGCTGGATCAGCTTGTGTGCCATGAGAAGCTGCACCCTTACTTATTTTCCTTCTCTTTTATTCTGGAGAGACCAAAGAGAAGCTTGTTAATCGTGGTAGTTAGTCCAAAGAAGAACTGTAGTTTCTGTTGGAGAGAGAAAGCCCTGTATTACAGTGCCAAAGCAGAAAATACATGGATTACATGTCCTATCTGGAGAATTTAATTCAGACTTCCCTTTCTGAATGGATAACAATTGAATAGTTTGGGATTTTTTTTTTACAATAATCTCTGCATTCAGTACTTTATCGACCTCTCTGGTTTTGTAACTAATTCAAAACTACCAGATTTTGAGAAAAGCAAATGTACCTCAGGTTGTTCCAATGCTTCTGTTTTCTAGATAATGAGAAGTCCGGGAGTCGTGATATGATACCTATGGATGAACTTGGCCCAGGTAAATTCAGTCGTAGATCAAACTCTCTGTCTGTTCCAATAGAGCACACTGTCACTCACAGGAAAGTTCAGCTATTTCTCTAGGAGATATTATTTCAGATGGATAAAGCTGACATTTAAAACAGAACATTACCTCACAAATATTGGTTGTCATCTTTTTTTTTCTTTGTATACATGTGGAGTGTGCACACCAATCTCTCCCACTACTTTATGCTTATAATGGAGGTACACTGACCCAGCTTTCATTCTGCTCTTTGGTCCTGAGGTAGCTGCATTCCCTATTACAGATCTGGAAGTCTCTGGGATTCAGAAAGAGCTGAAAATCTGCTTCCATGTATTGCTTGTGTTTAAATCTGTTCTGCCTTTGTTTTTGTAGGTAAACTCAAAAATAGGTTAGTGTGTGTGATATTCATGACTCTACTTTCTATTTACCTGCATCTAAATGAGCCTGGCTTTTCCTGTAGACTAAGAAGAGCCACTGACTATCAGTGATGCTTTTGAGACTGATAAGCTCTGTAGTGCTAAACTTTTTAGAGGGTTTTTTTCCCTTTACTAAGGTGATAAAGGTGCTGTGCGGTCTCTTGAGAATTTGCACCTATTTAAATGCACCTATGTGAATGCCTCCAGAGCAAACAATTTGGTACACTGCTGTTAGTGACTGTGGCTGAATAAAATAGCAACTTAGATCCAAGAAAAAGCCAAGCATGTTCAGAAAGTAAAAGAACAGGTATCTATTACCTTTTGTATTCTTGGAAAAATGAGATGCCACCTGCCATGAATCAACTGTCCATATGTATTTTGCCTTAGGGAACACTGAAACATTTGTTCTCACAATGGAACGAAATCTCTTCAGAGAGGATTGCCTGGCAGGAATAGCTGTGCGCTGGCAGGTGCTGCAGAATGGGCAGTGCTGATTGTTTATAGTCTCAGTATTAATTGCTGCCTTATGCTCTCAGGAGTTACTGGTACAGCCCTGAGTACAAAACAAAATGCAAATTTACAGCATATGTACAGCATCAGGCAGATTCTCTAGGCCATGCTGTTCTCCAGTCTTTTTATCAGCTTTAGAAGATGAGATCTGTCAAGTTTTCCTGATCCCAGCTCTTGAGTGCTTTTTACTTCCAATATGACTATGACTTTGTGCTATTTCAGAGGTCAGCTGAAAAGAGACTAACTTAATTTATCCAGTTTACTATCCTTAATTCCAGGGAACTGGAATAACAACATTTCATCTCTTTTCTTCAGTATCTTCCAAATGCTGCATGTTTTTTGTCTTTTGGGCATATTAATCTGAGAAGGCTGCTCTAGACTATATTTTCAGATTTCAACTTCATAATGGACTTTTGTGTTCTGGAGTTTTTGTTCTTTTTCCACTCTGGAATGAACTGGTCCTTCCAGCCCAGTGTTCATCCCCTGCAGAGTACATATATATGGGACTGATGGTTCCAGAGCACCCCCACCTTCTGCCCCTCCTCTGTGGGTTCTTCTCACCAGTGTTTAGACTGTCCTGGTGCCAGGGCTTTTCCTATTAACCCACATTGGCTCTGCTTCAAGATCACAAAAAGAAAACTGCTGTTGCTGTCTCAGCTTCTTTCCTATTGCTGTAGGGGGCATCCTTCTCAACAGAGGAAATAACTCTGCTCTCATTGGGGAGGCAGCAGGATACGTTCCCCATCAGCTAGCAGCAGTCAGACCCCTGCTGTCTGGGGCATGGAACAGCCTGGGAAGGGTGTGGATGTGCTGGGAGATGAAGAAACCCCATATTAGAACTCACCATGGGATGATCAGGTCTGTCAGGCATCCCCAGCTCCAGGCAGGCTGGAGAGCAGCAGTGCCATTATCACCGTGTGCCTGGGGCCCTGCCCCAGAGCTGTCTGCAGGGGCAGCAGAACAGTGATCTCCAGTGTGTGCCAAGTCCTCCAGAACTCTGTGTGTGCCTTAGTTAACCTGCAGGCACTCAGACAGGAGTGCTTGGGAGGTGAAATTGTTCAGACCAGAGACACAGAGTTCAAATGCCATTGTCCTCCATGCTCGTCTTCAGGCATGACTTTTCCTTTCTCCTCCTGCTTTTTGATGGGTTTAGAGGTTTGATCTTTTTTAAGTTGAGAGCTGTGTGAGGGCACAGATGGACTGACACTGGCAGGCATGTATTTGGTCCTGTAATTTGTAATTACGTAAAAGTGTTGCTGTAGAGTGAGGGGGAGATAGAGAAGCAATAGAGACAACAGCAGGCAGGATGCTGAGAGAGAAGAGTAAACAAGCCAAGGATGGGGCATTCCTCTGTTGACAAAATTCCAAAGTAACTTTTGGCTATACAAGGGATTGTGTTAAGTCAAAATAATGTATTTCCACCTTGGAGCAGCAATATATGTATAGATCTTTATGCCACAGAAGCAATTAATTGATTGAATCTGAAACATGGGAGAAGCAGTATTTCTAACCTCTTGCAGAGCTGTGGTTCTCAGGGCAGTGAGGTATTACTTCGCCTCTTTCAAGGTATTTCTCATTTTATTTGATCAAATCATGAACTTCCTATCTCTGCTGCTGCTTATCTTGACAGAGGCATAGCACACACAGTGTGTGGGTTTTGGACACGTGACTTGCAGGTGCTAGTCTGCATGCAGGCCAGGGGCCCACAGGACAAAATACAAAATATGCTGGAGTTCAGATGCAAAGAGCAAAGTTCTTGAGTGTTCTTTGTTGTCAGATTACTGTTGGTGCAAAACTGGGATTTTCCTCTTGCTGATGTGTCCTGGCTAAGTGTGGGAGTTTTAATTTTTTTGTAGTATTAAAGATATGTTTTGGTTTTTTATTTTTTATTATTAGAGTTTACTAATGATCTTGCTCCCTGGGAAGTATCACAGCTGCCATCCTTCACTTAGTGGCTGTTGCTTTCTGGGGTAGTTTAAAGGTTTCCATTGTGTCTTGACAATTCCTTTAGGAAGTGTTTGTCAATCATCTGTAATGATGACACTACAAAAACGCAAAGTGATCCATTACATCCTTGTGAGTACAGTTACCATGAGATTGTAAAAAGCTACCACCCAGTTGCTGCAAGTTTGATTTTCTGTTTTTCCATCACTCAATACATACATTTGTGAAGTATTTTGTCCTAACTAAATGACGAATCTGTAGATTAGGACATAGCCTACTAGCAGTGTTCGTGCCTGTCATTTGAAAGAGAATTATCAGTCGTGCATTCTCTACAAATGCTGACTGGGTCGCTGGATGCAGCTGGTTTTTTACTTTTTTTGTTCAAAAGGAATAGGTAAGAATGTCAGGCATCTTGATTGTCAACAACTAATTGTAAGTTAAGTGCTGTGTAGCAAATTATGCTTTATGATCTGTGAACTACATGTATAGCTCCAGAATTCTTTAGTTATTTTTGGTCAGCGTGGTTAAATATCTCTTACTGCCCTTGATGTCAGAAATACATCCTACCTCAGGTGCTTGTTTGCTGGTCTGTGTGCACTTGGGTTTCAGGCACACAGAACACTGCAGTTTTTCTCAGTCTGGCCTGGCACTTCATGCAGTTGTCATGTGGGCAAACAGTGCCACGAGAAGCCCACAAATACATCACTCACTTTTACTTAATAGCCTGTAACAGGCAAGTAATAAACCAAGAGAGAGGCATTTTGACAGTTGATGTAAAACTTTTCATGGCATTCTAAAAACACAGTTTGTCAGGACAAGAAAACATTAATGATCACTCAATTACGTAGGGGAAAACAAAAGTCTACAGGGAGGTATAAATTCGGGTCTCATTTACTCCAGATTACAATGCTGTCAAAGCAGAGCAGGCAAGGATCTATTTGTCACTGATAATGGGGGAAATTTGATACATCACAAAAATAAATTAAGTTTTGCATTGTCTGACAATGATTCAAAGCAAAGGTTCTGAAGGATTATAGCTATTTCTCTGTAAAACCCTCTCACAGTTTTCTTCCTTGTGTTCATCATGCTTTCATGCTGTTCCTTAGTTGTCAGGAGGAAAAGCACCAACAGGTGCTGCTTCATAATGAAAGACAGCCCAAGCACATCAGGGTTTGCATTGAGATTTCTTCCAACTCGACAGGCCCTTTTTCTCAGTGCTCTGATGGGGACTCTTCCAAATTATTGTCATATCCTGCTAGTAGTCAGGCTCAGGAAAAGTGGGAACAGGCTGCAGAGCATTCAGAGAATGAACACAGCCAATTAATCAGGCTACTAAGCAAGGAACACAGGATTTGGGCTGAATGTGGAGCTCATTAGCCACAGGGCATGAGATGACAACTTGCTCCTTTCCTTGGGCACACTAAAAAGTGCAGCAGTCTAGGATGAAAACAGTGCTGCTTGCTAATGAGTGCCAGCATCTGGCAGTGCTATAAAAAGAAGGCTTCTCTGTTTGTTTTTAGCTAGTAAAAATGAAATTTCAGAGCTGGAGCACATGAGAAGCAGGCTGCCAGCATCTTTGGGTTGTGGTGGTTTTTTTTCTTTTTCCTTTGCTGAAGAATTCTGCTTGCATCAGCTCTGTTTCTGCTCTTGTTTTTGCTTCATGCCTGACTGTTGTGTTTTCTCCTCAGATGGATATTCCACCATCGACCACCGAGACAAGGAGCGCAAGTACAAGACCATTGATAACATAGGAGACGCTTCTGAGAAGGAGCCTTTAAAAGTGAGCTCCCTCTTACTTCTGAGTGCTAGTTAGTGCCTTGGGAAGAAAGGAGTCCAGTGTCCTCAGCCAGAAACACAGCGTAGTCACTCACCAGGGGGCTGTATAAAGGGCCTTTTTTTATTTCACATGAAGACATTATCTTTTAATCTAGCACTTGGCTAACTGGAAATAAAAACAAAATGCTGCTTTCCAGTGCAGGAGCAAGTGCAGTAGTTGCTATACTCTTGTAAATGGATGAGGTTGTAAAGATAGGAAGTGTCTGTACTCTTGCCCTTGTCCAGGCAGCATTCCCTGGCCCTGAACTGTGTAACTGTGCTCAGACTTTGTTCTGACAAGTCTCTTCAGATTGTCATGCTGCTTTATTGTCTTCACCATGAGAAATAGGTGTGATCTTGTGTGTCCATGTCCAGCAGTGTGACGAATAGTACTCGTTTCTACAACACTTCTCCACAGTCCTGATGATGGTGGACCAGGGCCATGGGCCAGGGAGATGGAGAGTGAAGAGACATGCACAGTTATGTGTGTGTCTTCTAAATAGAAATTTAGACTACTTCCTATTTTAAAAAAATTCTTACTTTATGAGGCTTTTTGTATTATGAGCTGTGTGCAAGTGTGGCTCAGTAGGCTCTGTGTAATTTCTGTTGCACTTCTGGTTTTTTTCAGAGTAAAAGGTCTGTTAATGTTGTGGCCACCAGTTGTCCCTGGCCTTAACACAAGCTTGGGTTTTCCTCTGAGGGAGTAATTTCAAGAAGGAAAATGAGGATTCATTGAAATAAGAGTCGGTGGTAGGAGACACTATTGCTAGCCTGCAGGGCTGTCCTTGATAACCTTCAGTACATTGTTGCTAATACCAGACAATCCAGGTGATTCGTGTTGAGGAGAAACAGTTAAAATTCAGTCAGCTGAAAGGCAAGCCCACCATCATTGAACAGGGAAATAAAAAAAAACAAGATTTGGGTAAAAATACTTCCATAGATGGTAGACCAGGAAGACTGCACCAACTTGTCTGTTTTAACTTGCCTAGTCAGGCTTCTCCTGCTGTGTTCTGCCTTTCCAGGAAGGTACACCCCAGAGAGTGGCTTCAATCTGCCTGGACTTTTTTTAAGCTGATTACTGAAGTACTACTATGTGTCCCTCTCCTCCAATTGGCAAGAGATGGTCCTGCTTGAGCTAGTATCAGTCAAATAAACTCCTAGTTCCCTCATCACAGTTCTTAGTACATTTTTTGCAAGGATGCAGCAGGAATGGATGCAGTAAATTATTTAAGAATGTTGATCAATAGGAGCTTGGCAAAAAATGTCTTTTTAATGAAAATAGGATAAGGTAGGAAAATTACCAAGTATTTGTTATTTTTTCTACTCAAAATTCATTAAAGTGGTCCAATGCAACCCTTAAATCACATCAAACAGCCCTAACTTCAGTGTATGACCGAAGTGAAGCACAGACAGAGTTCAGCAAGTGGCTGCTTTGCTTTTAGAGAAGGAGAGAAAAAACATTTCACCTCAACAGTGTGTGACCCATAGCCTGTGCTATGGGTTCTGAGCACCTGGGGGTAGCCAGAATCCAGGCTATTGTACACAGAAATGTGGCTGTGGGGGTTGTGGCTCGTGAGCTGTGTGAAAGCTCAAGGGAGGCTGGGAATCCATGGAACTGTGGCCTTTTGGCTGTTGCAGATGCTTTTGTCAGTATTGTGCCTTTGCTGATCTTGTTTCTTCCTCTACCACTAATTTTCCCTTGTGCTACTTTAAGCTGACTTGTTTGGTGGTTTTGTTTGATTAATCCGCTCTGTTTTGCTTTAACTCCTCACCCTGTGCTGCAGAATGACACAAATAGGAAAAACATTAACAGGAGTAACAGGGCTTCGGTGAATCTGGTGGATGCCCGTGACATTAAACCCCAGCCTGTTGACTCCTGGGTCTAATTTGCATGCATGGTAGGTCCTTTTAATGGTAATTGGGGCTAGTGAATAACTTTCTCTTGTGCATGATCTGTATAGCTGTGGGATCTCTTAAAATCTAACTGCTAACTTACAGATAGATGAAAGCACATTTGGAAGAAAAAGTGGTGTTTATACTATTCAGTGTGTCTTTAATGAAATGCAGTCAAACACCACTGTTTGATTAAAAATAACCTGTCAAATAACGAGGCAGAAAATTAATATTGTGAATGATTAGTTGTCAGCTGAAATGTGAAATATTTCTGCTGTTAGGCCATGGGAATGAATTTAAGTAGTGTGTTCCTGCTTCCAACCATTTTTCTCATTCAATGCTCATTATAAGGATTAGCCTGAGACTCAAGAAAAAACATACCCTTGACTATTTTTGGATGTCCCCTAAGGTTCCCACGAGTTACAGCAGGAAAGCTGCTGACTATACACAAGTTATTTTGCAAGGAGAAATTATATTGGTGCACAATAAACAGTGACCCACAACTCCCACTTTTCTTTTTTTCATTATTGTGTGTCACTAAAGAAAGATGCCTTTTTGTTGTGTTCTAGTTGTCCGCCTTTGCCATGTGCCAAGTTCCTCAGTAATGTCACCGGCCTTTCTTCGCTCCTTCCACTGCTAATCTGTGTCCTGCTGTCTTGCTTGAGTTACCCCGGTGATACCTTCTGGCACTGTCAGAGGATGCTGTGTTTGGAACAGCAGGTGTTGAGCCCCTGGCTATGACTAAAGGAAAATTTCAGTGACTGTCACGAAGGCACTGAGCAGCTTTCCCATCAGAGTGGGCAAGAGACTTTAAAGGCCCAAATTCCAAACAATGAACTGTCATCCACCCCCATAATTCTACATGGAAATCCCTTTCATTAGTGGGAGAGAAAACTCCTATATGTTTTTGGGTAGGGGTGCTTGATAATTTTTACTCTCCTTCCTTTCAGTGTAGTAGAAATGCAAGGTGTTAGCAGATGGTTTCTGTTTCTGGTTGGAAGCACCTGCCCAGAGGAGGCTTTCAGCATTCTGAGCTGTCACAGGGCAGATCCTGGCACCACTGGCCTCCCATGGCTCTCAGCACTGCGTGATCAGCCATGGTGGCTCAGGCACAGGACTAGCCATCAGTGTGCCTGTGGTGCCTGCCTCACTCCTGCACTCTGCTCTGAGCAGTGGAGCCCTACAGGTGGGGTCCTGACTTTGAAAAATGAAGTCTGTCTCTCTTTGGAGTTGTTTTCTCCCAGACATGCCCTTCAAGGAACCCATGTGTTGGCATAGGTTGACATTTTTAGTCACTTTCCTACCACAAGGTGATGGAGATCACCTAGGCCATGCTAATGACTGGTACTAATCAGTTCTGACTTTATTTTGCAGGGCTAAAGTCCAACCACATTTTTTTTAATTGAGGGGGGAGAAACAAACATTGAATCGACCCAGAGGATCTCATCAGTCACCACTGCCATTCAGACTGGGAGGGCTGCAGGTCCCAGGAGGGCGTGGGGAGCGAACCCACCCGAGTGCCATCGCCCGGAGCACGATGCCTTACAGCGAGACACTCTGCTGCTTAACTCCCTGACATTCCCACCAGAAACAGCCACCACCTCCCCCTCCCTCCCTCCCACTCCTGCAAGAAGAAAAGCAAGAAAAGAGAATCCAAACTTCCATGTAGCTGGCTGCATTCTTAGGTGACTCTTACGTGTGGATGGTGCCAAGTTGGAGAAGCGCACATCATGCGGAGCTTCACAGCGAGAGAGGAACTGCGGGGTATTTGAAATGATACCGTAGGTGTAGCCATGAGGAGAATAGCACTTTCCTGGTTTGGGGTTCATTGTTTTGGTTTTTGTTTGGGGGGATTTCTTTTGAACTGTGACTCAACATTTTTGAAGGTTTTCTGAGAAATGTTTCCGTTTTCTTTATTATTCCCACAGAAGGTGCGGAAATGTTGAGTGGGTTTATTGGATTTCAATGAAGGGAGAAAATGCAGAACAAAAACTGTTAAACGCTAGTTAAATGAACTGGAGAGTGGATGACAAAATTGATGCAAGCTGTATAATCTGCTTTTAGAGTAAGCTATATCAATCACAGTGCTATATTATCATTATAATCTGGTGTACAATACTTCTGCCTTTTGAATTCTGTAATGTCTCTGTTTTTATTTCTACATAATGAAAAGCAGTTTATGGAAGGTTTCAGTGTCCCTGGTTCAGAAATACGTGCTGGGAAATGGAGTTGGCTGGCTTTTTATTTTCATGTTCTCAAAGATTGCAATAAGGAGCTTTTACATGTTAAATGTATCATTGTTGCATTGATGATGAACTACTTTTGCCATAGCTGTTAAAACATTGAAGGAAATAGCTTTTTTGTGGGATGATTCATTTTGAACACACTATAAATTTGAGATGGGTCTGTCACTTACGTTTGATGGTAAATTTTTCAATGTTGGATCCATGTTTGCTTTGGGTTATAGATCCTAATGAAAAATGCCACAAAGGGAGCCGGTTTGGCATTCTAAAATTATTGTCATGGTTTCTGCGTTCCTTTGCTTTTGTTTTGAGATTGCATATTTCGTGTGGCGTGAAAATCAACCCGTGTGCAGCAGCTCTCCTCCAGGATGCCAAGGCCTGCCTTCTGTAGGGGAATGTTTACCTCAAGAGAACGTACTCTGCAAATGTGGTATCTGGAAATGCCGGGAACTAAATGATTTCAGATCACTGATTTTCTCCAGGCATTGGTCAAGGGAGGGCAGCAGATGAGAATAGGAAACAAATGTCTCAGTATCAGCATGAGAGTACTTTTGCTGATTTTACTTGGTTGCCACTGTTCTTTGATTGCCACATTTAGTTTTAAACAAGCTCCTAATAACGGTGTGACTGGAAAGCACATTCTTGAGTCTAGCAAACATCATTTGCGGTTTTCAGTGCCTGCCATTCCTTTTGTAACTAAAAAGGGGAAGTATCCAACAATCTCAGCTCCCCAAAATATTACTGTAATAGTAACCATTACATTTTTTGTAAAAAAAAAATTTAAAAACTTAAAAAAAAGGCAAGTACCAAGAGCTTTGTATCTTCTTGAAGTATATTAAAAATTTGACATGAATACATATATATAAATAAATAAAAAAGTCTATATATCTATATATATATATTGTTGTGCAGAGAATAGGTTAACAAAACCATGTAAAGTAGTTTGCAGGAGAGGGAAGCATTTGTTGATTCAGGGAAAAAGACTGATGCCAGAAGCTGTCAGTGATTTGGATGATACGTGTGCTGTTTCGCACCCTCCCTTTTTGACCCTCATCTTCCACATACGTTGCAGTGTCACTTCTGGATCCTGGGGAAGGTGAAGTTGCTTGGAGCAAATCAACATAGCAAAGATTTGTTTTTTCACCTGCATGAGAGTCCTATTGGGCCAAAGATGCTCAGCGGATCAAGGGAAGCAAAGAGAGGCACCTGTGACTATCTGTGTCGGGGCAGTGTCTCTCTGTGTAGACATAAAGTGTGGCAATGAAACCAGATACATCGTCTGACTGTATATTATATCAATGGTGCTCTTTTCATACTTGTTCTGCCAATACGTGGAGACCCTTTTAACCAAGCTACACAGAAGAGTTTTATATCACTTTTGGTTATGTACTTGGTGTATTCTTTTTGTATATGAAAGGATTTTTTTAAAAACGTTCAGTAATTAGCAATGGAACCTGCTTTGTAGCTGACTAGAACAGTGTAAGAGAAGGGCCATGCTGTCAGTCTGTCCCTGATCTACTTCAAACCATATATTTACCAAAGGAGTCTGAGAAAAAGTTCACTTAAAATAAAGACCTGACTGTTGAAAGGAGTCTCTGCTAAGACTTTGTGGTTTAGTTATTGTGCAGATATTTCAAAGCCAGCAAGAAGTTAACAGAGAAAACCACAGGAAGGAGCAAGTGAAGTGACTGGGGCCAATTATGGTCATGACTTCCAATCCTAGCTATCCCATGGCTCTTATTGGGACACTACAGGGACACTTAAGAATCTGGATTGGAGTCTACATTCATCTGTTTCATTAATGGGCTAAAAACACTAAGGATATTTGAGAAGCAGAGTCAGACCCCATCTCACTTCTCCCAGAAGTATTTTTTGTTATTTACACTGCACCCTGAACCTATCAGGTTAGATGGCAGTGGCTGGCCAGGTTATCATAGTAAACTGTTTTCCTGGGGGTGTTACAGCAGCCAGCAGAGTTGTGAGCTGACAACATGGTTTATTGCTGCAGAAAATCAGAGAATGGTATGTCAGGAAGTTGGATACCAAACTGATGGGCCAAGGCTTCCCCTGGGAATCATACACCAAACCCCTACCCTTCCCATGCCTTACATTGACAACTAATTCCCAAGTATGTAGCAATAACCCATCCTCAGCATTGCTGTGGGGTTTTTTCTTCTCAACTATTGTTTGGATTGTGAGGAAAGAAAACAGATTGGGGCATGACTTGTATGTGAGACTATCACCTTGTATTATCAGCCCACCTGCTGAGGTCCAAAGCAGCGTACCTTGAACCGGGTCTGGTGATTTAATGTCCTTTTTGTCTGTGGCCGGGGGCTCACTGGTGGGATGTGTGCCCACCCCTGCCCTCACCTCTCCCCTTGTTGGCACAAGTGTGACTGGCTGTTTGAGCTGTTCTGGAATGTGGGTATATGAACCCGTAATTGTATTTTGGCAGCAGGGACTGTATGTAAAGAAGGGAAAGTGGCAGTGTGTGTTGACTAATGCTGCAGTAGGGTCTAGAGTCTCCTGCTGAAAGGCAGGCAGTGCTTTTTAGGGCTCAGGTATGTGACCTCCTCTTTTACTGTTGACTGCACTGTGAAAACGGGGGAATCTGCCTGCAAGGGGCTGGGATAGAAGGGATTTCTGCCTGTAGAAATTGTAGTGGGAGGGATGGTTGTGGAAGGAAGTGATGATGTTGCAAGACTCCTGTTAAAGAGGAGGAGGAAATTTGATGGCCCAGTCAGGGCTGAGATAACACGGGAGAGGGAGACTTCTGACAGCATGTGATTACTGTAGAACCTTCTTCTCAGGAAGGTGGCTCACATATTTCCCAAGTGTTTTCACTGAGCTGTGTAAGTTGAAAAAACACTGTGTGCCAACTCCCCTGGAGAAGCATCAAGTAAGTTTGCAAGCAGTTGTGCTTTACGGCTTCCCAGGTCAGTCAGTGTGTCTGTAGAATCCAAGGAGGAGAGCAAAAAGGCAAGGCTATAGGACATTTTGGTTCTGTCATGGATTTAAGTAGCAGTATAGCCATACGTACAACTCAAGGTGTGTTGTCAGCTTGAAATGCTTCCTAGGGAACAGCATGGGCAGCCGTAGGTCCCAGTCTTCTTTGTCTTCTGTTCTGGCATAACTGCTGCCTATCCCAGATCTGTTCTCACATGCTCAGACCTTCTGGTTCCAAATGTGCTTCTATCAGGGAAGCAAATCTGGTCTCTGTTGCCAAGATGCCCCTGGGGACTTGGAACTGACTTGCTCCAGGGACACATGAAGAAAGCCAGGGGTGGCATGTCTGTTACAGCAGTTTCCTTAGTTCGTGCCAGCTCTGAGGAGCAGTTTCAGTAATGCTTTCTAGCAGCAACGCCTTCTGCTAGGCAAAGCAGTTTTCACTCCTAGAGCAGTTCCATGAGACTGAAGGTGGTGAGTTACCTTCTGTTACCTGCCTTAAGGTTGAGCATAGGCTCAGCTACCTGTGAGAGAGGTGCACATGTCAAACCCTCAAGTAAGCAAAGATTCAGAAGCCAAATGGGCACATAAAAGTGGTTATAGCCTCATCTGCTGAGCGACTGCTGTCTCAGTAAAACCTACAATGTGCCAATACCCTCAGCCAGCAGGTTTGTGCTGTTGGGGGGAGTTTTTGAAGGTGTTTATATAGACGTAGTTTTTTGCAGAATTTCTTTATGATGCCCCTAAAAGCTGGTGTTTCCTTATCTTTGACAGAGAAAATCTCTGATTTACGGATACAGTAACTAACCTAGTGCATTTAAGGGGAAGATACTTGTTTCTGTTTAAAGTTTGACATCAGGGTAGGATGATCTGAAGTGAGGAGGAAGATAGTGCAGATACTACAAGGCCTGCCAATCTGGTTCTTTCTGTTCAGAAAAAAACAAAATAACTAGACTAAGAAGCTTACTGGTAATTAGTAGCTAATGTGTTTGTAACTATCATGTGCCTTAAAATTTTCATGGTAGGAGAATTTTAAAAAAATCAACAATGTGTTTTCTGTAATAACTGCTCAACATTCTCTCTGTAGATTAGACTGGTGGGATTTTGCATTGTATTTACACTGTACTATAAATTGAAACACTTAGAATGGTTTGATTTTACAAGTATGGAGAGGGAAAAAAAAAAGGTGGATTATGCTTTTCATAGAACAAATATTACCGTGACAGAATGTATTATTATTATGATAGGATCTTTCCATAATGCAGACAAGTAGAATGCTTGTTAGAAACCAGGTATGTAGGATAACAGTTTGGTGTGTTTTCAATAAACCATGCCTGGAAAGAATACATGTGCCATTGGTTATCTTTTTGTTACATCAGGTATCTCAAATATTCTTTGGCTTTTGCAGCAGGAGTTTTCTGTGGCAGGGGATTATTCAACCCTAGCTCAGGTCAATGCTCTGTGTCAGTGGTAATGAGAGGCAATTGAAATATCCTATAAATGAGTGAAGCTGAACATTTTTGACTTGTTGCCATATATTGGAGTTGTAGCATAACCCTGGACTGTAGATCATGGGGTGTTTTTTTTCTTTTTTAATGTGCAAGCATATTTCTGTGGGAAAGACATCTGCATCACTGTTCAAGGGCCAGTATGTCTGTGAGCACAGACCTTGCTGATAGCTTTTCCATTTGGAAAGTTACTAACCTTTCTCAATTGAGCCATAAAATCTATGTAACTTTACAAAGGTTGCAAATTTCTGAAATGTATGTAAGAAAACCAAATTGTAGCAATGTATGAGGTTTTGGTTGACATGAAAAATTGTTACTTTGAGGATGTGCCAAATAATGTACATTTGGTACTGTGGAATAGAAGAAAATTAGGATAATGAAGAGTCACCCGTGTATTTAAGGTCACAACAGATATTCATTCTCTTGAGCACTGCCTCATCTGTGTTTGTGAAATCAGTGACTGGCACACCTAAACACACCATATTCACCGCTATGCCTTCATGAAGCCTGACAAAACCTGATAAATCTCCACAGAATGTTCTGCAAGGTCTTAGAGAATGGAGGTCAGGTTTTCTGAGTGAAAAGTTGATGAATCATTGCCAGTAATAGAGTTTGCTATATGAGAATTCCTGATTGTACCATTCACAGCACTGTATGGTTTCATTTACATGCAAATGTTTGCAAGCAGAGCTTGGAAAGTCATCTCCAGCTTACCTTCCCTCCTTATTTCAGATGTTTGAAATGCATCTCCAGGTGTTTTGTAGAATCATTTCTGGATCTGTTCTTGCAGCTGGAGAATACAGTTTCACAAGTGCTGTGAAAAGATGTGGGCTCCTAGACTTAGCATCCTGCAGCTGGGTATTGTCATTCTTTCACTGCAGTGAGGAATCTGTATTTTCCCTTTGTGGATGCACTAATATGGCAATGATAGCAGATGCTGTAGGCAAGGTGCTGAGCTAAAACAAATAGGTTGTTTTTACAACTGACATTTTATAGCTGTCAAAATTACTTCATTTCTGGCTTATCACAGGTTGGGCAAACAGAAGTGGTGAGTCCTACAGGTGAAAGGTTAATCTGGTAACAGTGGGCAAGAAATACCACAGCCCTCATCTGTTTCAGGTTTCAGCAGTGTCTTGAGGTAACATTCTGTCCTCAAGGGTCTCTTCCCCAGTGTCTTTCTTTGAAGGTCTCTGAAGCACAGCAGTGGCAGGATCATGTTCTGGTACAAGCTGATGGAGGATCTTTTGAAACAGGAAGGTGCTTTATAATGTCATTAACTGAACTGTAGAGACAGAGGCAATGACTGAAACTCTGGTACTCTGTTTGACGTGTGTGTGTGCACAGCAGTCATAGCTGTTACTTGTAAGGTACCTTATAACTGATCCCTGATTGACTACTCAGCCAAGTAAGGACACAGCACTGTCCTGCTGGTGTCACCTTGGGTGGGAGAGTTGGGATCTCAGTGGTTTCTCTCTTCTTGTTGCTCTTGTAGGGGTTTCTGTATGTTCCATTCACTGCATTTAGTGTTTGACTCTTTGCTCAGAATTCTCCAGTGAGCTGCTTTTCACTTCCTCATGCCACTTGGAGGAGGCAGTGGCTCCTGTACCCTGCTCTGTACTCAGCCAAGTAAATTCCGATGGAGGGATCACTTCCATGGGCGCCGTTATGCAAAAGTCAGTAGTGCTAGGTTTGATTCCCTCTTAAATTCTCCTTCTTTCTTGTACACCAGATTGGTTCAATATTTTGAAAGACACTATCATGTCCCTTTGAGGTAACAAAGAGGCTCTGGCAGAAACCAACCTTCACTCTCATGTACTGCCTGAATCACTAAGACAACCTAGACAATAACTGTCATCTGGACAGTAGGTGTAATTACCAGTATTTGGTGAGATCATCCATTTCTGACATGAGCTGTGAGAATTTGCAGATATATGTATGTTGTTTTATGAATTTTAGAATGCATTAGAAAGCACTTTAAAATGCTCCCCTTGAGAGTTTTCTATTAGTGGTCCACTCTCATGGGCATTCCTTAAACACATGCTGCACATGCACCATTCCATACACAGTTTGTGCAGGCATAGGTTGTGTCTTCTGTCATAGGCTGATGTTGCAGTAACACTCAGTAGTTTTTTTAAATTTCAAATTAGAAGATCCACGGTCTGCCTTCTCCCAGAATTCATAGTGTGACTTTATTTTTAAAAGTGCCTCTTTTCCCTGGGAGATTTCACATTTATGTGTCAGTGACTCCAGATCATATTTGCTCAACTGACCAAAAACCTTTTTTCTAATTGTCAGTCATGCAAACTGAGTCAGGCTTTTTTCTTTTCATCCCTTGCCACCAATAATTAAGAGCATTTCAAAAATGTAGTGGAGTGGAAAATTTTTTCTTACATACAGAATTCTGCAAATATTCTGATAGTACATACATTGTGTTTATTTTTACAATTTGTCATGTAGAAGATGCTTTCTAATGAATTACCTTTTTATACTAAAAGATGGCTGTTATATTTGCCACATGTATTACAAATACATTATTCACTACTGCATTTTTTGAAATATCCACTCCACAGGTTCCCATCTTTCCTAATCTTCTTGACAGTCCCTTGAACAGTAATTTTGGCCATTATTCTGATCCTCTCTTGTCAAGTGCAGAAGAGTCTACCTGTTTACTCTTACTCGTCCTCCTGCGACTGGTTTGCTCATCAGCCTGTGTGATGTGCCCTGCTGTGACAGGAGTATCTATTGGGTGCAAAGGTGTTTTGGGCTAAACACAAGCGAGGATTCTTAGGAGTCAAGGCTTAAGATGTACAGACAAATTTTCTGGTCCACTGTATGTATCCAGATTTTCCAGTCTTCTCTAGAAACTTGTATATGCCAGTAAATGTGCTTGAAGATTATTTTGCATTGCAAATTTTGCAAAAATTGCTTCCAGCCACCTGAAGGACTTTGGTCCAATAACTTGGAGTTGAGCGGAATACCAAGAGGATGTGCTGCTGAGCAGTGTTACAGAACTAATCACTGACTTACAGTACAAGATGGAGGTGTTAGAACTCAGTGTTGGCTCTACACAGAACAGCACAACAGAGTCACCTGAGGCTGCTTCTGCATAATCTAACCCAGTACAGGAAATCCTGTGTCTTTCATGATATGACAGAGTTACCTTGTCAGGAAAACTCTGATAGCGTTGCCTTCTCCTATCCCTGTGAAATGCACGCTGTACAAACTGGCTGGGTCACCATGGTTTGCTTGGTCCGTTTCTAAACTGCCTCTATCACTTTACCCTGTTCTAGTTTTCTTTTGGTGATCCTCTGATCCTTACTAGTGTTCTGGAGGTGGATTTTCTGCAGCACATAGGCCAGGAAAGGGACTACTGCGGTAAGGAGTGCTATACAAGGAAGAAACTCACAACAGGCTTGAAAGAATTCATACTGGGAAAGACAAGAATGGTTGTCCTTGATTTTCATTCTGATTTTCAACTGTTGGATCTTTCTGTGGCTGTTTTATGTCTGGAAGCCTCATGTGCAGTACAGAATTCATTGGAAAAAATGAAAGTCATGCCCCTGCTCTGTTGTTTCTTACTTTTTATTTAGAAATGTGACCATTGCTGCCTTATGTAATTACAGCAGGACATACTAGGAAATGCCACTGGATTTCTGCATTGTTCAGGTGAGTTAGAGACTTCGTATTTGGCTTTGAATCTTCTCAATGACAACCCACACAATTCACATGGTGTAACAGCACTGAGGTTAACCAAGGTGTGCAGGACCCACCTGCTAAAACCCATTTTCTCTGGACTTTATTTCTATACAGCATCTTAAACATACCCAGCATTGCAGAGAAAGCAGCTTGCCCTACCCCTAAAAGCACATACTATGTATGTACACTATAATGACGGGAAACCCAGCATTTTATCAAAGTCAAATTCTATGTAGTTTTGTATTCTTTTGGAAAGAGTCTGCTCTTTTTGTTACCTGTTACTGTATTTATTTTAATCTGTTTACTACTTCAGTTTTCCCTGCCTCAGAATGGGCACATGATTAATTTTATTTGTTTGTGTTTTCAAAATTCTGTTTTGTTATTCTCATCACTGCATGGGTCTGCCTTCTTTCACTGTGTGCTCTTTTCTCTCACATAGAGATGATTAACTTTTGTAGTAAATGTTCAAAGAAGTATCTGATCTCACAATAGGGGCCTTCACTGCATCAAGAGGCATGCTAGTAATTTAGCAAAAATAGGGCACATGAAATGGTCTTTTCTTGCAACATGGATTGTTTTTTCCACTCTTGGGAACACAAGTCTTCAGAAGTTGCAGTGTGTTTCTCCACCCTAAACCCAAACTGTGGTTGTTCGAGTTGAGCTCAAAGTGATAGACAGTTGTTTGATGATGTGTTGGTCAAACCAAAGCAATGTGCATCACCTTGGGTTTGCCGAGTTAATGTGGAACAGTGGCACAGACCCAACTTACTCCATATTTTGGTTTCTACCTCCCTAAAAAGATCACTAGTGCTTGTTTAATGACAAGCTCCAAAATAAAAAAATCATAATAATAAAAAAACCTGTAAAGCATAGACAAGTTAACCTGTGCAGTTGCATTTACATAATTTGAAACAAAAGTTGATTATTAATGATTCTCTCTATCCCAAGAACACAGCCTTCTCCATTGCATCTTCCACTTGCATATATTCCAGATGAGATGGGTAGTTAGTGCATTGGAAATGGGGGCTCTTGCGGACATAATTAAGGAAATCTGGAGCTCCTGGGAAAATTATATTGTCAGCCAGAAGAACTGAGCCCTTCCTCAGCAAGTTGCATTCCTAGAAAGAAGAGAAATGGCTTCACAGTGGCTGTTAAGCAGACATCGATTTGAATGTAATGTACTTTTATGTTAACCAGGTGTACTTGAGTGCCTGCATCGAAAAACGCATTGTGGTACAGGTCTGGAAGGTCAGAGAGACCTGGGAGAAGCTGAGTAACTCTCAGATCCTTTGTGGTCATTTGCTAACTTTTCCTGTTTATTAGCACATTAGAGATGCTGATTCTGAAATACCAAATCAAGTGGAAGTGTGTGCTTTGCACCTGAGCTTGTTTCCAGCTATGTCTGCATGATAGTAGGGTTGCTTTGTTTCGGCTGTCAAGCCTCATGTTTAAAAACTTTTTTAATATGGTATTAATCCGTTGTAATAGCTCTTCAGGTCACCTGAGAGTAGCATGTACTGCTTGGCCAGTCTCTGTCAAACTCCAAAACTGCTGAAAGAATGAAAGATTTTCTGTGCTTGTTTTCCTTTCCTCTTGAACAATTTCTGCCATTTTCTTTGTGATATGGGCATGAAGTAAGGTTTTTGCACAATGACGATCCCTCTGACAAATTTCCACAAGACATAACTAACTTGTAATAGTCACTTCAAGTGCAATGTTTATTCTCAGTAAACCTAAAAACCTAATTTTTACTGGTAATTTTTGTCTAGAAGAAGCTGCTTATCTGGGCTTACCAGCTGTTTTAAAACAAAGTCTGTAGCTAAATCAGCTTGTTGTTATCCTGTCGTTACAGGCAGTAGCTGTAGCCAAAACATGGGGTGTTTTTTGTCACTCCCAGTCTATGAGAGTAGTTGTGTTGATGAGTGTCCTGCAGAAGCCATTGAGCTTATTGCTCTTGCCTCTGGGGACTGAACACCAGTCAGCGCAGTAGAAGTGATTTTAGAGACATGTCAAATACTCTCCAGTCTGTTTCTATTGCACAGCTTACAGAAGCTTAAAAGCTTCTGGATTTTCCACTGGTCATCAGGATTTCAGATGCTCTTCATGTCTGGCTTTTTTTGTTTGGACCACTTCCAATATTTACATATTTCATCTGAATATATTCATACTTCATATTCATTATTCATACTGCAATACCTGCTGAGAATACATTCAGAAAGTTTGTGACATCTGAGAAAATCTGAAGATTTTTTCTTTGTCTTTCTCCTCTTAATTTCACAGGAGTTTTTTTGAAACTTTGTATCACAGTTGCATCAGATTGACCACTGCCTTGGAACTAAACCATCTGTTTGCTTTGGCTGTGTTGTGAGGCTAAGTTCTGATAAGGATGCACTGTGGAAAGAGCTCAGTCATCCTTACACAGGCAGTTTAAAAGAAAGCATTTTCTGAGTACAAAATAACTGTACGGAGGGAATGTTTTCTTCAGCTACTGCTGTGTAAATTCAATACTAGCTGTTCATAACCCCAAACAAATTTTCTTTTCAGACAGCTTTCTGGAGGACAGGGCTTAAAACTAAAAAAACAGGGAGGCTGAGTCAGAAAAGTGTTGTAGTCCTCAGGCAGGGGTCAGGAATTATTTGGCAGGTTCTCAGTCTAAGAGGCAGGCTCAAAAAAAGTGGATTTATATGTGAAGAAAATAATTGAAAAATGGCACTTCTGTAGAAGCAGACAGTTGTAGAAAATTCTGTTAGTTAGGAGAGAATCAGTATGTGCTGTTGATAGGTACAGATGTTGTCAATCTCAGTTACTTAACACCTGAAAATACCTTCCTATCCAGAAGTCCTTTGCCACTTCCTACTAATGTTATGGCCAACTTATTTTGTAATACCCACAGTAAGGGTTAAGGCAGCTTGGGAAGAAATAAGCATAATTTTTACACATTTGGGGCTGGGCATATAGTTGGACAGCATTTCCCTAGGGGAAATGGCTACCTGGGGCAGTCTGCACTCTTCTTAACATTGCTTTGCAGCCAATTAATTAGGTGGAGTGTAAGAACTCCAAGTCATACTCCTTGCTACCATAGCCATGCCACCAAAATGATATTTCATCAAGAGGCTCTGCTGGCACCATAGACCCAGGCAAAAAAAGGGGTACTGAGGAAATCTTAGAGGTGGAGCTGGGATATGCAGTCCCAAGTCTCACCCACTCCCAGGATCAGGATGGGCTTTGGGTCAAGTTCTGGTTAGTGACCATGCACACACTCCTGGAGTGTAAGACTCAGGCCATGCACTCCTCCAGGTAGGATTTCTACTGCACACCTGTATGTTCAAGAAACAGAACGGTTCAGCAGTACTCACTGAGTCCTGAGCTATGTAGTGTTGGCAGTTGTCCTTAACAAAAGTTTAGGGTCCTGTCCTTCAAATCCTCTTTCCTTGTAAGGCTGCTATTTTGGCTGCCAGTCTTCATTTTTACATCAGATGAGGTCCCTCATAAAGAATAGAGGCCTCACAGACATGAAGATATTTGCTGCTTTACTTGTAAGACTGGAATTGTGCATACTGACCTGAAGCAGGATGGTGTCTGGTGTGTATCTGTCTTTCCAGTGGTCCAGGAAAACAAAATCCAGAGTATCCACTTCATATTTTTTTTTTAGCTGGGGGATAATTTCCTCTGAAGGACCTTCTAGGAGTTTTACCTGAAATACAAATCCATGTGATTAATTGCAAACCATTAAGAAAAATCACATGCTCCCAGCTCATTGTAAATTGTAGCCAGACATCAGAGATCATGCTTATAGCTCAATATCGTGTCAGTTGAATTATTTGGTAGGGTTAGATCAAATGTGCCTTTTTTTTTTTTTTTTTTTTTTTTGACAAACCAACTCAGTTAAGTTTCAAAATACGAATTTGGGTTGTCTGGATTTGTTGGTTTTTAAATTAACAACAGAAAAAGTGACCTGTTGTTTTTGTTGTATAATGTGTACCTTTACTGGAAACATGGAAATCTCCTGTTGAAAACAGTGATTTTAATTACTTTTTTTTAGTTACATCTCAGTTGAGTCTTGTAGTCCAAGGGAAGCAAAAAAATGCAGAGAACAGGTTAGGTTAAAAAAAAGATGGAGGCTACAGTATGTAGAATTTATATGGCCAGTAGAGGGAAGAGACAGGACAGAGGCTGTTAACATCTTCCTTGCAGGTTTATTGGAGTAACTACTGTTAAACTGAAAGCAGCTGCTGCACATGGATTTTTTTCAGGCAAGCACCATATGCCATGAAAGCAGGAAGAAAGTGGTAAGGAAATGTCTGTTTTATGAGTCATAGCTGATCAGGAGATTAAGTCAGATGGAGAAATGCAGTTTTACATGTCACTGGTACTTCAGGTTCTCTTCAAGAAGTTAATACATTAGAATGTCCCTTGGTGGGACTTATTTCCTCCAGTGTTTCCAGCTCCATTGAAGTGAGATATCTGCTGAATAGACAGGCACTTCTCAGGCATGAATCCCCCAGCCTGGGGGGGGATATAGACTGGAAACACCTGCATCGCAACCAGCTATAGAGAGTCAAGATACCTCTGACTGCACAATACTTAGGTATGGGTACTGTCACCAGCTAGATTTGGGTGAATCCTTCTCATTTGAAGTCCACTGCACATAATATGATTGATTCCTGTGAGCTGTTGTAACAAATTGGACTATGGCTCCGTTTTTTGTAGTTAGTCTGGACACCGATTTGTACCTTTTAGTTTATATTGAGAAACCCAGTATTCTTCTGGCTTTTGGAAGGCAACATAGTGAAATCCTGCTGTGAGATGTCAGGCACTGTAAGCATGATACTGGTTAAATTTATAAGGCCCGTGGGTACAAAAAAAAAAAAAAAAATTAACCAGTTTTGCTGTAGTGGTTACAGACAAAATGGTATTTACCTTATCTTGTACTCCAGCAAACTCAATCATTTGTTTAGCTATAGCAGCAAATTCTGGGTTGAATTCCACAGTGAGCAGACGAGCTCCTGCCTTCAGTAGCCGAGAAATCCTCACTGCTGAATAGCCACAGTACGTTCCCAGCTCCAGGGCAACTGATGGATTGGCCTCTTGCACTGTCTTGTCTAGAATTTTACCTGATTAAAATGGGAAAAGATTACCTTTTGACAAAATTATACTGGTTCATTTACAGAAGAGAACATTAGTGACAAGAAACGTTAAAAAAAATCCATGTATTCAGTTGCTCAGGACATTCAAAAATTAAGAGTTGATGTCTAATTATATAATGTATCCTTTGCAAACTGGCCTGTGATCAAGTTAATTATGGACATTTTAAGTCCTAAAGTGCAAACTTTCAACTAAAAGAAATCTTAGTTTCACAATATACACATTTCTGAGTAAGGAATTCCCTAAATTAACTTGTATTCCCTGAATATAACTTATGTAATTCCCTGAATCAACTAATTTATAATGTTAGAAGGGGGAAATGCAGTAATTTTTCCCAAGAATTTAGTGCAGAAGCTGGCCATATTTGTGAAATATATGAGTCCTGGATTTTGAGTGCTCATGTTTGTTGCTAATGTTATGTGCTGTAGTCTGATATAAAATTTCATATTCCAAATATTCATCTTTAAAGGAAAAAAGAAAATTCTGCTTACAAAGCTGCAAAGTATTTGGTTTCACTGCATGAATTTGTGAGATGGAAAACATTAGTCAATTGTTAACAACAGAAAATGTTCCCAAAAAAAAGTAACAGTGACTATATTCAGTCCTTTTGAAGAAAAGAATTTATTTGTGAGATTTATTTGTGAGGATTTCCTCTTGTATGGCTAGAAACTAGATAACTAAACTCAAAAAGTAGCGGAGGGGATTTTATGCTAGGCCATGGTCATGAAGGGATATTTTTCTGGGTGTTATTTGTTTATGAATATGATGATGAGGCATCTTGAGGTTATGTAGTCACTTTTGAAATCTCAGAGCCTAAGCTTTGATGGTTTTTATCTGAGGAAAGACCATCAGAGGTAAACTAGAGTGAAATTATTAAGAATTTAACCACAAATGTTCAAAATTCTGAGCTTTAAGTATTCCTACTCAGCCATGACCAACAGTTCTGCTCCCCTAAGCACCCCAGCCAGGTATGCTGAGGAGCTACTTTGAAAAACTGTACACATGTCAGAAGAGCATTTTTATCACAATGCTTACAGTTGTTTTCCATTAGCTATGTTAATCCCAGACTAAGCAAATCTCCCCAGAAATTTCCCAGCAAGAGGTACTTTTGTTTCTAATTCATAAGGGAACATATTAACATTTTGCCACTATAGTTTTTTGAAAAGACTGCTGCTTTCCTGCAGCTATGAAAAAAATCTTTTGTTCCCATATTTTTCTTTAGGAGACAAGATGATTTATTTTCTAAATAGCAACAATGTCTGACATGGATAGGATTTCTCCCTTCAACAGAAACTTCTAATTTATGCTTGCATACACAAAATTCATATAGTTAAACACAAGTTCTTTTTTTTTTTTCAATTTGCTATCTGGTTGTTAAGGATCTGACAGTATTTAACATAATGAATTATGCCTTGAAGGCACCCTATGTAAAAAGTGAGGTATAATGCAATCTTAGATTTTTCCCCTAAGTTGCCACTTTCTGCTTACACGCTTGCAATGTGCACAACACAGAAACCCACATTTGGGGCTGTGACTTTTTGGATGAGTAACTGGATACCCCTCCTCAAAAACAACTGCATGAGCAGGCACAACTATTCACAGAACTACTCTGCTGCCCACAAGGCTGTGTGGGTTGGGGTTTTGCAGCAGCAGATGGAAGTTGCCATGTGAATACAACCGGATGTCCTGTACTGTGCTAATCTTGAAGGATCTTTTCAGATGCTGACTCCTGCTGCAATTACCTTTCTCATCACCCACGTTCATGGCCCACTCTTTCTGGGAGCAGTATTTATCTATTGTGTCCACCACACTGCAGGGGTCTCCTCGGACTGCATTCTGCAGGACAAAATTCAAAATCCTCTGTTCTTTGCTCTGATTCATGATGAAATTGGTTACTTTCTCTCGGATTATTTCATTCCAGATAAGGGCAGCAGTGCCATTTTTCCTGATGAGCAACACAATGAGCAGCAAAATGAAAAGCAAGATGAAGACAATGAACAAAGGGACTGAAGAGCTCTCCAGCATCTGGAAGAAAAGAGAAAAACAACCCAGGGTTAAGGTGGCACAGAAGAGGGTTGTCCCTTTTGTAATATTGAGCTAAATAACCCACAACCGACCTACTGAATAAGAACACACAGAGTTTAATTATGTTTGTGTCTAAAGTAGCTGTAAAAGGCTCTCTGTCACTTGGTAATGGATGGTGCTCTGTAGCACTTCCTTTAGAAGGCAATTTTACAGGCAGACAACAAGTAGCTTTATTTAATGCTCTGGTCCCTTCCCCCACACAGCTGCTCAGTCCTGGCTCCAAGCATGCCACTGCACAAGGAGCTTCCAGCATCAAAGCTGTTCTAGCTCCAATAAGAGCGACAACATCCTCAAACATTTTGCGTAAGTTACCCAAGACCAATGACAAAGGGATTATCTCATTCTAGGAGATAAAAACATTCCTCCACATCTCTTCCTACTTGTTCTTGCTTCTCTTTTTTTTTTCCCCAATATTGTCCCAGAAAATTCCTAATTTTTAAGGATGGTCTGACCTCCATTCTGTAGTGGGATTTGGCATACACACATGGGGAAAATCTATCCCACTACTTAAATTTTGAATCATCATGCAGAACACATTTTGACTTCAGAAGATGACTGAGTTTCCATGGAGATATACTCAAGATACAGTACAGCTGATTTTATTCAGTCATTCTCTTATCTTAGTTGCAGAGCAAGTATGATTTGTTTGGAGCTGTTAAAAGTCTATTTCTTTTGCTTTTTAGCAGTCACCAATGTTAAGTTACCCTTAATGCTTTTCTTGCAAAGTCTGACCTGAGACGTTTCCTTTCAGAGCCTGCCAGCGTCATTAGCACATGAAAATCTTGCTTCTTGGACCTTCTGAATATTTTTGGATAGCTAATGTGAGCCTGCTTCATTACTTCAACAGGATCATGAAGGCCTGGATGTCAATTTTTCTTCTTTCCCTCTGTGCAGAATAGTTCTACTGACCAGGCCCAACTGTCCTGCACCTTTCAGATGAGACTTCAGCTCTTCTTAGTTTTTCTACATGAAGACTTGTGAAGTATCTGTTCACTGAGAACTTTGATAGGGCTGTGGAAAGATCATTCATTTAGCATTAAATATCTCTCTCTAGCTTCACCTGACTGGTCTTTCCTTGACTTTCATGGCTTAGTATGGTTGTTGATGGATTTGGATTACTGACACAGGTGAGAGATAATTATTCTGAATGCCAATGGAGCCCAGAAAACATTTCCTAAGGCCAGCAGGTCTCTACCTTTTCTGCCTCTGGACACATGAAACTGTGACCCTGCAAACCCTTGACTCACTTGGTGGCAGTCCAGCTCCTGAAGAGTGCTGGCATTCAGAATTACTGCAGACCACTGCCAGACATAGTTCTCTGGTTACAATGGACATTTTGGCATTCTCTGAGCAGACCTTGCCACAGGCTGTTGCTTCAGCACTATGAGATCCTGCCAGCTTGTTTGGGGCTGCCCTTCAAAGATCTGTCAGACAGCAAGAGTGGATGGGAGCACCAGGATGAACTAGGTAGTGTACTTTTTGGGGAACAGCTTTCCTCCTTTATTGGTTAGCATTGATATGAGACCATTTAATGAGATTTCTCTATACAGGGAGAGACAGCCTCTCTAGGCTAACTCAGCCCTGCTCCCTGTCCTACAGGAATGCTGAGACTTTTTCAGACTGACTGAATCAAGTACTCAGAGGGAGCCACTTTTTACTTTGCGCTTGAATCCACATGACTGCTACCACACATGAGAGGTACCACACGTAAGAGCCCACCTGCCTCCCCAGGGGTTGGTCACAGGTAGAAATAACCTACAGAGTACATGCTGATTTTTCCATTCCTAGATGAGTTCACTTATTTTTGAAGTATCAAGGAATGTTTTTCAACTATTGGGTGTTTTATTATTAATATTTCTGTATAACACTCCAGAACCTTCATAAACCGGCAGTATGGGTTGTTCTTAGCAGAGCTCCTTCAGGAGGCAATTATCCTAAAAACCACTTTCCAGAGAAGGTACCTTCTAAAAGGAGAGAAAATAATACTTTTGGTTTTCTTTTTTTTACACAGTATTTTTCAAAGTTTGTCCCTCTTAATTTCTGTCTTCTTAGGTGTGAAAATAAATTTAGTGACAGAGTAGACTGTAAAGGCAGCCTGCCAAGAGCAAGAGGCATGGTCATGGTCATGCACCCAGAGAAGAAAAAGATCTGTACCAAAATAGGTAATTGCTTTCATATTCTTAGCTGGAAAATATTTGATATGAAAATTAAGTGTGTAATTCAACCAATTTAAAACTACCACTACCTAGGAGACAGTCGTGTTATGACAGCTTTAGAAAATGCAACAGTAATTTTAGCTTTAATGTGGATTCATGAGATTCATTAAGTATGCAATAAAACTTGCACACAGTCAAGTTTCCCATAACCACTTATTACAGGGCAGTCACTCTTATTATTTAATGCTTATACTGAGGTTCCAAATACTCAGGTTAGCACTGCAACCTCTTCTGTGCTTTAGAGACACCATAATAAAGGGAGCCTTCTCTTTGAAAGCTAAAATTTGATGTGGAAAATAGCAGGAAAATGAAAAATTCAGCAAGGGAATAAACAGAAAACTGGAGGGACAACATTATGGGAAAGAATGAATAACATGTATCAGTACATCTGGTTTTGAGAAGACAGAGTTTAAAAGAAAACATATTAAAATTTCATGCCCAAACCTGTCAAACTACTGATGAGTCTTTCTAAAGCACTGAGTTATTTTCTTATGCATCTAATCCGGCTCATTTTGGCAGGTTTCATAAGACCAAATCATAAGTTGATAATGCAGCTCAGCAGTTTTTCCCTGATGTACACCATAATCAAACAATCAGCATTTGAATGGGAGTACCTCTGTTTCAGTTTACAGAGATTTAAAAACACATTTTCAAAGAGAGAAGCAGACACAAAATGTGAGAATCTGCTGCCCTAACTTAACTGCCTATGGAGATGAAACACCTAAGTCATTCCAATGACTTTAAAAGAAACCATGAAAACTGGCTCAGACTTAGGGATCTGCTATTATACCAACAGATTTTAAGTCAGGGAATTCAGTATCCCCTAACTATCATATGATCTTCGTTTTTCTACAATCATAAAAATGCCTGTGTGATGGAGCCCAAACCAATAAATCCTGTTCTTTATTCTCATGCAGCTGACTCCAGCCATTTCACCAAAGGTTACAATAAGGATCTTTCAGTAATGCTACTTATCAATCCTTCTGATACATTTTTCCAACCTCTGCTAAAAAATAATTGCTCTTAGAATTCCCTGACATGAAAAAATAATGATTAGAACAATTAATAACATCAGTTTTTAAGGTAAGTCCAAGTAACCAGATTGAACTGAGATCTTTTTCAGTGTTTCATAAAAACTGTATAAAGTTTTCATAGCAGTTAGAGGAAGGTGTATGGAAATGTGATGTAAACTACTGATTGCAACTGCTTCTCTGATTCCAAACCAACATCCCTTTGCTAAAAACTGATGTTTACTGAGAAGAAAAATAAGCATGTGAAACTAAGCACATTTAAATGGCCTAAGTTTTAACAAAAGCATATACCCTAGTGAGATTCACACTCAGTGGATTAAAGTAGTATCAAATTTGACTATTGAACTATTCTGAAGCTTACATTTCACTACATTATGAGTAATTTACAAGATGTCATTTCTTACAGATGCAAAAATAAGAGATGACAAATATTTCAATATTTGTGAGGTGGAAAACTGCTGGATAGAACATTTCTCTAATCAAGGTGAATCCTTCTAAGCCTAATTGCAGAGCTTCTCATTACAGTTTTAGCTTGGATAAACTGATACTGCTTTGCTTTGTACTGAAAATTAAGTCCTAAACGTTATCACAAAAAAAACCACCCTTTTGTACAAAGACAGCACATACATTAGACTCTCTGGAATGAGAGTAAACTTTGTGACCCTGAGCCAGGGGACTCAGCTGTCAGTCTCATTTTGGCAATGTTTTTCTAATCTGGCCTTGGATGAGCTGTCTTATCTTTCTCTGAGCTGCCACAAGAGTTACAGTTACTGCTACATGTGTGAACTTTCAAGGCACTGTAAAGCTGAATAAATCTTTTTCAGAAAAGTCCCTGCTATTACTATATGGATAACACCTGAGGAAAGGCAAAGTAGTTTTGTCTGCACAGCAAATGCCTATGTGATATTATTATTCTTGAGTTTATGAACAACTGGGAAAATGTGGAGACAAGCAGTGCTTCAAATGCTTTCCTAAAGGGCTTTCAGCCAGCTGACAATTCAGGCCTTTGAGGAAAATTGTACATGCAGCCTTGCTATAATTTTTCATGCATTTAATCTAAATGCCAAGAACTGGTTGGTTGTTTGAGAGTTCATTACGAGTCTCCACGCATCCAGACAGTACTTTAGCATTCTGGTGCTAAAGGGTTTAGAATCTAATTTTGACTTTATTAACTCACATAACCTGGTGAATGGGGAGCACTTTATAAGTTTATATCATTCAACCTTTTTCAGCTTCTGCTGAAATTATGCCTTTAGACACTGATGCACTGAAGTAGGCAGAGGATTTGCACACTAGTAAGGATATATTAGCTGTTTATGAAGCATTGTGAAAATAATGCAGAAGAGTCATCACATTTCTACACATATTCTAACAATGTTCTGCACTAGGCCAGAGGAGATCTGTGCTGGGACTGGGACTGGAGTTTCTGACTCTTAGTCCTATGCTGTCTTGAATGAGGCAATCTCTCTTTTGTGGCATTTTGTTTTTCTTGATGTTTTCCCTGAGAAAGAAAGGCAAAGTATTTTGGTCAGAAAGTCTAAACTAACTTCTGCCAAACATATTGTATCCTGTTGCTGTAGGCAACACAATTCAACAGCTTTGTAATTTAGTACATTTAAAGGTCAAAAAATATCTTTTTACCTCTACTCTTTCATTACTGTTTATGCATTTTCAAGTGAGTGCAACTGTTCTGTGAATAATCATCATATTGCCAAATGTGAATAGCTTGTATTTCAATGGAAACTTAGTCTTGGAGTTTGACATTCAGATTTTCCACTGACATCATTAAAACAATCTGAACAGACTTTATATAATTTTTCACTATTTCTTGCCTGAAATCTAGACTTTCCTCTCAGTTTTTTTTTCAAATTACTATAGTTTAGCTTCATTGCCATGACTACAAAAAATTCTGTCTTCTATAAATGCAAAGTTCTGATGACTGTTTTCTGCTCCCACGGCCTTTTTCTTCCCTCTTCTTCCCTCTTCTCAGGTTGAAAGGAAACAAATACAAGTTTTCTTCTTACTGAATGAAAGGAAGAGAACAGAAAAGTGCCTATTGCTTACTTGGGAGCCCCATCAAATAAACTTCATAAGGATGTTTAAATCCATTCTCCCCACATAGATTTCAATTAGGATAATTGCTACCCACTTAAAACTCCCTTCCCAGTAGCCTTTCTCTAGATGGCATTTGGTGCTATTACCCAAAGCAGAAGGTTTATAGAATGGTTGTGTGCCCCATAAAGAAGTGCAGTGTTTAGAATGAACTGGCCACACAGAGAGGCCTCATCTCCATCTAACAAGCAGCTTCACAGGAATTTGTAGCATTCTAATCCAGACTGACCTAGTGAACACACTGCATGATTAAAGCAGGAGTCTGGGGTGAGAGAATTCTTCAAGGATAAGAAATGCACTTTACCAGGCCTTAAGCAGACAGCTTTTCAGGAATAAGACCCTTTCAGGTACCCTAGGAAGTGTTTGTTTCTGATAGTCCTTATTCCTACTGGAACACTCCAGATGTGTTTGTACTATCTGTATCAGTGTCTAAGACCAGTGGTTAGGGTGGCTCAGCAGAACTGTACAAACCCTACAGGCAATGGACTGACAAAAGTAGAAAGAGACAGCACACTAGGAGCTGGTCTGTGAAGAGTTTTCTAAGCTGAGATTTTCATGTTCCCCAGGGAATAAAACCAAGCTCTTATTGATTTTGCCCCAGATGGAGTTAGGGGGAAAGGGCTGGAAGATAAATGATCAAAATGGCTAATTGTTCTCAGACAGACCTATTTCACAGTCTCTTCCTTGTATCACAGGGCTGAATCCTTAGTGTCCCAAATCCCCACTGCACGCTCCTGCCCTGCTTCCAAGGCTACCAGCTAATCTACTGTAAATCTGTGTCTCTCCCAGCACAGCCTTCTGCTGTCCACAGGCTGATCTTCAGGCTGGGGGGAGTGCAGGACTGGAACATGGTAGTGAGGACACCCGCTGAGGGATCTGAAGGATTAGGAAGGAAATCTCTGCTGAAATTATGACTTATTTCTATGAAAATTAACAAGTCTAACACGCCAGGCAATGTGGGATTCACCACAGCATAGCAGGTAATCAAACACTGTGTGGGAAGAAGGAGCCTGAGATAGAGCAGAGTAGAGATTGGTTTCAAATCCTGAATGAAAGCTCTCCCCAGAAAAGTGCCTGGAGTGGGTATAGAGGGTATCTGTCTAGAAATTTGCTTTCTGAAAGAGCTTTAGAATGGCCTCACACATTAAGATCTGTTTTCAAGGGCTGCTGCCAAAATTATGTTTTTTAAAAAAATTCCCAGTCACTTTGAATTCCAGTGATCCTGAAGGAATGCTGAAAGACAACAGTATGAGACTGTCAGATGTAAACTGGGTACCAGACTGTTGAGAAATACTGCTAAACTTGGGTGGCAAGTAAGTTGCTTGCAGTGTTAATGTGATCTAACTCTTTTCTCATTAATGCAAACTAAAGCTGTAAATCAGGAAGTTTTTCTTTTGTATTTCAATACTGCAAAGCTGTGCAAATGCATGTGGTTCTGAACCTGAGGGCTTTGTTGGAGAAGCCCATGATTGAGTAAGCAAAAATGAAGAGAAAAAGTAAAGGTTGTTTAAGGTTGTTTACAGAGTTCATCAGTATGATGTAGTTGTCAGTATTGGTAAATATGAGTTTGTTTGTAAAGGACAGAAAGCAAAAAATATCCATCATGGGCATCAGAAGGATACTCTATAAGCACCAACAGGGCTGGCAAGCAAAAGTACTCGCTTTTTGTCTCTTCTTCAGAGATATTTTGCAGTAGCAGAACTCCCTCTTGAGAATGAGTACCTCCATAAAATACATCTTACAAAAGCAGCTATTCAGCCAAATGTGACTGAACTGAAGCTCGACTTGCATTCAGCTTTTTCTTCAATATAAATGAATACCAAATTCCAGCATACTTATAGCCATAAATTAAATTTTCAATTTAGTCAGGGTTATCTCATCTCACTTCTTTCAGCTGTCAAGATTTACAATACAGTACAAATGCATTACACACAAATATGTCCTACTCTTTCTCCGTGAAAGCTGTTGCTGCCCACAGACTGGCTTCCTGACAATGAGTGACAGTCAGAATGTGGAAAACACCACTTCTTTCATAAGCACCACTGTTTAAAATAGTGACATTTTCTAAGATAACACATCATGTCAAGCCTGACAAATCAGAAAATATAAACATGTACCTTTCTTAGTATAGCAGAAGCTGTTCCCTCCGATCTTTTCCTGTGCTGCTCTCCTGTGGATTTTACAGAATAAGAGTCCAAGAGCCTGCAGTATTCAGTCACATTCGATCACATCACAGGAATAGCTTATCAGTTCTGTTACACAGACTCTAAAAGGAGTGCTGTCCTTTTCCCCAACTCCTCCTTTCACAGATTCTGCACTTCTTAAAGGTGCTTGGTGCTCTAATAACCATAGAGAAATCTATTCATCTGTCCCCTAACGACAGTGCTCTTGTTACTTAGTTACAGCACAGTGAATGCTGACAAAGTCAGGTGTGAGCCAAATCTGTGCTCAGTATAAATGCAATGTGTTCAATCAAGCAACTTCAGGAATGAATTTGGCCCAAGGGATTCAGTTCCTTTTTAAGCTCAGACGTGGCATGCTACAGCCAGAGCAGAATTGGTAGGAACAAGACCTAGGCATGTGGTTTAAATATAGAGTACTGCTGCAGGCAGGCGAGGTATGTATAGCAAATGGCTTAATGGCAGCTACAGGAGAAGCTGCAATCAATACATTATAAATGGCACATTTGAATTTCTGTGGCTTCTAGTTGGAAAAATACTCTGCTACAAACAGCTCTAAGATAAAAGAAGAGGCTTATTCTAACAAACCTTGTTCTCAGTTTGTCTGTCTATATTGTTTCCTTCAAGGTAGGGACAATATAACCCAGCTGCAATTAAATTGCACCATCGAAGAAGATCAGAAGAAAACCAAAAATCCCTAATACAATATGGTAATAGTTCTCTCACTGCAAAGCTCAGACCTAGTCAACAAGTGTTTGAAGCTCAAACCTTGAAACTTTTTAAAGACTTAAAGAATGTGTTTGTACCAAATGTGGCAGAAACAGGAGCTAAAGTTCTGAGAACTTCAGGCTTTGTCAAGTGACAGGGGAGATCCTTGAAAGAATTAGGGACCACCTGAGAGCATGAAAAGAGAAAACCAAATAATTTTAAGCAGATTAATTGAATAAAGAATTGTGGGGGAAAATAGGTTGGTGAAGATTGAAATGTTTCTAGTAGCTCTAAACAAAACATAACCAAGACCCTGCAATACAGCACAGTTCCCAGTGTCAATACAGAGGAATTTTGAACTACCCCTTCCATGTATAACAGATAGCTCTGCAAATATTTTCTTATAATCCAGACATCAAGCACAACAAAGAATGAGGAAAGCAATAATGCAGTCCAGCTTCACTGACAGTAATTTCCTGTCTGGTCAAAAGCTGGTTGTGTCTGCATGATCCCTGATGCCTCCCACAATTCAAATTAGCAGAGAAATTTTTTATGCTGGGCTGTGGAGAAAAGAGTTTAAAACAGCAAAACTTACTCTAAGCACTGAATAAGTATACAGCTTTACCTTGTGTAAGTATACAGCTGCTCTTTGGAGAAGTCCTTGCAGTTAACTACAGCAAGTTGTGGGTGGTGTCAGCCCAGCTTCTGCTTAGCAGCATAATTTAGTGCCAAGACTTCCCTGATTGAGCAATATCCCATGACAACACTTCTGAAAGTCTTCTAACTTGGAGCTGAATTATATTCTTCAGGCTCGAAGCATGGGAGGAGCAAACTTGCTTCTGCCTGCCCACAGCTGTTTACTTGTGTGATAAAAGCTGTGCCTGCAAGTAACCCTTGCTGTTGTCTACGTATTTCATTACATAAGTAAAAATGGTGAATGGCAATAACTGCAAGTTAGACAAACTGGAGGTTCAGTTGGTTAAGCCATCCAAACTGTGCAATAATGTCCATAAATTGCTTCCAAGTTAATAGAAAGTTGAAATCTTGTAATATATTTTGGGGTATTTTCTTCCCCCAGGAGAAGTTTCTTTGGTAGCCTGATAGACATTGGTTTATGCCTCTCTGTAATTTATCTGTTAGCCTAACACACGGCCTATATAAGTATGGATACTTTTGCAAGTTTTTACTAATTACTAAGAATGCTATAAACTCCACAGTGCATAAATTTATATACTATCCATATGACTTATCCTTGTCCAGATAGTAAAAATCTGCCCTGATATTAATACAACCAGATTAGAGAACTGCAGAGACCTACAAATGTATTGGCGTAATACAATTTTTATGTAGGGCCAAGATCTTAAAAGACTTCAGAGTATCTATCAGGTACTGAATTCCCAGGGCACATCTATGGGAAGGTGTAGAACCAGGATGCATTAGCCTGGGAGCAACATCACAGGAATGGCAGCAGCTCAGGATAACTCAGGCTGGTTCAGGCTGACTCACCCTGACAGTCGCCACTTCAGCTCTGATCTGGCTGCACAAACTTGAGCCGACTTGCTGAGGGACAGAGCCCCCAGCTGCAGTCACATGATGCAGCTTGGCAGGGCCATTCCCACTTGCTGTGCATAGCACGGAGCTAGAGCCTTTCCCCTAAATCCATGCCTGGCCTAACAACAAATGGCATTCCCTTCTTCTAATAATCCGGGACAAAGACTGGTTTTTAAAAGCCGAAACAAAGGGAGACAGGAGAGACACACATTATCATAAATCCCACAGATCATGTGAAACACTGAGTGGAAGAAAATTCTTTTGAGCTTGCATTTTCAGAATAGCAGGAGGGATTTTCTTTTATGGGAATTTGCTGTTTTCCACAGTCAAATTAGTCTGTCTTGCTGAGAAACACACAAAAGAGGAATTTTGAAGAAAGGAAGCACCACTCATGTCTGAATCAGGAAACTGCCTGGCAATATCTAAAACAGGAAACAGCTAAAAGAGAAGAAAGGTGGCCAGCAAAGTTGTACTCTAAATTTGAACAGTTAATCCAGTTAGACTATTTTGTGTTTACAGTGCCTCTTAAAAGGTTATCAAGAAGATAGAAAAAACCTTTCAGCTTTCAAAGACTTTATAACTTGTCACAAAAATGCTGAAGCAGTTAAGTCTACCACATTTATCTATTTTCTACCCTCACGTTTTTTGGCAATATGTGCTGAAGCATTTGAATGAAGCCAAGAACTTGTGTTACTTGAAGCTTCATCTGTTTCCGCTGGTTTTTCCCCTTACTTGCAATCAATTACTTGTTCAGTACAAACTATGAACAGAAGATCTATGTTAAGGAAGGAAGGAACGAATAAAAAGGCATAGATTAAATTCTGAACTAGTCCTATTCTAAGACAAATTTATGAAAATAATTTTCTTGAATAATCTTTAAAAGAGAGAGATGGTAAGAAACCAAAAGATCCTACCTCAAGCGGAGACAGCTTAGTTAAACCAGTGACCCAGTAGAGTTCATTGACACTTTTGTAAATTATTCATTAGGTCACACCACAAAATGCAACCTTTGAGAGAATCGATTTCCTACCCCACCCACTAAAAAGGACACGAAGTGATGACTTCCAAAGTCAGTATCTACCTGACACCTCTCTTCTTCCCCCCACCCTCTGGTTGCTGATTCGGGAATGTAAGACATGAAGGAAACTATGCCAGAAAAACAGGAAAGACAAGAAGATGCACTTGAAAAGTCAAAATTTTTAAAAGGTTTGATAGAAAAAGTATTTAGTCCTGGTCGTCTTTGTGAGGTAGAATTTTAAGTAAGCCATTGATAAATATAATAAAATGTATTTGCTACAAAGGAAACAACATACAGAATTGCAAGCTGTCTTTACAATAAATTCAAAAGGAGAAAGTTGCCTGCTAACAAAAGCAATTAATGACTTACAAAGCACCTTTTTTGTTGAATGGATTTGTGTACATTTCCGATACCAGGTGTCTCCTTTATCCTTTGAATACCACACTTTTTAAAGTATATTTAATAAACATCTCCACCTGGAAATAAACCAAACCACAACTAGAGTACAAGTTTATTTATGACTTCAAATATGCCAAGCTGCAACTAACAAAATTCAGTGGAAATATGTTGTTAAATCTGATAACTATCTTGGATGAAGTTTTTTTAATCCCAGTTTTGGAAGTATATGCTTTCACTGCAGAAACACAAGGCTTTATCTAAATGATTCCTGATAATGTATTCGCTGCTAAAGGACTTAATACTTGTTTTCTTAAAAGAAATTAAGATATATTATATATATATAAATGTGTATCACTAATTATCTAATCAACATAATGCTAACCACAAAATAATTAAATTAAGAGTATAAACCATATGAGCTGAGCCACAGATACAGTAGAAAGCACATTTGATAACCATTATCTGTCTCCTGTCCCTGAAAAAGAGTTTTGAAGTGCAGCACAGACACACCTACTCAGTGCTGACAGTAGGAAATACCAGGAACTGCTGGTCTTAGTGATACTGTCACCATCAGCACAACCCACTCCTCATTGCTGCTGTTTGTCTCTATCTCTCTTGAGGATCAAACCTGTGAGAATGAGCAAGAGCAAGTGGAATGGCACAGCACAGATTTTGGACTTTCTCCTGAACCTGGCAGTCCTGCTGGGAAGCCTGTGGAACTGCACGGTGCTTTATCCTGAGCTGTGGGATACAGCCACAGGGTTGGGCACACCCCAGCATCACATGGTCACACAGTGGCACAGCACCAACTGTACCTTCTAATCTGAACCTCCCTTAGCGTTTTAAGGTCATTTCCTCTCGTGCTTTCACTTGAGACACAGCAGAAGAAACTGACACCCACCTTCCTTTCATTTGGTTTGGTTTCGTTTCACTTTGCCACATTTAAGGCCTTTCCTTACTAGCAGAACACTATAATGCTGCAGGGACATCTCCTCACATCAACTTGTGCTGTGTTTGGGGAGAGTTAATTCTACCCTTGATCCTACATGTCTGAACTAAGTCTGTGTGAAGAGCATATGCTCAACACTGCCTGATTCAACTCAGAATAGTGGCTCACATGAAACAACTTTGCATGTGTGCACCTTGAAAAGCATAAAAATATGCTCAAGGTTTCTTTAATTCAAAGACCCCCTCAGTATGCTCCAGTCATTTCTTTCTACTGCTGTTGCAGTGGGTAACAGTGTTTCTAGTGACAACAGGGGGCTTGCCTTTGGTTTTCTTGTATTTTGTGGGGAGGGAGGTTTAATAGCAATGATGCTGGAAAAAAGTCATCAATCCACTTACAAAAGTGATAATAATTCCTGGTTTTTTTCATGTATTTTCAAACATTAACTGGATGTAAAATAATGAGACTATACTGGAGGTGAAGTGAATTCTGTAAAACTTTCTTTGGAGTATTTTAATCTCCTACCATTTCTCCTCAGCTGTGGACCAGAGGAGTGCTGTTTTCTGAAACAAAATGGTTGGATGCTGCCCCCTTGTGAGCGGGGTCCCTGCTCCAAAGCCTGAACCACGACTGCCTAAAACCCTTTTATTTTCCTGTAGAAAAAGCATGTGATTCTCTTGTCCCAAACTCTGCTTTTGGCTGTGGTGGCACTTAACACATATGACCCAGTACCTAGGGCAGCAAGCAGGGCAAGTACTGAGCTTCAGTAAAGGCCAAGCCAGCACCTCTGAACAAGGAAAACTCGTTCCTTGATTTGTTTTGATCAATGCAGCTTTGAAGTCTTTTACCTCAGGCTGTCAGAACACATCACAGGCGTTATTAACTCTGACAGCTCCCGTTCAGGACAGGTCAATAGCAGGCATGTGGCACAGGGATAGGGAATGCTGCTGGAGGCTGAGGCACTGGAGGCACTCTGAGAGGTTGTCCTGAGCAGGTATCTGTCCCACCACAGCCCAGCCAGGTGTGCAAGCTGTTGGTGCAGATCAGGGTCACTGACCCACATCACTTGGGCGCCACTCCAACATTCCAGCAGAGGAACCTCTTTTTCCAGACCTGAGTCCTGCTCACAATCCTGAATGTATCACAGGAACAGGGAGCAACACAGTGTGTAGCCTCTAACACCTCATGGAAGGTGCTTTGTCCAAACCTCCTCAGAGGTTTCTGTCAGCCAGTGCCCTGCACCTGAGGAGGGGCTGTGGCAGCTCTTTTTGCTACATCTGCTACAGAGGGATGGCTGGTTCAGAGGGGACAGGACAGGTCTTGGGTATCAGGGAAGGTTTTGGGCAGTAATCATGCTCCTTGTCTTTGCCAAAAGGCCTCCCTGATCCCTTTCTACAGCAGGATCTGGACGGAAGCCAGTCAAGCAAACT
Organism: Taeniopygia guttata; assembly: GCF_048771995.1. Classification (NCBI taxonomy): domain Eukaryota; kingdom Metazoa; phylum Chordata; class Aves; order Passeriformes; family Estrildidae; genus Taeniopygia; species Taeniopygia guttata. The sequence goes on along the minus strand of NC_133040.1, from coordinate 6,575,547 downwards.
GTGGGATTTTTCTTCCTTCCAAATGTCTAATTTTAACGCAAATTTTAACTGATTTTAATTGAGGAGCCCAGATCTGGAATACTGAGTCCAGTTCTGGGTTCTTCAGTATAAAAAGACAAGGACGTATTGAAGAGGGTCCAGCAGAGGCCATGAAGATGATGAGGGGGTTGGAGCATCTCTTATGAGGAGAGACTGTGGGAGCTGGACCTCTTTAGTCTGAGGAGAAGACTGAAAGGGAATCTCATTAATGATATGACAGGGTGAGAAGCAATAGCCATAAACTAAAATACACTACCTCAACATGAGGAACAACTTTATGTTGGCGGTGGCAGAGCACTGGAATAGCTGCCCAGGGAAGCCGTGCTATCCTCCTCTCTGGAGATATTCCAAACCACCATTCCACCTGCTCCAGGTGGCCCTGCATTGTACGGGGGGCTGCACTGGGAGGTCTCCACAGGTCCCTTCCAGCCCTCACGGCTCCGTGCCGGTGTGTGCGATCCGCCAGAGTCTGTGCGCTGTGCCCGCCCCCTGCAGCCCCTGAGGGCTCGGGCCGAGCGCTCCCCTCACGCGTTCCCGCGCGCGACCTGCCCCGGGCCCCGCCGCCCTCCGCTCAGGCGCTGTGCGGCCAGCCCGCAGGGTCCTGGCAGGCGCGGGGCCCTGTGCCGTACAGCATGGCGGCGCTGTGGCGGCGGCCGCGTCCCCCGGCAGTGTCGGGGCTGTGCCGTACGCTCCGAGCGCTCTCAGGTACGCGGTACCCGCGGGGCTCGGGCCCGGCAGCGGCCGCGCGTTCGCCGTTCCCCGCGTGCAGCGGCTGACCGCGCCTTCCGACGCCCAAAGCGCCCGGGGAAGATCCCCAAAGCCTTTCCATCACCCGCAGATCACAGACTCGAGCGGTGCTTTGGCGACCGCGCCGCCTCTCCGCTGTACTCCGAGGCGGCGGCCGCCTCCACCCGTGAGGGCTCTGGCAGCCACCGCCGCGCCCGGTGCTCCTGCGGGGCCCGTCCCTCGGCCCCTGGGCGCTGAGGGACCCCCAGGTTCAGAGGACGGTGCAGCGGGGTGGGGGCTCCGCAGTGGGGCTGGGGCTGCCCCAGAGGCAGGCAAACCTCTCCCGCAGCATTAGCGCCAAAGGGTAGCGGCCCTCCCCGCCCGCTCGGCAGTTCCAGGGGAAGCCTCCCCGCCAGGGCTCGGGTGCTATGTGGGCTCGGTGCCCGCCCTGCCCCTGAGGGCTCGGAAAGCAGCAGCGACCCTTACTCACCCTCACTGGAAGGAGTCATCGCTCCCCGCGGCTGCTGCCGCCGCCTCGCCCGCACCGGAGCCGGGGCGGGTTCGCTCCGAGGCCGGTCTGGGCGGTGGCCGGGGGGGCAGCAGGGCCAGCTCCCCTCTGCCCGCGCCACACGCCCGGCAGGGCACTCACGGCGCCTAAAGCTCTGAGTCCGATAAGGCGACCCCGCGGAAAAATATCTGCGTAGAATTTGCTGCTGTAATTCCGAGACAGAGACCTGTACTGGATCTCAGTTGTATTAATTATGAGCCTCTTGGGTCATTATGTAAAAATTCAATCTATTTTCTTACTTCGTTTGAAGTGCTTTATTTTCTGTATTTCATTCACAAAGCCAGAGTAGATAGCTTAATGAGAAAACCACAGCGCTGAAGTGAGGAAAACCCAAATCAGCAATAATCAATTGTAAAAATAGGTGTACTCTGATGCTGTCCTTCTTACATACCTCTCCCATCTTCCTGGTCTGTTTCTATTCCTTCTTTTTTTTCACGTCCTCTTCACAGGAAAGAACGAGTATGATCTTCTGGTCATTGGTGGAGGGTCTGGAGGCCTTGCTTGTGCAAAAGAAGGTTTGTGTGCATAAATAACAGAAGTTTTGGTTTAACTTCAGTGGGGTGTAAGGAAACTAAGGGAAGTGTTACTGATAATCTTAAAGCTTATTAAGAAACATAGTGTGCTCAGCACCTGCACATTAATCATTAACTTAGCTCCATATGTTTAATCTGCAAATTGATTCACATACTAAGGTGGTGTGATTTTATTTGGCTTTCCTCTTAACATTTAAAATACATTTTTTCTTTTGTCATGGGAAAGAATTAATAAGCTTTCATTTCGCTGTTGTAAAAGTGTTCAGAGTGCCTCCATAGATACTGAATTTTTTAAAATACCATTCTCATTTATGTGTTAAAACAACAATCCCATCAGACTGTTTCCAAGAACTAACTGCTGTAGAGAACCTTGCCCCCTTTTTATCTCAGGGTAGTATGTTCAACAACCCACAGTATTCTTAAGCATCTCATTTGAGGTCAAATTGCATTTTTAGGGTCAGTGGAAGCTGGAGGCCCCAGTCTGGGTTATTAAGCATCTTCCAGAGAATTTGCTGACTACATAGGCAGATTGGGTCTCTGGTCTGCTATCTTGAGTTAGACAGAAAAAACACCAGCTGTCATCTCCTGTACTTTATCTATATCTATGCTACTAAAAATGTTTATGTTTGTGTATTTCTCCTTCCTCTAAATACCTAACCTTACTTCTTTGTTTAAAGCTGCTCAGTTTGGAAGAAAAGTGGCTGTTCTGGATTATGTTGAACCTTCTCCACAAGGTATGGAAGAGAAATAACAGGGTAATAATTGGAAATGCATATAATTCAGCTGCTCAGGTGAGCAGGTTGCTCCAGACAGCAGTGTCCAAAGCCACACTGCCTGTTTTGCTTGGAGTAAAAGTCCTTAAGACCAGCTTGTGCCATGGCTCATTCTCTCCAAGATGAACCAGCTGTGCCTGCTCCCCTGCACATTAAGCTTGTTGGCAGTGCTTGATGCTACCATTTATAGTAGACTTAGAACTTAAAGAAGTGAGAATATTCCCTCTGTCAAAATGTTATTTACAATTTCTAAAAATTACTGATTGTGTCATGCTGAGACTCCTTGTACACAATGCACAAAATGAGATCTGTGAACGTTTAGTTACTGAATCTTCTGCGCTCTGAGAAAAATCTTGAGATGGTTTGAATTTTAGAAGAAAAATATAGAGAGGTGGTTATATCAAACAAATGAGCACAAACAAAGTTATAAACTGATCTGTAGGAGACAGTAAACTGTGTTGTTACAGAACTTTTTACTTCCCATGGACCCTACTGCATTGTTACACTAATCTGATGCATTTTCCCTTTTTTTTCTCTTCCCAAGGAACTGCATGGGGACTTGGTGGAACTTGTGTGAATGTTGGCTGCATTCCTAAAAAGCTTATGCATCAAGCAGCCCTTTTAGGGAGTGCCATTAAAGATGCCCAACACTATGGCTGGAATATATCCCAACCTGTTCAACATACATGGTAAAGACTATTGCCTATCTCCACTCCTATGTGCTGCAAATGCATAACAATAACCTTATTTCCCAGCTGGTGTTTATTATGGTCTTTATTATTTAGGGAAGTCAATTTTGCATGTGAAATTTTACCCTGGTACTTGTTAAAAAACAGAATTAGTTACTGGTTTCTCAGGGCAGAAATTATGTTGATTTGGACTTGATAATTTGCTTTTATAACAAAAAATACTGTGGTTCATTCCTCATTTTTAGCAGTTGCCTATATCTTTGTGTTGCATGACTTGAATTTGTAATCTGATGACTTCATGTTCAGTTTCTTGTTTTGCGACAGGTCTGTGATGGCACAAGGTGTTCAGAATTATGTGAAATCCTTGAACTGGGGACACAGAGTGCAACTACAAGAAAAGTAAATAAGACTTTGAAGTTTGTCTTTCTTCCCACAGTCAAGGAGGTGCTCTTGCCCTTGTAGAGCTGCAGAATTCCCTTTCAAGTTTCTATCTAGAGATAATATTTTCAGTCTGTAAGTCCTTTCTTCTGGGGTCTGTAAGTGGTCTCTTCCTCTCCCATTTTCCTTTTGGTGGAATAGTGGTTGACACTGACCATACACAAAAGCTTTCTAGCAGTGTAGTGATGCTCTCTTTAGTCTGGAGAGGTTTTGCATTAATATGAAGCAGTCAAGGTTTCTTAAGATACTTTTGATCTTGTCCCCCAAAATTTGTATACCATACAATCCCACAACTAACACTATGCTAGAGCAGCAGATTTTTTTTTTTTTTTTTTTGCTTTCAGTGCAGAAATAGTTTTCATTTTTTTAGCATGTAGTTCCTGTTATAGAGAAATTATAATAGAAAATTTAACAGATTTTAGTCTTGTTACTCCTGCTGAGTCACTTCGGTGACTCAAATAAGCATGGTATCAGACATGCTATAGATAATACTAGTAATGCTATGGCTAACAGAAAATATATATTTTTGAAGAGGTCAATAACCTCTCAAAGTTTGATCTCAAAATTTTGTTACTAGGTTAGTTATTTTTCTGTATAGAGGAGTTAAGTGTGACACAAGAATTGACAAATTATGATAGAGCTGCAAACAGTCCTGTGAAATGAGATTCCTTCCTTTTATTGCTCTATGCCTGTTTGCTACCCTTTTTAGCACTTAAATACAGAAAAGGTAGCTGATTGTGTTTCATACCTATTCTTATGTTCTTCTAAACAGGAAGGTGAAATATTTCAACATAAAAGGAAGTTTTTCTGATCCACATACAGTCCGTGGTTTAACAAAAGCAGGTAAAGAGGTGAGCTGCTGTGCTAATTTCTGCAGTGTTGTTCACTTTGAACATTTCAGGTCATCTGGGAGCTAGATTGTCGTTTTGCAAATTGCTTGAGGTATTGAGTATTGTTTCAGTGAGTGAGATTTGCATTTTCCGCTTAGAGAAGTTGTTTATGAACTTGACTGGTGCCTGCTGAGTCCCTAGACTGGCCTGTTAGATGCTATTGCTTTTTTCTGCGGGTGGAAATGCTGAGACAAATGATTTTTGTTTGATTTGGTCAGTCATGCTGATGCCCACAGAAATGTAAGTTCTGAGAATTAGGTTTCTCTGAGCTGTTTTCCTCCTTCAGGTGATTTGTAGGGGTGATTAACTCGGTAGTACCAAATTGTGTGTGGGAGGCAATTAGTGTGAATGCACAGCTGGGGCATATAACAGAATGGTGGCCATTGCTGTGTATTTAACAAGGCCTGAATGTGCCTTTTAACACCTTTTTGAAGGTAATTGTTTAATGTTACTGATTAATATCAGATTGAATATCAAGTTCGTGGGGGTAGGTGTCTAGTATTTCTAGAAACATTCTCCTTTTGAGGTAGCTTAACTCCAGGCCTGAGACAGAATTTACTGCTGTGATCTCTGTGTGTTTTCTCCTGACAAGGAATTTATTTTAATAGTATTGTTTGTGTGTAACTATTGCTTCCAAGTAGTCAGCAGAATCTTCTGCAGTGTAAGAACAATTTCATGGTTAATATTAAAAAAAAACCTAGTAGAGAATGGGTAGGAGAACTTCTGCAGCTATTAGTTTATCTCCATCCTTTTTTTAATGCATTGCTGATTATTATGTAACATAAATAGCAGATGGTAGTGCCAGTTTTTTCACTGATTTGTCATTTGTACGTAGATGAAATCCAAAAACAGATAAAAGGATTGCAAATGCTTGATTTTGATTTTTCATTTTTGTTTGTAGATTGTTGTTACTGCAGATAATATTGTCATTGCTACTGGAGGAAGACCAAAATACCCTGCGCATGTAAGTTACCCTTCCATTTGACAACTCCACTGCTTTGCTGAAATGCAGCACACAGTGAAGGAGGATAAAGAATGTAAAAATAAAGCAACATATGAGAGATTTTTGTACTTGTGTCACACACAAAAAAAAAGTCTTTATATAAAGCATAGCTTTTTAAAAAAACATTTCTATAGACAACAATTTGCTCTGGTTCAGTATGTTGGTGTTTGTTAGAGCTATGGGATAATTCAGGTTGGAAGTAGGCAGCCCCAGATATATTCCTGTTGGTCTGTACTTCAGCTAACACAGCCCGAATTGCTATGAGCTTCTATTGCTGACCGGATTTGCATTGTAAATTCACCTGTGTGATCATAGGTTGCAGGTGCACTGGAGTATGGAATCACAAGTGATGATCTCTTCTGGTTAAAGAAATCTCCTGGAAAAACGTAAGTTACCTTACCACAGCTGTAATTGATGCTGGCATTCCTACCTTTTCTATATGACAAGGTTAAAAATGTTCAAAATTGCCTTTTTTACACCAATTCTTCTTCTATTTTCCTTCTGAAAATGTACTTTGTGATGCAACAATAGCATAATACCAAACTTCATTAAGTAACTGATAGATCTTCCCCTCTTACTCTTATGAAATTCCCTTCTAAAATCAAATTAAATACACCTTTTTGCCATGTTCGGTTTTGCTGTAGCGATTACACCCTAAGTCACAAGAGGGCAGCATGAACTCACCTGGCGGCCGCTCAGTCCCTGTTCCTCGATTAGGGGAGAGCATAATTTTGGGTTCTCCTAAGTTGTGGCATTTCTGATAACAAAAGAAAATATGAAGAGAAAATTGGGTTACTTTTGCTTTGGAAGCTATTGTTTAACTGAAATATTGAAACACTGGTTTTGATGGAAATACTAAAATGCCACAGTTATTTTTTACAGCACATATGATTCCAAGTCAACACTGCGCTACGGAGCAATTTCCTGATGAAGATAATTGTGATAGGAGATGCAGATTTGCTAGCCTGAAAGTCAGATAGTGCTATCTTTTTGTCTTCTCTATTGAGCAATTCTAAAAAAACCAAAAGAGACTTTGAGCTGTAATACTGATGTTTGTGCAAAGAACATAGTTGCCATTCATGGCAGCGACTTTCTGCTATAAAACTGCACTGCATTAAGCTAAACTTCAAATGAACAAATGAGGCTTCTTGGTACAGTGTTGTTGTAGTGTATCAGTCACCTCTTGAATTTTGAAGGCATGATTTTTGCAAGGAAATTGTTTTTAAGAAAAGCAACACCCACTCCACCCCTGCAAAAAAAACCAAAACCAAAATATAAGATTTATCCTTGTAAGATGTTTCTGTGAAAATGTGGCTCTTGTCAGTTGCTGCTAATGCAAGTTGTAACAGTGTAATGTGGGAGTCTAGTGTTTATATGTTGCATTCCTGAGATTTAGTCAAAATAAGCCTGCAGGGGCTACAGTAGCATTTCTGTGCTTTATCAGGCTGTGCCTTAGCAAATGAAGGAGGGAGTTGTTAAAGGTTTGTTTCTGTCGGATTTGTTTCTGTTATAAATATTCCCAAGGTTCAGTTTAACACCTTTTGTTTTCAGTCTGAGCTGTGTTGTAGTTATTCTTTCTCTTCTCCCTCTCCAAATGTACATATCTCAGCTACAAATTACATGCCTGGAGGTTATAGAACTGTCAGTCCTGCAGTTATTCTTTTTTTTTTTTTTTTTAAGTAAACCATTAACCAACTTAAAAGTCCCATGGATATACAAACATGGGGAAGAAACTCCTGAGATGAAGGGTTTTGGCAGAGTGAATTAGAAGAGATGCCTTGAAATGTGTTGTGAATGAGTAAGAAACTGAGCAGGTGTGAACACGGATATATTCTGCTTTCCTAACTTTTCTTTTAGATACTGACAATGCCCAGGAACCTCCTGTTTTGTACAAGAAAGTGTGAATAATGTGAGACTGATGCTATGAATAAGTGCCAGCTGACATCTATTTTTCACCTAATGAAAAAGAAGAGCAAATATATGCCCAAATTACAGAAGTTCTCATTCTTTTCCCTGTGAATCTCTAGTATATATTTCTTTATAGGCAGTATATGGCTTTTTGCAGCACTTCCCAGGAACTGCATGCTAACGAGGGTGTGATCATTCATTCACAGATGAATCAGATGCCCTAATGCTGGAAAAATTATTTCCCATTATGTTAAATTATTTGCCAAGCATAAAGCTCAGACTAGCAGATTTTAATCGCTTACTCAACCTATTCTCTGTATACCTTCAGAAGTTGTGTGTTTTTATTGTAAGATAGGAGATGTTATCTGGAGTCTTTTGTAAGAAAACATGTGTTGTACTGACTGTGCAGTCCCTGGGGCTTACAGAGCTGCAGCCTCCATGTCTGCACTCCTCAGAAGTTTAAAAGCATTGCTGTTAGAACTGGAGATGCTGCAGATTGGTTTGGGGTAAGGCATAGGCCACAAGCCCATTCAAAAACCTAACAAAATACTTTGTTGTCAGTGGAAATACTGTGTGGGATGTCATCTCCAAACTGTGAGATTTTAACAAGTCTGTATAAGACATAAACAGCAAAGGAGTGCAAGTGTAGCCTGTCCAGCAGCTGAGTGTTAAAGGCTGCCTGGCTGGAGCTGCTTTTACCTACAGAACAGGGACTGAGCATTCTGCCTGTTGTACCCAGCAAATGTAGGGAACTGAGGATGTGGTCAGGAGAGAGAGGAACTGCTGCAGTGTAGGGATCAACTGGGGATAGAGATGGAAACTGCTGTGCTGGAGAGCTGATACACCTCATAAATTGCAAGTGTTGATGGACAATTTCAATTATATTCTTGACTGAAAGGGTGTGAAGTATTGGTAGAGATGGTAGCTGGGGTTTTATTTAAGCACTAAAATGGATATATTTGGTAAATAATAGTCTAAGTAGATCTATTAAACCCATTTTTATCATACACAAATGTTTGAAGACAGGAAGGGCAAATATTTTGCATTTGGAAAAATACAACAATTAAAAAGCAGATGGTTATAAATCAAAATGAAATTTAGCAATTAATAAAATCTTCATTGGGAACTGTAATCTACTTGATAGGAAGACATAATCTAATTGATAACCATCCCCATGTGCTGAAAGATGAGCTGTCAGGGAAGAAGATTGGCCTGGTTGAATAGAGAGTTTTGGCTGGGACTCAGGGAAAAAAAGGAGTGCCTATGCCCCTGGGAGAAGAGGGAGGACCACAAGGATGCCATAAGGTTGTGCAGGAGAAAATTAGAGGGGCCAAAGCCCAATTAGAGCTTAATCTGGCTACTGCTGTAAAAGACAATAAAAATGTTTCTATATAGTAACAACAAAAGGAGGGCTCAGAAGAATCCCCATCTTTTTTTGGATGTGAAAGGGGGAGAAGCACAGTAATAAGGATAAGGAAAAGGCTGGGTTACTTAATGCTGTCTTTGCCTCAGTCCATAATAGTAAGAGCAGTTGTTCTGTGGTCACCCAACCCCTGAGCTGAAAGATGGGGGCAGAGAACAGAATGAAGCCCCCATAAATCATGAGGACTTGGTTAGAAACCAGCTACAGCACTTGGACATGCACAAGTCCAACGGACTGGATGGGATCCAGCCCAGGGTGCTGAGGGAGCTGATGGAAGAGCTGACTGAGCCACCCTTCATCATTTACCAGCAGTCCTGGCTAACTCGGGAGTCCCAGCTGTGTGGAAGTTGGCAAATATGACACCCACATCAAAAATGATTTTTTTCTGTTTGTGCAAAAATATGCACACACTCATTCCACTGCTTTCTTCTTTTCTTCCATAACAGGTTGGTTGTTGGAGCCAGCTGTATCCTTTGTGATGATCCATGATTATAACTAGCATAGCTGTCTTTCTTATGAAAGTTCAGTTTTCAGAATTCCTCTGCTCATGTCATGTTGGTAAGAGAATAGTAATCGTTTTCTGGGCAGTAGCATCATGGAAATTAAGATCAGCTGAGGATAAATTCTCAGGATCTTAAATCCAGTGTTAACTATAAGACTTCCAAGTTTTATTCTATGTACAAAAGCAAGCTAAAGATGTCTGTGTGAGGAGAACTTGGTATCTCCAAGTGAAAAGCCCACTTGTATACTACTCATTTATTGTGTTTATTGAAATTGTTGTTTACATTTGCTTAACTGGTGTGTCACCAGATGTTTCCCTTGAGTGTGCTGGTTTTCTAACAGGCATTGGATTGGACACTACAGTCATGATGAGAAGTATCCCACTTCGTGGGTTTGATCAGGCAAGTACAGAGTATCTTACATCTCCTTATCTAGCAAATAATTAAAAGATAGATTTTATTATTTTTATCTCCTAAAGAAAAAGTGTTGTGTGCATCTCCAAACATTTCCTAATATGTGTACAGTTTTTGAGGTGGGAGTATTATTGCTTAAGTGGCAGTGACAAACACCACCCATGGTAGCGCCATTAGTGACAACTCCTGGTTGTATGTCACCCCCTCCCACCCTGGAGTGACTTCCTTAAAACTAGCCGCTTGTATGCCTTAAAAGTGGTGACATGAGTATGCAAAACATTGTATAAGAATAATTCCTGGGATTTACACTCCTCATTGAAGAAATCCACACCTGTAACAGCATGAGGTCGGAGCAGGCAGGGAATAGTGTGTGTGTAGCACTTGGTCAAGAGCTTGCTCTGAGAACTTGATCCTCTGTAGGCAGGAAGAGCACAATGGCCATACCAAAGTTAATAAAGTATTAATGGAGATAAAATAATTATGTTCAGTCTGCAGCCACATTGAGTCTGATGGAAACTGATTAATGAGCTCTCATGTTTCTGAAGAGACATAGCTCTGCTGTTGCCTTCATATTAGTTAACATCAACTTTGAAAATAAAGTTTTGTAAGCTGAGAGAGCTTGTGTGGAGTTGTTCTATGTGAGTGGTTTTGTAATAATATCCTTTACGTAATAAACATGCTCTGGCAAGGTGCAACCCGAGTTCCTGCAGTCAAGAGCACTGATATCTTTGGATAAACCTGGTGATGCCACATTTTACTACTTCAGTGTGGTGTGGTGTTATTTCAAACAGGCTCTTAGGACAAAAGTGTTGTTTGGTTTTTCTTTTTCTATTAGAACTTTCCATCAAACCTTAGTGATTTGTAGTCATTGCAGAGAAATATCAGGTGTTATAGCAAAAGGAAATATCTTTCTCCCATTGTTTTATGAAAGTATTTAATTTTCATCAAACTACTAGAAAGTTGTAATTATGGTAATGGTAAATTGAATATGCTCTAGATTCTGTAAAACAAATGCTTTAAAAGCAACCATTTTATTAATGTACTGCTATAATTTTTTTGAAAATAATTTGAGTATTCATGTGTAGTGCCTCTTGGAATGGAGTTGCTCCCTAGTGGCTCCCTAAATTATCATGTGTTAGCAGTGCAAAGTAGCTAAGTGATAAAGAATGTTTGAAATGCACAAGGTGTTTGCTGGGGTTTTCTGAACCCAGCTGAAGGAGGGCTTTACATTAAAAAGCTCATGTATATAAGAGAAAACAAATTTCTTTCACTACTCAACAGCAAATGGCTTCTTTAGTGACTGAGCACATGGAATCTTATGGCACAAAATTTTTAAAGAGATGTTTCCCAACTAAAGTTGAAAAATTGGAGAACGACAGATTGCAAGTCACTTGGAAAAATGCTGACCTGGACACAGAAGAAACCGATTCTTTCAACACCGTTATGTGGGCAGTAGGTAAATATGATTATCTTAACATTTCTTTGCAATGCTTTCCATTCTGAAAGTGAAGTCACTTCATCATGGGGTCAAACAGCCCCACCCCCCATTAAAAGTTTAGTGACTTAAACATTTATAGTTGTTTAATTATTTTCTTGCATGCCTAACTTGTTCATTTACAGTCTAAAAACACAGTTACAGTGAATGGAAGAAGTCTGTGGTAACTATTTTTGCATGAGCTGCAATAAATGGGAGATCATCTAGTCTTTCTCACTTTTACTAGAGTAAGAATATGAATTCCAGCAAGCTCTGTTGGCAGGTATTGTTCTCCAAGTCCATACTCTTGATTGATTAATGAAGCTATTCACTGTAAGTGCATATTTATCCTCTTTAAGAGGCTACAATTTCTTCTAGGATATTTTTCTAAACTGTGCTGCTTAAGTTTGTTACTGTAGCCATCGTCCAATTCTGAGAAAGAGAAGTAACTGTCTCTAAAAATCCAGGCTCTTGCAGGGGACCTTGAAACTGTATAGCTTTTTGAAATCTGGTTAGGGACTTTCACATATCTCAGACCGCTTGGGACTGATATACAACAACTAAGAGTAAATTGGTTTAAAAGAATGCTGTAATAAATGTCTATGAGCATAATCACCAGAAATGGGATTCAAATATGGGGTTTTCCTCCTTTGAGAAAAATGCTACTTCCTGCAAGGACTAACACATTAAATTATGTACAAGGTTCCAGCCCACAGGAATGAAAATACTCCTTCAGTGTTGCCTCCCTAAGCTGCTCATTTGTTGCTGTGACAAGTCTGTCCTCAGTTTCTATATTGGTTCAGATGGGCTGTGAGCCCACCAGAGTAGGAGACTTTTGCCTTTAGTGCTTATAAAGCTTTGTGACTATCTGGAATTCTAGATCAATAATGCATGGCTAAAGGTAGTAGTGGTATTTGGCAGGCGGATGATATCTGGCAAAAAAGTAAATAGGCTGAAACATACTGCCCAAAAAATCTGTTTTGATGCAGACAAATAATCAGTTTTACTAGGAGCTTTAGCAATCCCCTTGACTACTTTATATTCTTTTTATCTGGCACTTCTGTTTTAGAGTAGGGGGAATGTATTACTCTTTCATTTGTTTATAACATAAATTTAAATTCTTGTGGTTGTAGAATAGATCCATTACAGGATCAGAAACAGATCATTTATAGCATTTTGTATTTTGCCCAGTGGAGTTAATCTACTGTCCAGTTGTTCCATTTACCTGGTTAAGTCAGCTTTATATCTTCCTAATACCCCAAACAGGTTGTGCATTGTGACAAATGTTTTATTTTCCTTACTGTAACTACTACTCTCTTAGAAGTGCCTTGGGCTCTACAAATTGTTGAAACAGCCTGTAATAATGGATTATTCTCATCAGAACCAATCAAACAGACTAGTGCTTGCCAAGAGCAAAAAAAAAAAAGCTCATGCTGTATGGACACATAACAATCCTGAAAACTGTAGAGTAATATTCATGAGGTGAGATGAAAATGTTTCCAAAAAGTGGGTTTCTAAGTGCTGTATTTGATTTTTCTTAAGCTTTCTGGTAAAAAGCCCAGCCCATTCTGTGGTTCTATGAAAAGTACACTGAGTTGGAGACACACATGTCAAATGTCAAGTCAATTTGTTTACTTTTGTCTAAGATGGAAAAAAAGAGCTATTAAGTTGAAAAATAAGAAAAAAATCTTGGTTTCTGTTAATTATAATGGAATAAGGTTGCGTGATAGACTGTTACAATTCAGTTGTAACATGAGTCTGCTCACTATTTCAGTACAGAGCTACATGTTTTATAATTTGTCATAGATTTGAGTTACAATCCATATTTAGAAACATCAGAATGAATAGTGTCAGGATTTTGTGTTGACTTTTTTTAGTGTTCAAATTGGCACTCCACCCTTAAGGATTAAACACATTAACAGTTAAAGCTGGTTAATTGGTGTGCAGTCCATATGATTCATTGTTTTGCTCTGTATCAACACACCCACACCAGGTGTCTCAGATAATAGGCTGGGAAACTTAGTGGTGTTGAGGATTTCCTGTCTGCAGATGTGCCAGTTATAATATTGATTGAAGCAAGTCAGCTTGTAGAGTTGGTTAAAAAGCAGCTGCTATTCTTAAATAATTGTAGCCTAAATTATACTACATATTTCCATAATTTTTGCCAGTGCATAATTGAATTTTAGTAGGTTTTATTAATAATGTTTAAAATAGTTACTGATAGTGGGACATAGTTTAATAAGCTACAGTACTATCTCTTAATGCCAACCCTTTAAAAAGAAAATTAGATTGTGTTTCTATGACAAGTTTTGTTTTGCTTTTGGAATGTGTGATTTTCTGCTTGTATGGATAAGCCAATAAAAGCAGGCACAATGCTCCCTTTGTTTTTCTAGCAGCTTTTTTTAACTATTCAAAGTATTTGAGGAGAAAAAAAGAAATCTAATTTTGATACATATTAATGTAATTTAAAAGTTTCAGTCCAAAGCTTTGTAGGTAACTCATGGGCCTATCCTATCTTGCTGAAGGACTATATACTGTTATATTCCAGCTCAGTAGAAGAGCTTAATGTTTATTTGATTTTTCCAGTTCGGCTCTGTATGTCTTTCTGTCTTACTAGTGCTGTCTTTGTCTTCTAGAGAATTCTCCTGAAATTATAAGATTTTGAGTTTTTGTTTAATGTAGAAGCAATAAACTTTTACTACTCTATAGTATCCTCCCTGCCCTTAAGGACATTAAAAAAATGCTTGTTAGATGCCTAGTTTATCTGAATTCCAAAGCAACGGTAAATGTGTGTGTGTTCAGAGTAAACATGGGGTCTTCATCCAAAGGGAAGATTAGAGATTGACAACTTTATAAGCAGATGCAACTGCTGAGCTGCAGGACAAAGTTGCAGGAGATCAGGATTTGTAAGGAGGGCTCATTTCAGCTGTTGAAGGGCTGAAACCTGTGGCAGAAGTGCAGCAGTTGCAAATAGCTAATATACAAAAGGAATTGTTAAGTTATAGTTCCATGTGAGTTTGCAATACATGATGAAATATCACTGCTGTAACTGAAATTTGATAATTCACAAAATCCTTAGAAAAGATAACCAAGTCACTCCATCTCCAGTGGGGTCCTACTGTGCAGAGGAGCAATACTGAATGGGTGATTAAGCAGGTATTTGTGAAATATCCTGGAATTAGTTTGTCAGAGAATGTGAGGTAGTGTGCTAGTAAACGGTGACAGAAAGAGCAATGACCAGCAGCAGATTTTAAGTTTAGCTTTTGGTTTAGGACAGCTTTAAAAAAGAGTTTTTTTCCCTGATGAGGGCAGTGGAACATCCATTCTCAAGTTCCAATGCATTTGTAAACTTAGAGGATCCTGACTGAGTCTTTGAAATAATATAATTTTTGCTGTATAAAAGAATTACAGCTCTAGGTCATTGTAAAGTTGAACAGGTACCAGGTGTTGCACATCATAGGCTATCAAGCACATTGTCCTTTGGGTCACACTGGGCACTAGGCACATTTATTTTGTCGTGCAGGAAAATAGGATCCTTGCTGTTCGGTATCAACAAAGGGTTAAGTAACATTTTTTGTAATAGTGTTCTTCAAGGCTTACAGCCAAACCAATTTGGGTTAACAAAGGAAACAGAAATTTTGTTAGGAGATTTTCTGTGAAAAGTCCCATAAGGTAAAATACTGCTGTGATCTCCTATGAGCACATCTCTGCCAGCCCCTGTAGAAAAGGGAGTGGGCTTTAGATTTGTCTTGGCAATCACAATCTTGCCATCAAGTTTTTAATCTTTGAACTCTTCAGTGAAAAATAAAGCATCTTGTTGATCTCAAAGAACTCCTGTTCTTTGGCAGTTTCAGGACATCTTCAAACTAAAAGCACATGTGCTGATTTTAGGCAAAGGGTGGGTTTGTGTGCCTGGTAGGATTTGGGGTCTTAGAAATAAGCTGTGAAGTGATACTTTCTTGAAGTTGAAAAGATGAAAAAATCAGGAGTTATGGGTATAACATGAAATTCCTACTGAGAAATGGTGATAACTGATTTTATAATAGTAAGTGAATGTTGGGAAACATCAGAAATCCCTGAATTTAGCACTATAACTTACCAAGACACATTGTAGAATCATGAGCCCAAGCTACTGAATTTGAGATGAAGCAAGATCAGTAAGTGTAATTCTTGTGTATGGGGGTGAATCTTCATGGGCCTAAAGGCCAATAAAGCTTCAGTTCAGTGCTTAAAAATTTTGGTTTTGCCTTCAAAAATAATAGGCAGTAAAACTGAGAGAGAAACTTCACTGTGAGAAGCAGCACGTTTCTTTGTAACTCTTAGCTATTAATACCAAGCTGTGCACATGTTAAAATTGGCTGCGTTGGAAAGGTTAAGTGTTATCCTGCAGGTTTGATAAACTCAACTGTTGTTGTCACAGGTCTTTAAATGACTCTATTGACGGTTTTTCTTTTTTTCCTCTTTCAGTGCCTGCCATTGCGTGCTAAGTTTTCTTTTGGCTCTGCCTGGCAGGAAAAAGAGGAAACTAGAAAACCCCATTAGTTGTCCATTTGCAGAATACCCAGGCTTTACTCTCAATACCCAAAGAAATACAACGGTAGGAAGTTGTTTCACATCCGAGCCAAGATAAGGTCCTGCAGGTTTATTATTTTTGTTGCCTGATAGCATCAGGACTGGGGAGCAGGGGGCAGAGAAGGAACAGCAGATCAACATCCCATGGGGACAAGAGAAGGGAAGACAGACAGATAGCCAAGTGCCGACAGCTTCAGTCAGTGCTCCCAGAGGAAGTGTTGGTTTCACCAGATGAAATTAATACACAGAAGTCTTTACAGAGGCATTCAGATGTGACATTGTTTGAGGGGCCTGGCTATATGGAAGATGTATAAAGCACTGAATCATATGTTTACATATAATTAGGTCTGTATTGACAAGCCAGGTTTTCCTTTTGTTTAATAATTTCCTACATTAACATCAAAGAGCTTGTTTTTATAATGAAAACACATTTCCTTTTTTGTTTTGCTTTGCTATAGCTCTGTATTAAATTCAATGCAAATCATGACTGACTCAAAGGAGACTTGTATGTGGAGATATATCCATATTCATTTAAAGCCTCTAAACCAGATACAATGTTTGAAAATTTCCTTAATTTGGATATATGCGGGGTTTTTTTTTTTTCTGTGTGATCCTTTGTAGCCTTCAAAATTCTGTGACTTACACATAATTTCGCTCTGTTTATTAACTTTAAAACAAGTTGGATAAGATTTAAGATTCCAATTTCTGGGTCAGGAATTGCTTCCTTAGACACTCTATAGAAAGCTCAGTGTAATGCTGTTAAGACTTCAGTGTAGTTAGAC
This sequence comes from Taeniopygia guttata, assembly GCF_048771995.1. Lineage (NCBI taxonomy): Eukaryota > Metazoa > Chordata > Aves > Passeriformes > Estrildidae > Taeniopygia > Taeniopygia guttata. The sequence continues at coordinate 6,558,815 of NC_133040.1, read as the reverse complement.
TTCATAGTTACTAAGGGGTAACTATGCAGAAAACACTACAAAAATATATTTAAAAAATATGAGATAATTTTATATCATTGGAATAGGAAGCTGAAATAAAATCTGGGCTTGGTTGGATTAGCCTCATTTGTTTTTAAATGCATTTAAAATGTTTCTAAACTCTACAGAAATAGCTCAAATACAGTTTGAGAAAACTAAATCAGCATTTTGGACTTCAGAGAAAAGTTGATAAAATTTATCATCTAAGCTGAGGGTACTAAAAGTGTTTTAAGATAAGTGTATTCAGATTACAAGAAATGAGGACTTCAGGAATGTTTAACATTGAACAGCATTACTAATAATTTTTATTCAAAAAGTATATACAACACTGTTGGCATTGAGTGCCATTCAGTTAATGTTTATTGGAAATTTTCAGTGTAGAAGTTGCTTAGTTTTTATATGTATATTTGCACTACATTAGGAAACTGAATTTAGAATGTTCAATAAATATGAAATCATATGGTTTTTGCACTTTTTCCAGTGGGTGTTGTCTTCCATATTTAAAAGGATAACCCTCTGATGTCTGAGCAAAGGCAATAGTGATTGAGCTCCTTTCCCACAGAATGTCATATCCATGCTTTTCACCCCTGCAGCTTTCTCAGTATAAGTTTTCTCATATTTCTGCTTGGCCTATCAAATACAGGAACGTTCTTGGAGACACACAGTGGAGGATGCCAGCTTTTTAGATTAACACTGCTGAAGTTTTCCAATAGCTTTTACTTTATTTTTTTTTTTCCTTAAGGCCGAGCCCCTGACACCAAAACTCTCAATTTGGAGACAGTTGGAGTGAAAACTAACTCTGAAACTGGAAAGATTATTGTTGATGCCAGTGAAGCCACTTCTGTTCCTCACATTTATGCAGTTGGAGACATAACAGAGGTACTGAGTCTACATAAACTATTTTACAATAACAGGAAGCCAACTTTGTTCCTGACTAATAACTAGTCCCCAGATGTAGTCATGCACTAGTGTATATCTTAGTGTTTTGCACTTTTTCACTTGGCAGGGCTGGAGTGTTTATGCCAGCCACCTGGGTCAGTAATTTCCTTCACAGGGATCTTGTGAAGTATCTCAGCATGAGAGATTATTGCTGATGTTTATCAGGGAATGCATCATTGGTCAGAGCCTAATAATGATGTCTTTATCATTCCTATTATCTAATAATGTTTGTATCACTTTTGACATATGACTTCATACTGCCTGTGAATGCTGAGTGAAAGCAATTCTTACCTTCTGTAGCTGAGTACATTTACTGGGAATGACCATGACAAGTTCTGTGACTGCATTTGGGGTATTTTGGGTCTTAATTGAGACTAATTACAAAACAGCTTATCAGCTCCCTAATGCAAAATGCTTCTGATGAAAGTACTTTCCTCTAGAATAAGAAAAAGTAATTGCTGAAAATACTAAATGCATATGATTTTTCTTTATGATTTGTGAATGATTATGATAAATAAACATAAGGGGTGTGACTTTTTTGTTTGGGTTTTTTGTTGGTTTTTTTTAAGGGGACATTATTACTTAAGCAAAATAATTTACATGTTAGGTAAAACCAGATTCTGTGGTCTTATTCTAGTGCTATTGATAATCTATAGTCATATAGGACAAAAATGTCTTGTCATGATAAAAATGCACTTAAATACTTTCAATCTGTAAATTTTCATTTTACATAAGAGCTCAGATTATCTGATGTAAATTGGGCATCCTCAAATATGTTGATTTCATAAAAAATGTTTGTCTGGATTCTGAACTGTAGAGTTACAGGAGGATGTTATCATCTGCCTGCTGTGCCTGGAAAATTTGGGTAATATGTAGAATACAGAGCAATGCTGGGCATTGCAAGATCCAGAGTTCTCTCATCTGTTACTGGAATTGAGGCCTTTCTATCAAGATTGTTTTTCATGTAGTGCAGGCATCTGCCTTACAAGTCTGGTAAAGCTCAATAGTGTGGCAATATCCAAATAGTATATATACTATCATTTTAGAAAAATTTAGAAGTTTTCTCATTGTGCTATGTTTAAAATATTTTAAAGACCTCTCAAATGTATAAACTGTACAGGTGCTTTTAGTTTCTGATGAGATGTAATGGATTAAGTGATGTCTTGGGAATAGCCTTGCAAATTTCTGACTGGACTCTAGAGCTGCTAGAGACACTTAAATCTCATAAATCTGCTGACCACTCCTGACCTCTTCCCTCTGTGTAGACATGTGTTTCTTCCTGTCTGTCTCCATCTTCATGTGGACTTGCCATTTCCTTTTAAATTGTGTTAAAATCCTTTAGTTCTCAGATATTTCTCCCCCCCTTTTTTTTTTCCCTTACTCTAAACAACTTCTCTGTCCAGTTGTCGTGTCCAGCTTTGAGATTTTCTAGAGTTCCTCTCTTTTCTTCTCATTTTGCATGCAGGTTCCCTCTGTACTTGTCTCTTCTTGCTCTCGGATACTTCCTAAAATCCACTTTCTGCTCACAACAGCCTTCTACACCTGCTTATCCCTGATATATATGGCTTAGCTTCCTCCTGCCTTCCAAAATTTTCTTTTTAATTTCATCCAAGAAGGAGCTGTTAGAGGCAATGCTGGCAGGGCTTAGAATCTGTTGCTTATTTTGCTGCCAATCTGCAGTGTTATTTTGGGCAAGTTATTTCCTTTTGGGTGCTTTTTGTCTTCTGCCCTTTGAGGATTTAGTTAAATGAGAAATATAAAGTTGGAGGCAGGATGCTCTCCTCTTTCCTTCTCTGGATCTAAAAAATCATGTCTTCATTTATTTGTCATTTTCGTTTTGTTGTTAAAGCTTGGATTTCCTTTTCCTGCTTTTGTCCATATTAGTGCAGATTTTTGAACCTGAGTGGTTCAATAGACACTTCTAAATGTAAGTGTTAAAAACAGCAGCACAGTTCTATGCTGTGTCCAGTGTATAATTGGGGGAAAAAATGAAAAATTATGTTGGTGCTGTGTAGAATATTCCCTTAAGATTTTATCTGCATATTGATTCAATGCAGGGAATTAAAGAGATCATATAGTATTCACACATTTGAAGTGTTTAGAGCTAAAAATAAATACTGCCACTATCTTATCTGACTCCAGCACATGACCAGTGTAATTCCACTTGCTAAGCAATGAAATTTATTTTATTTAAATACTTGAATTAGTTTAGTGGTTTGTGGTTTTTTTTGTTTTTGGGGTTTTTTTTTGTTTTTTTGGTTTTTTTTTTAAGCAGAATAAATCTGGATAATAAATTTCATTGGCATGGGAATCAGTGCTGAAATAAGTTTCTGTGTTGGTGCACATCTCAAATTAACACATGAGAATCAAGTGCATCCTGCTGAGAGCCACAAAGCTGCAAAACTTGGTTGTGATACTTTGTGTGTGACCTACCAAAAGAGCACAGGAAGGGGAATCTTGTTGCCTGTGAGTGAACATCAGTGATCCCTAAGAATCATTATAAAATTTTTTTCCTCCAGTGTTCCTGCTCAGGATTTCTCTTTGCTCTGCTCTGTCCCTGTTAGAGTTTCTTTGCTACCATAAAGTGGTTTTGCTCAAATTTTGCAAGAAGTTCCCAAGCCCTCCTCCTTCCTTTACCACTCCACACTGAATAAATACTGAATTGCTACCAAATAGCAAGAACTGCTTTCTTTAATTTGAATTTAGTGCCCTGGCTGGAAGGGGAGTGAGCATGGGGGCAGCTGAGTTTCCTGATTGCTCAGAATGTGTGTTTTCATTTGGGAGCCCTATCCAGCTGGTACAAATGGGAATCTGTGTGTGCATGGGTGTCTTGTTGCACCCCTTACAGAATGGAATCCTAATGTTACCCAAGATTTCATTTAGAAAAAAAAAAGGGGAAAAAAATCTTCCAGATGTGAGTCAGTTTGTGTACCCTCAAAAAACAGTATTCCTGTTTTGGCAAAATATTATTTTCAACTGGCAGGTGAAATTGCATTTCAGCATTTTAATCTTCTGTAATCAGGAAAATCAAGATGGAATTTTAGTGTGAATTCTTTTTTTCTGTGCTGATACAAACTCTCTGTGTTAAAATCCTTCCTCCAGTAGTGTTCTTGTTGAAAAGCATGGCACACACTATAAAGACATTTTCTCAGAAGGAGGTTTATGGTCAGGCCACTCTACATCTGTCATATTTCAAAGGGTGTTAAAAAAAGATGTGTAGAGAAAGTGGAATGTACAGTATGTTGCTTTGAATAGAAATGAGACCAAAAAGAGTTGTGTTAGAACAAATACACATTACTTCAAAGCTTTTTAAACTCTCTTAGGACCATCTCAGTTAAATGTATAATCCATTGGAGGATTCTTATGAACAATTCGTATCCATAATTATCAGCAGAGTAGTTCTACACATGACTGCAAAGTGAATGTTCATTTCAAATATTTACCAAGGAAGGTCTTTAAGTCATTGTTTATGAGGAATTTGGCTTTATCTGCATGGATGTTTTAGTAATTAGTTGGGTTTTATGGAATGCATGGCCGTGCTTTCACAATTTTATCTCTCGTTCCAATCTTCTATTCATTTCTGGAATGCCAAAACAACATATATTTCCTGCTACAGAAATGATTGGCAGACATGTTTCAGGCAAATGTGTGTAAGAAAAAGCAAATTTCATGTGGTAAATTACATTTACAGACTTGAAAGTCAAAATGCTGGATTTGAAAAATTGTTAGTTGAGGGATGTTAGAAGGAAAAAGAGATAGACTTGCAGCTTTGTGATTTGGCATGAGCCGTGGAGGAAAAACAGATTAGCCTTCATTAACAATTAGAATTGTGATTTCTGTTATCATGTTAGATGTAATGTTTCAGATTGGTTTTTTAAAACTGAACTTTTAGGTGGTTATTACTACAGCTAAAAGCCTAGATGCCTATTAATATGCAGATAATTAGTAACGCATGTGCACTGAAGAAAATGCTAGCTAATACCATGTACAGATTCTGTCTACCAATATACAAAAAAAGATAAGCTGGTAAAGAGGAATGGATTCCAGTAAATGCTAAAAAACTTTAGGATAATGAAAAATGTTAAAAACTTTGAATGTGTGTGATGGGGAATCCTTATTCTATTTTCTGCTGAGAACTGCTTTTGAGAGCTTATTGAATGACTGCCTCAAAGCAGGGCTTTGCAGGAGTGTGATAAATGTTGCATCTAAATGGGATGTGTGTGAGTCAAAACTTCACACATTTTTTAAAGCACTCCATGTTGTGCCACAAAAGTGTTTCTCAGTTATGGCTTTCTTATGTTTCCACATCATTCCTTCTGAATTTGTGACCTCTTTTCTCATGTCAGACAAGCATTTTGATGATATGTCTTGGATGATCTCTTAGCCAATGGGTTTTTTTATTAGATCTATGAATTTTGTTTAGTCTTATTAACCTATATGGACTGTCCTTCCTTGGTCTTGAAAATACTCCCTTGCAAATACTTTAATTCCATTTTCAAAAACTTTCAAGTTCTTTAAAACCAGCTCTGCAGTTCTGATGCTCCAGCAGTGCTGTGCCAGCACTCAGAATTAGGGTTCTGGCACATACACAGCCCTGTTTGGATATAAAAAGTAGCCAGGACTCATGGCTTGAACTGGAGCACACCCTGGTCATATCCTGCTGTCATTCCATTTCTCACTTGCAGGAAGTCTGCATTTGCCAATAGCAATCCCTTTCAAGCCCCTCTGTAACAGAAGAGCCTGAGACCAGGACCAGCTCACCCTTTAGGTCACAGTGCTAGCAAAAGAGCTTTCCACTTTCCAGCCCAGGACCAGCCAAGGAAGTCAGTAATAATATCTACAAATAGCTAGGTTTTGTGCCTGTGTCAAACAATTTTTTTTTTTTTAAGGTCTGATATTATAGAAACACTGGTGCTTTAAACTAGGCTCTTCTTGCTTTAAAATGACACTTTGAAAAATTTCCTCATGGCTTACTCTGGAGAGAAAGGGTGAAGTAAACAGTCAGCATGTGAATATGTGCTGCTTTTCAAGAGGTGCCATGGTAAGATATAAAGATTTGACATATTTGTGATATTTTCCCCCCATTAAGACAGATAGTAAACTCAGACTTTAAAGATGGTTTGGACAGAAATTATTACTGCTTTTTCTATTTGAAGCCCTGGCTACAAAGCTGGATTTCCAAAGATTTGGCTTTCCTCTGGCCATTGTCCCAGGAGAAATCTTTGGACGCCACTTCTTAAGTTCAAACAAAGCTTTGTGCTCTCTTCTTAGGGCCGTCCTGAATTAACACCCACAGCAATAGCTGCAGGAAAACTGCTGGCTCAGCGTCTTTTCGGCCAGTCTTCAGAACTGATGGACTATGACAATGTGAGTTATGTCTTTTTGCAGTAAGAACAATTTTTGGCTTTTTTTCTTTTAAAGCATTTTTAAGGAATTGCATTTTGTCACCTGGAATTCAGCTTTCACACCAGCCAAGGTGGAGGTGTGTGCCCGAGCTGCACCTCTCATTTGTGCACAAGTGTCTGCCAGGCAGCTGCTGCACGTGGTTCAGCAGTAACAGCTTCTGCTTCCTCCCAAGCAGGTGCCTACCACAGTCTTCACTCCCTTGGAATATGGTTGTGTTGGCCTGTCAGAAGAAGCAGCTGTGCAACGTCATGGATCAGACAATATTGAGGTATGAAAACATTTTTAATTTTCTGTTTTGCTTTTCTAAACATTTTAATTTTCTAGTTGGTGTCAGAGTTGCCCTGAATTTTTACTGCTGTATCAGGTAAAATTTTTGGTCCCTGAAATACTGTGTTTACAGTTAGGGAGTTGGTATCTTCAGAAGTGCTAAGCACTTCAGTGGTATTGCAGCAGGTCACAATGGGAACTTGTTGCCTGTTGGGCTTAGAATCACTGATAGGGTATGACAGCTTTAGAGTAGCTGCCATTTTAGCAATTTACATTGTGCAGCATCATTAAATAATGTTTATGTTACTTTCTACAAGTTACCCTTTAAAAGATATGTTGTGTTACTCTTGCTCACTTACCCAGGGAAGATCATTAATGAAAAAATAATAATTTGCTATTCAGAATGCAAATATTACAGTTTGGATTTTGTTGTGGGATGCATTATTATAGATATGAAAAGATTCTTGGATTTCATATTTTTCAGTAAACAAGGCATTGAAACTTTGGGAGCTTAAAAATGCTAGGTTTTTTCCCTTTAATTTGGTGTATTAGTCTGAGTGGCATTATTTGTGAGGGTTTTTTCAGTTTTGTTTTTAATCTAATGATTCTCTGAGAAAGTTATTTTAAAGAAAAATATTGGAAGCACATTAGGAGCTTAAATAAACCTAACAGGTTATAAATGAATCAATATTTGTTCAAAGGTATAAATATGTAGTAATAGTAGTTATTATAGTAAGAAATACCAGGTTTGACATAATAGTGCTCTCTGACACAAAATGTTATTGTTTTTCCTACCAGGTATACCATGCATATTATAAACCTTTAGAGTTCACAGTGGCTGAGAGAGATGCAACTCAATGCTATATGAAAGTGAGTTTTGTGAGCTTTTAACTTGCTTTTAACTTAAAATGGGATCAGCCAAGTTTAAAGAGTACTGTTTGGAAAAAAAAAAATCTCAAAGTGGATATTTTCTTGCTGACAGACATCATGAAATTGCTTTACAGATATTAGCATTTTTCAGAACTGACATTGTGCTGATAAATACCATCTTTGATCTGCTTTTAAGGTCCTAAAAAGTATTTCATATTCTAAAGAGATCAATCTCTTTTTCTCCCAGGAAAGTTCTTAACTGGTTACCTGAAATGTTTATATTGACGCCTCTTGCCAAAAGTACGATACCTTCAAAAATTAAGTGTAAGGCTTACAAAACTACAATAATTATTCAGTCTCTACTCAGGAAAAAAAAAAAATCTCCTGCTTTAGACCAAAATGCCAGACCTGAAAAGGGCCTTCTGCAGCAATCCAGTTGATCAGTGTTGGAAAGGTTTTTGGTGCTCTTGCCTACAGCAGAGAATCTTAGAAAAGATGAGGCGTAGTGTTGGTAGAATATATCAAAGTTTTCTTTTTCTTCCTTTTCTCCTCACCATCACGGAACAGTCTTTTTTGCATTTATGTGTCCATCAATTATATTATACAATATTACATTGTTATGTAAGGAATGTCCATTGTCAATAAATGTAATGAGTTTTTCTGATTGTATTTTGTCACCTCTGAGTTACATAAATGCTTGCCTTAAGTGTCCCAAGTACCAGAGTAACAAAGGTGATGATATTCAATTTTATGTATTCCCTTTGAATTATGTCAATTAGAGTAAATATTTAAGGGTGAAGTACTAACACCATAATAGTTGTTGGATGATATTTAATATAATCCTTACTAAACTCTCAAAACATATAAACAAACATTTAACTTGAGTCTTTCTAACTCTATTACAAAAAATTTTCCTTTAAAATGCATTAATGTTTAAAGTCCCACATCAGGATTGCTGCTGTTCCTGTCATTCATGATGAAAAAATGTGAGCTTTTACTGAATAGCAGAATTTAGTAGATTAGTGATAATTTAATGCCTGATGGGAGGATGCAGGGAGAGACTGACTTTCATAATTATAAAGATGGTGTCCTTACAGGAACTAAACCGTTTCCATTAAGTTCTCTAATGAAAGTTAAGTGTGCAATGACACAGGCTCTCTTAGATACTTATTAACCTTCATCTTTGGCGCTTCTGAGGCTTGACTGCTTTTTAGGTTAGGTGCCCCTTGTGCTAAATGTATCTCACCAAACATGCTGTAAGTGTTTACGACAGAGTCACAAAGACACAAAATATCCTGGAACTGGGTAGTGGTCATCTGTGAGAGTACAGCTGATAATGGTAGTGATCTATGAAAATACAGCTGATGAAAACAACTGCACAGCTTGGAGAAGTGCTGAGGCGGCCACTCAGTGGAAAAGAGTACTGGTCTGGTCACCAGACTACAGAAAGTACTTTGAGGATTTCATACAAATGGCAAACAACAATTCCAGAAATTATTGTTGTCAGTGGCTCCCTCAAGTCTGAAAGAAATATACTAATAAAGCTTCAATTCAGGAAAGTGCTTAAGGACATTAAGAGTAAGACCTATTGAAGTCAGTAAGACTTAAGCAAGTACATAAGTTTTTGGCACACTGGAAATAAACAGCTGAACTAGGATCTTGGGGCACTCCAGTTTCATTTAATTCATCTTCATGCCTTATCTTTAAGTGTTCTAAGAAAAGATCTTTTTGTGATGTATTGTTTTCAGATGGTGTGCTTACGAGAGAGGGAGCAACGAATACTTGGCCTCCATTTCATTGGACCAAATGCAGGCGAAGTTATTCAAGGATTTGCTCTTGGAATCAAGTAAGTACAAAAGAATGTCTCTAGCTTCTAAAGCCTGCTTCTTAAGTTATTGTAAGATTATAAAAGATAGCTGCCTAGTTTTGGCAACACTATAAAGAATGCATGCTTTTTGTTACTTTTATGGAGTACTGCACATATTTTCACAAAAAATACTGCAGTTCTTCATTAAGATGTACTGGATTTAGTTATTGTAATACTGGATATAGTTCGGGAACAATTGAGGAAAATATATCATTGATTTGCAAAAAAACAGAATTAATCATTAACTTAACTAATGCTCGTTTCTTCAGTGTAGCTTCTTTTGTATTCTGTGCACAGGATAGGAAATCACCATATAGTTTTGCAATTTACTTCTTTAAAAATATATTTGTGCTTTTCAGGAAAATCTTTCTTTACACCTGCCAAGCATTTCCTTTCCTAATCTCATCTTTAAATTTGCACAGCCATGGCTTCTTAAATGTTCAGCAAGGTTTGCTTGAATTCTCATATTGCTGGGGTACTAGCTAAATATAGTATAGTAAAAAAGAAATTTCTATACGATGATGGGAGAGGGAAGATAGTTTTGTTTGAAGCAATCTGATAATTGCAATAAAAACATCCTTTGTGATCTGATCTTGTTTAAGATTTTGCTCAAATATTAATATAGAAGTCCTCCATTTGAAGGAGTAAGCAGTGATTCTCAGTCTTCTCTGGTTATGGAAAATTCTTGCTATGCTTTTTGTGTGCTACAATTATTTCTTATTTGTTTTTTCCTTTCCCCTTCTTATTGCTGAGTCACATCTTCAGAAATGCCGATTCCTCTAGTTACATTACAAAATTATAATTTTTAACTCCCTCTTCAAAGAAAGTAGTCTGGAACATCATAAATCATTGCCAGTTGTGGTGTCAGTTCATTTCCCTAAATTTCAACACCGTTTTAGTCCTGCAGTTGTGAGTGACTATTATAAATGAAAAGCAGAAAGGATTAAGAAGGTAAGACTGGAAGTATCAAGTGAGGAATATCTTGGAAATCACTGATTGCAGTGTACACTCAGTGCACATTTTCAACATGTGTTTGTAGTCCATTAATTGCCAGTGGTATAGATTCTAGAACTACATTTTTTAGGATGTCATTGTTTTGAAGTTTTATCCAAAATAACCATTGAAAAGGAAGGACATGAAACTGTAGTGCTTTTCTGCCTTGCTTGAGGGAAATGAAAACTTTAGCCACAGTAAGAGGTTTTCAGCAGGTCAGATTCCTGAATTGGTTTCTATTGCATTTCACAAATCCAGAGCTTTCAATGTGGAGCCCCCATTGTAAAAGCTGCTCTTCTCCTTTGTCAAATATTAGGTCTTGTTTCAGCCTTTCTGACCGATGATTTTTCGTCTTTCCTCCCCACCCAGCACTCCAGTAACATCTGTAGTCAACAAAGACCTTTTGCTTGTCAGTGCTTTTTTAGATGTAAGTGGAGACACCAGAAGGCATCTATAGCTTCCTTTCCTGTATTTTGTAGAGGGATATAACATTATTCCATAGAGAACTTGAAACAATCCTTAAATTTAGGGCCATTTCAGCTATTCTTACAACATAGCTTGGCAGGAATACCAGTTCAAAAGAAAGCCATCAAATCTTAAGAATATTACTGGACAAGTAAGGGAATTAGGCAAGTGGGATTGTAGCACAAGGGGGTTTTGGTGGGTTTTGTCTACTTTTTATGTTTTTTTTAAATAAAAGACTTTTTTTTTTTCCTTGCTTATAACATTGATATGTTCAGTGTAAGCACCAGAGGCTTTAAGTTCATGGAGGAATACCCTGGTATTATTTCCTTTAGCAGATTTTTTCCAACAGTTATAATTAATATTTTCTTCCTCTGTGTGTATGTGTGCATTTTTTTCCATCTGGAGTTAGTGAAACACACATGTATATACAAGAAAAGCTGAAGATTGCAGTTTTGTCATATGTTTTTGCCACAGGCTCAGTTGTGACTTAGGGTAAATTGCTTAATTCTCTGTGTCTCAACCCTTATGACAATTCTTTCCTACCTCAGTGTTGGGAAGCTGGGCGTCTACGTGTTGTGTAAGTGCCTGAGAAATAACTGACAGCATTGTTTGAAGAACAAATGCAACTCCTCTACCTGATCAAATGGACAAGAGCAGAATTATTTTGATGTTCTAGTACCTTTTAACTGCTTCTGGTGAATAGTATTGGACTTTGTGGGTCATTTTTTGTTGTTGTTGATTTTTGGTAGGTGTGGTGCTACATATCCTCAGATGATGAAGACAGTTGGCATTCACCCCACCTGTGCTGAAGAAGTTACCAAGTTGCACATTACAAAGCGTTCTGGCCTGGATGCAACAGTCACAGGCTGCTGAGGTTAAATACCATCCCTGGAAAGAAGGAAAAAAAGCACAAAACATATTTGTAAAGAAAAGGGGCACTGAAAGTTGAAACAGCTTTAATGGTTCAGGTTACAGGAATCTTTTGTTTTTCTTTGTAGAGAGGTTTTTCTCACAGCTGAAAAATTTTCCTTGCACCATCACAATTCTAAAACCAATGTAGTCCTGCTGCAAGAAATCTCTCTTTCTGAGTGCCTAAAGCTCTTCTGTTGCTGGTGGGAGCTAGGGAATAATCACAGTATTTCATATGTAAATATAACTAAAGCCTGTGACATCTAAGGGCATCTACAAATGAAGCAGTTGTCATTTGGGTTTCCCTGTTGGCCAGCAGAAGAGTCTCAGATGCTGGGAATCAGCCAGGACATCCCTTAGAAGTCTGGTGGGATGATTTGTCCTGCATGCTTGGATGGCTCATTACTGATCCTAATATTGAACACTGATACTCTGCATTCACTAGTGGAAACAAGTTCCTGGAGTGCATAACAAAGGGTAAGCAGTCATCTTTGGGTTTTTTCCTTTAAAATGTAATATGTAATGGAATTTAATAGAAAATAACTTGAAACTGTACTGCTGCTGGAAGAATCACAATGGATTAATCAGTAGCAGCCTGGTCACATTGTTATGGAGAGGACTGAGAATGAATGATCTCAGAGGTGCTAAAGAAAGAGTTGAATTTTATGGTGGCGTCTCTGCCTACTCCCCAAATTTTTAATTCAGCTCAGTCCTAACTAAATTGACACATCTCACAAATTACTGCTTGAACAGTGTATATTAAGCTGACAAGTAGAGTAAAACCCTCTAATAATCCACCTTATGCAGCATTTTCTGTTTTATAGAATGCAGAAATATGGCTGACACTGAAATATTTTCTTGGTTTGTTTTTAAGACTTTCTTGCTGATGAGCTGGAGACTATATCTGAACTGACTTATGTCTGGCTTTAATAAAACACGTTATTGAAGGGAACTACATTAAGTGGTGATCCAGAACAGAAATGGTCCTGCCTTGAGCAGAGATATAAAATAATAATCTGCAACTTTTTTTTTCTGTTTTTGTGTACTGGCCCGAGTAAGAAAGCATTACCCTGTTGCAAATTCCTGCTGATTTTTGTGCTCTCCAGAAGGGGGAGGTGCTGGCTCATCTGTGGCAGGAGAGGAACAAATCTGAGAGTGAAGCTTCTTGTGCAGAACCCTGTTAAGGAGGTAGCTTGACAAAGGCAAACACAAAGCAGTCTGCACTGAATTTCAGTCCCAGTTTCTTGCACCCTTTACAGCAGAGTAGTGCACATTGGAAGAGACCAGCTTCAGGTGAAACAAAATATATCCTTTTTGCAGTTAATTTATATCAGTGTTTTATGTGTGGAATTTGTTATTTTCGTTCCAAGCTTGTTGCAGTTTTGAAGAATAGTCTGACGATTATGTATATATCTGCTATTTTAATTTGCTTGTTATTTCACTGCTGCAACAATACAGACAAATGGTTAGTTTATATTGAGTGTGAAATAATTTTTACCATGAGAATTGTACCTGTCTGAGAAACTATTAGACAAAAGGGATCAAAACTTCCTTGTAAAATAGGATTTAACAGCATTTATCACACTCTCATTGATATGAGAATGTTAAATTTTCAAATTTTTTTTAACTTAAACAACAAGAAAAGAAGTCCTAAATGTTTTCTCTACAAATTTTCCTGATTTTTTTTTTTTTTTTTGTCCATGTTTCTGGTCCATAAACTAGGAAGAAGTGATACAGTTGGACTCCAAGTGGCATTCCCTATCAGATCTGCTCTATCTGCTGATGCCATTTTTCATCTGTGAAGTCATCCATAAGTTTGTAATTGACAAGAAATATTTGGATTGGAAGTGTTGTTGAAACAATGCCTGAATTTTGCAGCTGCCTTTAGAAGAAATTATTAAAACTTTATACCTATATAAATAGGTACACACCTGCACCTTCAGAAGTTTGTTTCCTTTAATAAAGGGACTTATGACCATGATGCAGCCAAAAACCTTGCTAGATTTTCCTCAGCTGTTTACAAAAAAGGAATTCAGAGTAAATTAGGGTTTCTTAAAATGTTTTACTTTAAGTTTCAAAATATGGAGATACAGCCTAATAGAGATTTTGCTGTGAGAAATAGCTCACCTCTGACAAAACTCTAATGTTTATGCATACAAGTTTTTCTTTCCAGTGATAATCTATTATAGTTCCTTTTGTTTCCCAAAAATGAAAGCACTGGTGTTTAACTATGTAAAATCTGCTTCTCTTCTCTGCCCTACCAATGCATCCAGCAGAGTTGTCTGTCCCTACAGACAAATCCATGGAAAGATGAATTAATTTCATTCATCATAAAGTTCAAATGAATTATTTGGGACAGCAAATAGAGAGAGCTCAAGGAAATGTGTCCTCAGTGCATGTAGAGTATGAAACTAAGTCATGTCATCATTTTCAGAAGAAACAGAACTGTCTTGGTTTTAGAATTGCTGAGTGGCTTGCATGAAATTGTTCTTGTCTCTTCAACAGCAGCCTGGTTCTGTTCCTCATTTAGAGGAAAATGCTGTTGCCCCCTGAAGTAAAACAAAACATACAATCCTACCTACATAATAATGTCAGAATCTACAGCAGGACAGAATAATGACAAATATTGTGATTGTGCTTTTTTTCCTGAAGGATTCACCAGGGATGGTGCTTAAGAATTGTTTTTAAAAGCCTGACCAATGTAAATTGAAACAATTGATGTACATTGCAACTTACTGATTGCATGTGAAAATGTACCAAAAAAATGTAGTCAGGCTTCTTAGGATGCCAGCTGATGAGGATTTGTTTGTCAAACCACACCATGGTGCAAACAAGTCTGAGCTTTGCTGGGTCCCTCATATGTGTGATCCCAATATTTATTGTTATTAATTAATAAATAAATTTTTTTTTCTAGTAAATGTGTGATTGCACTTGCTTAATTTTCTACATATGATTTCTGCTTACAACAGATATATTTTTTGATCTTAATGCTGTCTATCTTGGTTGAAGTATGTATTAAGGAAATTAAGAAATAGACAGACTCAGACCTTTTATTAAGGAAATGTTGATACTTCTATATCTGTGTATAAACTGAATAACCATTGAGATTTTTACAGGCTGGATGACCTCATATTTTAAATTTAAATCAAGAGAAACTGTAGATTCAGTAAGTATGGTTTCAAATATTGTCTCTTTAGTCCTGCTAACGAGGTCTAACAGGTATTTTCATCGTCCCTGCATGCTGACATGCTTCTTGAAGTCTTGTCAAGAGTAAACTCCCTGAGTGCAGTCAGAGCATTTTATAGGGCTACATTATTCTACATGAGCAGTTCACTTTGGGGTTTAAACTAGAACACAGAATGGAGAAAATGCAGTGCTACAAAGCTAATTAGTAGTTGTGGATACTGCTAGGTAAAAATATTAGAAAATTAATAGAGAAATGACAAGCAAAATGTATTTAGAACTCTAAGAAACTTCTCTGTCAGAAAAGTAAGGGAGTACATTGTTCAATTAATCTCAATTTTCTTTCATTTCTTTAAGTCCCCTGATTTTGATGAGAAGTTCCCATTAAGTCAGGTAATACTGAGCTGAAACAGGCTAGTTTAGTATTGCCTCAGTATATGCCCTGGCTTTGATGCTGAGAATGAATATTGACTTTTCTCTATGTAAAGGCATTTCTATTTCTGCATTTTTAATCTATTTGAATTTCCTGAAATATTTCATTGCAGGTTCTAACTAAGTAGGATAACTAGTAACAGTCCTAAAAAATGTAATAAGGTAAGTAGAATTCTTGATTTTTTTTGCTTATTTTCATATACCACTTGATACTAAAGCGAAAATAGTAACAGATGAGCATACAGACAAAATAAATTTGGAACAGAATTTAGTGCATTATTTATATTACACCTAATGATAGCTTGTTCTCAAGGTGTTGTGTACAATCCAGTTTTGGCTTTTCCCATTTATGCATGTACTGTATTTTTTTACATCTACTGAAAATTGTTTCTACAGTTTAGATTATTCCAGGCCAGGAGCTGGAAAAGATACTTCAGTACAACAGCTGCACAATTTTTCTAGTACATTGATTATGATAAAAGCATAAAAACCATGGATGCCATAGTGTTTCTAACCAAAGCAGTTGAGTATTTGAAAGACTTTTGAATTAGAAGACTTCTCTTCAGAGGCTTGTGTCTGTCCAACAAAGTAGGCAATTCTGTGCCCATATAAATTGCCATTTGTCTAAATGCCAGTGACATCAGTGTACTCTGAGCTAAGGTTGGCCATTAATTTCAGTGGGATGCAAGTATTTGTCTTAAGTGCTTTGTTAAAGGGGAATCGATATAAGCATATGCCAAAATGTCTTTCATTATTAAAGCTGGGGAAAAGGCTGCAATTATGATTCAAAACATAAAAGGTACAATAGACATCTATGATTAGGCAATGAAATATGCCTTTAATAAGCATAGTGCAGACAGTTTGTTTTGCAATACATAAACTTGTATAAAATTCATTGACTTTTTCATTCTTTCAGATCTGTGTGCTCTCTTTTAAGAGAGGTTTTTTACTTTAATGCACAAAGTTTTCCTGATGTTCTTCCAGCAGAAAGGCTGGGTTTGTATGCATTTATTCTAGTGCCAAACTTGGATTTTACTGGGAAAAGAGGAAACAACAGAACAGACCTATTTTCTTTCTCTTTTTTTTTTCCCTTTTTCCCAGGGCGGCATGCAACAGATATGCAGTAATTACTCTAACTGATTTTTTAAAAAATGGAATATTTCTGTCCACTACATGTCAAAAAGCTAATTATGTTTCCGTTGTGGTACTCAAAGTCAATATTGTCAGCTCTTCTTAGTTCTAATCCTGTACATTGAATTTTGATGGGCCAGGTGAAATATCCCCTTCAGCACCTTACTGCAATTCTTGTCAATCATCTTGCCATGAAAAACATGCATATTACAAAGGCTTTGGCAACACTGCATCTGATTTCAGTCTTTAATCTTATATGCACCTTAAGAAAACATCATTCCAACTACTGACATTCTGTTTGGGACATGAATGGGATCCTGTTTGCTGTGGGAAACAAAAGAAAATTATCTAACCTTTACTGGATATAATGGAACTCTTTGGCCATCACAGTGTAAAGTCTTAGTAAACCACAGATCTAGGAAGAAAACAATTATGATGGTGAACTGATGAAGAAATTCAGCAGAATATCTCAGGTGAATAAATAAGAAAATGCACATTTATCTATTAATAATGTAATTGTAAAATACCTTGCTTCAGGCACTGTTGGACTGAGGAGAGTGTCTTTTTTTGGAACCTCTAGACTTTCTGTACAAGGAATGCTGTTTACTCTAGTCCATTTCCTAGCATGGTACTGTGTGTGCCACTTTTTTTGTTGTTTCTTATAGACAAGATCTAGCACATCTAAAATCTTCTGGTCCTACAATGGAAAATTAACATCATTCCCTAAGAAGCTGGAATATAAACTAATAAGGCAGGTTTCCAGAATCTGATTGCATCAGTCATAAAGATGTAGTATGAAGAGAAAAGTGGATATTCCCTGGGGGAGAGTGTGAAATGAAGACCAGTCTTGTTTGAACAAGGTGCTGTGCATTGTTAGCTGGGTAGAGATATTGGGAGTTGCAGCCTGTCAGAACCAGCATCTCCAAGGAGGGGGTGGGGGAAAATTTTTCCAGGTAGAAGTCTCAGCAGTTTGTAATAGAGTATGTCCAATATATTAATACATTTATTTAAGGAAAGCCTTTATACTCCATGAAAGATGAACTATACCCCTACTGCACCTCTGGCTCTGTTTTTTTTCAGATCATACAGACACCAAAAAGACTGTTGGGTTATTTTCTGTCTTCCTTTCGTTTACTTTAAAGCAATATGGGAATCGGGCTTGTTATTCCTTGTTTAACCATAAAGCCAAAGACCAAGATCCCTCTACTTAAATCTTCCACAAGGAGACTTTTTCTCAAGGCTCTGCAAGGAATTACCTAGGTGGTAACATAACTCAAACAAATCTAAGCTATAGATACCTTTTCAGCCCTTGTCTTTTAGAATATTATGTAACTCCAGTAAAATAAAATATCAAGGGAAAGAAAACAGTGAAAAAAGACAGGCTTTAGGCTTTAAACAAAAATTGAGAAAATAAATAAATGTTCCTTTCTTCATTGGTTCCCTGTGAGGAAAGGCCCAAATGCATTTTTTCCATGGTGTGCTCACAACAAAACAGTTAAAATTGAAAGCTTGTTTTACTTTTCTCTTTTTCTAATGTGTGAATGAACACTAATGCAGTCAACCAATATTCTGTTCACACTGTGTCAGAGCAACAGGTTAGAAAGCAGCTTTTAGCTTTATGCAGGAGGTTGAGCTCAGCAATCTTTCTTTAAATACCTTTGTTAAATGGGGACAAAGGATTGAGCTTTGGAATTTTCATTTAATCTTGATAATCTTCCTTTTTTTTCTCTCTCTCAAAGGGTCAAGAGGAAATGCATTAATTTTCAACTTCACGCAAAGGCAAGTTGTACAAACACAGCTGAAAACATCAGGAAATGCAAGCATTTTCCTTAGAGAAATGGAGTCAAGTAATGTTCTGCTGGCAGTAGACTCCTGGATCATTGGGAAGATGTTAGGCACAGCAGTTCAGGCAGCAGTGTTCACACTGATAGCGCTGTTCAGTTTGGCTGTCCTCGGTGAGTGACTCCTGTAATGTAGAAAGCAGAAATTATTAACCATATGACAGGAAGTAATTTAAAGAACATGGGCTGCTTTGGAGACTTAAGAAATGGCTCTTAGATTGTCAAAGGATATTTTTTTAATTAATTTAATTTACACCAGACTGAGATCTAATTAAATCATGGCAGCAACTTTTGATTTTTGCCTCTTTACTTTTCATTGAGTTTATTTCTTAGACATATTTCAAACACAGGAGAATAATGAGAGTTCTCTTGACACTTCAGACTTTGCTTGCATTTCTGTCCTTGTTCGTTCTATGTATATCCAGAGTTTCTAATAGTTTCAGGTCAGGGCTTTGGTTCTCTTTCTTAATTAAGGATTTAATTGTTATTCTTGAATTTTTCTTGTTCCCCCATTTTGCAAGAGGATCATTCTATTTTACTTAGCTACTTGTAGCCCTATTTAAGTGTTAATAAGTGAAGTCCCTTTTGATGGGGTAAGAGTCCAATGCATTCATAAGAGAGCATTTTGGGATTTTCTGCTTGCATCTTCCTTTAACTCCCTTGTACTTTCCAAATTTGGAAAGACCATAGCACCAGAGGAGGCAATTCTAAAGGAGTCCTGTCTATAGCTATGGTATTGTCCCCCTTGAAGAATGAGAGACCAACCATTTGTGAGTGTTTACAGCTGGACCTTCTGAAGGGCATCATCTTTCCCTAATGACAAACTGCATCAGACTCACAAGCTGTGACAGCAGTGCCTCAGGGTTCCACGGACAGTGGCAAAGTGGAACATCTGATGAAATTTGCTTGTGAAATGCAAGGCTGTCTTTTTTGTCAGTGAGTTTTACTGAGAGAGAACTCTGAGGTGTTGCAGTTTTTGTATTGAGTAGCAAACTCTCAAAATGTTAAAACTACCCTGGAGTGATGAGATTGTTCATGTGTGGGCTTAAACGTCCTTGTGAGGCCACCTCATTGTCTTATGTCTAATTCGGGAAGTCCTAATATTTCCCAAGTTCACAAGTTGGGTGAACATTTGCTTTAAGCCATTGTGTTGATCCCTAGGAATAGCAGAGAGGGGTGGCCCCTTGGATCTACATTATTGATTGAAGCACTCTCCCTCACTGTACTTCAGTGAAGTGTAGCCAAGAACAACAAGATAAGAATTAATGTAAGTGACAAGGGAGTTCCTCAGACCCTGCCAGCGCACATTAGCCTGGCTGAAGAGAAAAAGAAGCTGATACTTGAGTCTTTTGAGTTGTGAAGGGTCTGGTCAGTCCTTGAAGGGGAAGCACATGAATGGCCCAGTTGTCATCGCATTTTATTTTTCCTCCAACTTTGACTAATGGTGCATTTCCTCTGGCCTCCCACGGGCCATCCGTGGCTGACTTGCTTTGTCACTCTTCACGTCGAGTCGCTGCCTTTACTGTCCACGCTGTTCCCATGGTGGGAACCCGGTGTCCTCTAAAGAAACGCACAGGCACAAACCATCTGTCATTCTCCCACTCCTCTTTCAAGCCACCACTTCCCATATTGTGTGGCCTTGTAGGCTGAAAGCAATCTGCCTCCCCCTGCATGCCTGGAGTACATGCCAGCTCTCACCCCACTTGATAAGGGACCTCCCGACACTCTGCCTGTAAAAATACTAATGGGCATCTCCCAGCTGATAACCAGCTCTGCCTTTTTATTGTGCTCATGGGATGATAAGTTGTCTGGATCAACAAGGAATTGTCCCCTTTTTGGGCAAAGTTATTAGGGGTCAAATTAGGTGTGAGTTGTAAAATTAATCATTGTGACCACAAATAATTTGTAGTGTGCTATAGACAAAGGAGGAAAAAAGACTAGAAGAGGAAATTATTGTAGGGCACAAAGAACCAAAGTGATTGGGAAGGAGGGAGGAGAGAATGGCTGGCAGTGCTGTACAGAATGTTGAGCTAGGCACGTAGGCTCTGCTGGATTTGGTCTCATGCACCTGTGGACTGTGAAATAATAGAACAAGATGTTCAATGTCATTTGAGAATCTGAATTAATCCACAAACAAGATGTCTCAGAGAGAGGAAGATACCTGACTTCGCACCAGAAACATTCCTTTTATGCATATGTAAGTTGATTATATTCTTTGCACATCTCCAGATAATCTGAATCACGTGAATCTAACCTCTGCTGGAAATGAATAATGCAGCATCTACTGAAAAGCCTCAACTTTGTTATCTGAGGTGCGAAGCCTGAATTTTGTGCCGAAAATACAAATCCAAAGGTGTGCTGAATTTGCTTGGAAAGGCTGCAAAGCTATTCTCATTTCCTGTATCTCTTGCAAGGCTGGACCTTTTCCATAGCTAAGCCCCAATTCTTAGCCAGCCAGAATGAAGTGGCAGGAGAAATTCATTCTCTCTTTCATCTTCTGGTGTATCTAGGAAAGCAAGAACCAAGAATTTGAACCATTAATTCCTAACTCTATGACTTGATTTGCTACAGTACAAACTGTGTTTTAAGGGTTTTGTCTTCTCTTACCAAAGCTAATTGTTAATTGCATCTTCTTTTATGCAGCCACTGCCACAAGGAATCAGCTTTCTGTGCTGATGACAGATCTGCCCCTCTGCCATCAGACACTGTGCTTTTGCCATCTCAGTTTCCTAAGAATTGCCTCTGCCTGGGAGCCAGTGGAGCAGTTGTGTTGGGAGCAAAGCAGTTCCCTGAGGAGGATGATGATGGATAACAGAGTGATTCCCTTCCACGTGGCTAGGACACTGAGGTTGTGTTAATTTTTTATCCCCTCCCCAATATCCCCCTTTTCCTGCTCTGAATTCTTAAAACAAATCTTGGCTTTGCTGTATGAACAACACTCAGATGCTATAGTGACTTGAAAGAACATATTTTATGGCACAGGTTGCAATGCATCCCTTGGTGAAAATTGTAGGAAGAGATAATTGCTACAGGTGGCAGAGACTGCTGGATGGCCATCAGAGGATACACAAGGAATAAATTTGAATGCCTCTGCCAAATTTTTAGTGTTTACCTCAGCGACAATGCTTCCTTTTCTCTTATTACTGTCATGTATGCGATTTTGCTCCAGTTCTCATACTGGCCTCCCTCCTGTGCTTAGGGAAGAAGCAGGTCTGGCATTCCTACTGCACTGAGGTTCTCTTGGGCCTTAGGGAATGGGTTTGCAATGATGTAGCTACACTGGCACAAAATTCTGGCCATGTACCAGCACAAAACAATGTTTGTCTGGAAGCAACTTGCTCTGAAAAATATCTGCAAGCAGTACAGATGCCTTCATGGAGATGGGTTCTTATGACTGGATATCAGCCATGTTGAGAATCAGCCTTGTGTTGATGTACTTCCCTGAAATATTCTTTAATAGTTGAACAGCCTTGAGCAGAGATCATATTTCCAGTTTGGGATTCCCTTTATACATCTTTCATTAATACAGGGATTCTCCACAATCAGAGACCAGCACCGCAGAACAGCTGGATCCATTTTGGCTTGACAAGGGGCATGGGCATTTTTTTATATATATTTATGGCTTTTGTGAACATTCAAAATGCTTTTTATAAATATTAAAAATAATCAAGGGTTCTGGAAAGAATTCATCCTGCATTACCATCATCTGCAGGAGTTCTTCCATCTTCCTCTAGAATTATGTATTACTAGCTGACACTCTGAACTAACTGGTCCAGTCTGGGAATTCCTAGCTACAGCTTGAGGAAAATGGAGGCTGTGAAGGGAATTGGTATCTCTTGATCATCAGAGAGAGCAAATACAATACAGGCGGCAGTCTGGCTGCCCCTGGAGCAAGTCAGAAGCAAGAAACTTGCAAGCAGGCACCTCAGAGAGCTCCCCAGGGTTTTGCTTTGCCTGCTGCACCCGCTGTGGTTACTTGGTAGGTTACTTGTCCTGTTTGTCTTGAGGTAGCTGGAGTTGAGGCATCTGTTTTCCATTTAGAGCTTGGAGGATGCCCAGGTCTGTCTTGGCATGCTGTCTGCACTGGGCATCAGCAGTACAGATGTGGAAACCACAAACCCGATTAATATGAGCCTAGAGTAAAAACTCAAATAAGCTTATAAATAAAACCAGACTTGCAGATTATTTGTTTCCATATTAGTCTATAATAGACCCTACTCAATATGTTTGTTTTATTTGGTTTGGTGACCGACATAGGTATTTATATTGCCAATAAAAATTTAAATCAGAATATAACAGATGAAGTAAGCTTAAATTATTTCTGCAGAAGATGATTGCAACTGTCTGAAGCATGTAATTCCTTACATGAAATGTTAGCCTGCTTTGAACAGAGATGTGGCAGACTTCTCAGTATTTAATTTACCATTCCATCATAGCTCTGTATCCTACATTTATATATTAAAATAGACTCCTAAATGGACTCTAATCCCCAATGAATAATCCAGAGGTGTTGGATGGCTTGGTGGGTCTAATTCTTGACATAAGCACCATCTGTGTGTGATCTTGGGTGAGTCACAATGATCCCCATGTCCTAGCTTAAAGTGGTGACTGTCTTTTTATCCCTGTCAGGCTCCTGCTGAGCTCTGAGTTTGATGACCTCAGGTGCTCCTTCCCAGTGCAACTTCAGCTGCTCCAGTGCAGGTAATGAAACCATCTGAGAAGATTCTTCAGCAGTGCTGACAGACATTTTACTCAGTGGAGCAGATCTGTTCCTGGGAACTGATGGCTCTTAATCCAAGGATGAGATTACCTTGATTCAGCTTCATTTAAACACAGCTGTACCAGAAAAATTCTACGGTTCAGCAGTATTTTATTTTGCCTGCATTGTGACACTCAGGATAGGACACCTGCAAAAGCCTGACAAATCTCTGAGGTGAGGCCTTGTCCACACCTGTGCTGAGCAGAATCTCCAGGTGACAAATGAGGCCTACCTGGCTTTCAGACCATGCCATGGTGACATAACAGGAATTGTGCCTCACTCCCCTGAACCTCCTAAATAGACAATGGAGGGAAATAGGCATTTCCACGAGCTGGTTTGGATCTCACATGGGCTATCAAGGGAGCAAAAAGTTTGCAGTGGGATGAACCTCAGCCTTGGCTAAGTGCTTGCAACTGTCAAGTGACTTCTTAGTGCTCATGGAGCTCTAAGGCAAATGAATAAACAAACAATGCTCGCATCCCATCTCTGCCTTGCAAAAACGTAAGTAAAAAAACCTTTTATACTCTTTGTTAGGATGTCAGTGCCAGAGTAAAGACACCAGACGCTATTTTCTTTCAAATGTCTAGTTTCCATTTCCAATTGTTTCTCTGGAATCCATTTTCTCCCTTCTCTTCAGCTGGTTGAGCAATGGCCTGTTCTTATAAAACAAGTTTTCAGCTTTGTAACAGTCCTGACTTCTCATTGTTTGAAAGGCAAGAGGGTCACTCAAAGTAAACTCTCGTGTGCTAGATAGTGTTTTTCCACATGGAAATGTTGGAGGGCCACTCTGTGCTGTCAGCCCAAAAGGGCCAGAAGATGCCTTCAGACTCCCCAGGTGCCTCTGTGTTTGTTTTCTAATGTTATTGCACACACAATATCATTAATATTCTGTCCAAAGCTTGTCTTTATAAACAGAGTCAACACATCTAACTTATTAGTCAGCCACTGGGAAAAAGGAAAGGATTAAGTCAACATTGTGAAGAATTAACCTTTTCATTGCCCAGGGAAGAAATCAAAGATTATACAATCTCTTGAAATGGCAAGAGACTTGATTATTTTCTCTCACAAATTAGTGGAAATATTTCCTCTCACTTTGGCACTCAAATCTAAGAAGTGTCCTGCAGGACTCTGAAAAGACTGGTGAATTTACATTATTTTCTTTCCCATGGCATATGCCATTGAAGGGCAGGAAATTTCCCTCCTACCCACCTTCTTTTTCAATCTCCATTCCCCTGCAGGCTGCCTCAGGTACTGGGCTAGGCTTGGCATGTAGACACAATTAGAAATAGAGGCGAGACTGCATGGAGCAAAGTGTCCAAGTGCTGAGTGAGTGCCCAATGGGCCGTAGCAAAATGCACAACCAAGTCAAAGAAAAATGGAAAATATTCCATAAAATTCATCTTTGCATCCCTTTTTCCTCTCTTGATATATGGCCCCTTTTTCACAGCTGCCCGGGCCCCGGCCTGAGTGTAAATATGTCAGTGCAGCAATGAGACGGAACACGGGTGCAGGAACGCCGGCGGCTGCTCCCAGATAAAACACTGAGCTGGAGCCCAGGAGTTTATTGTAAATAACGATCAAGGCAAAGCAGCAACATTTCTGTTCGGCTCCAGCCTGCCAAGGTTGCTAGTCCATCTCATTTCACAACTACCATATGTCCACATGGATTTCCCCTTCCAGAAAGGGACATGTTCCTCTTCTCACAGCTCTGGAGCCTTTGCAAGCTCCCCCGATACTTCCATGTGTTGCTTTACTGTGACCTGGAAGCACTGATGGCAGATGGGACAAGGGGTGGGCATGGAGGTGAACTTCCAACTGTTCTGCTCCACACTGGTGTACCTGAACAGTCCCTTTGTGGGCCTGGGAAAAGTTAATGCTTAGTTTGGCTCTCCTCAGCAGAGGGCACCGGGTCCTGTAAATGGGAATTGATGCTGGGAAGCATGAGAGTCTGATCACTTTTGCAGATGGACTGATTTTTTTCCTTCTGGATACTGGTGGTGTGGAAGAGAAATCTGCAGCTCTGTCTGCTGCATGCTGATTGACTGAGAGACAGCCATGGCATGTGTTAGCAGATAAACTTGTCCTTTACATTAATTTTTATTTTAATTAAAGAGGTATCTACAAAAAACAGTTATCTGGAAATCAGGTTGGCTAAAGTACCAGCCATCTGGCACCCTTCTGAAAAGTAGCACCAGCCAGCTAACACAATGGAGGGAGATGCAAACACCTACAAACTAGAGCCTGAACAGCCAGGCCGGGGTGGAAACTGGTTGAAGTGTTCAGGCTTGTTGCTGCAGCCTGCAGAGAAAATACAGCAGTGATCTGAGGAGAGCTGCCTGAATCAGGGAGTTTAGCCTTCTTTGTAGCCATTGATCTAAAGTCTTCACAATGTCAATATAAAATTATAATTTGTTCAGTGGGTTCTTCTTGTTCTCAGCAATATCCACAAACAATGCACTGTCAATCCACTCCACTCTCCCTCTTTCATCACAGCCCTTTTTTGTGTGCTGAGATTTGAATTTTCCTCATGGTTCTGATGAGCTGTAAGCCAGAGGCACTAACAAAAAAAAAAATAGGAATGTATTTTTTCAAATTATTTTTTAAGATTAGATGGATCTCATGCATGTATGTTGTAACATAACTCTTTTAATAATAGAAGTTTAAATGCTAATAAAGAACATATATTTTAAAAACTTGCTA
This sequence comes from Taeniopygia guttata, assembly GCF_048771995.1. Classification (NCBI taxonomy): domain Eukaryota; kingdom Metazoa; phylum Chordata; class Aves; order Passeriformes; family Estrildidae; genus Taeniopygia; species Taeniopygia guttata. The sequence continues at coordinate 6,533,014 of NC_133040.1, read as the reverse complement.
GGTCTTCATCTGGCACTACTCTAATATGTTAAATATTTGGCACAATTTACTTGTAAAATCAAGAATAAGAATTCACTCTTCACACTGACAGCTACTGACCTATGTTCTTGAGCTGGCCTAGGATGCTTCATATTAGTTGACATCTCCGAAAGCAAGAAAAATGAATACTACTGCAATATATGCTTTAGTTCTGCTGAAGAAAACTACAAGGCCATGCTGTCTTCCAAAAGCAGCTAGTAGTTATTTAGGGTTTTATACTTCTCTAGCAACACATCTCACCACACCCTAGCATTTGCCAGACTCAAACTAGAGGGTAAATGTGCTGGAAAATGTGGCAGAAGCTTCGAGCATTAGCTGATTCTTGAGCTTATTAGGACTCAGGCATGCCTTGCAGAGCAGCAAGATCAGTTTCAGAGCTGGGAGAGAGGAGCAGATTTTTTTTCACACACCCTCTCTTCAAGTCTGAGCCTCTGCCTTTGCCTTGGCAATCCAACTTATGGTTCAAGGGCTGCCCATGGCCTGTAGTGCTGCGCCACTGTTCCCATTTACATCAGATAAAAGGCACGATGGCTAAGGGTTGTAGGTTTGATCTTTTTTATTAAATAGGTCAGCAGGCCCTAACATTTGGCAGCCATCTCCAGTCCCAGAGCTGTGTGATGAAAGGCCATATCATGGCAGGCTCCAGTGTATCTTTTTATCTGTCCTGCCTGGTACAGCATGTTCCAGGTGGAGACTGGCAGGTGCTGGTGCTAAACCCTGCCCTACTGCTGTTCCCTGGTGACAACAGCAGTATCCCATGCTCAGACCCAGCTCCCTCTGACTGCCATGGAAACTGTTGCTCCCATCACAGTGCTTTAAAACATTGCAACTTTCTGACCCGGGCATGTTATTCTGGGAAAGGAGAAACTCCTTTGCAAACAGATGTGCTCTTGAAGTGCTTCCTGTAGTCTTCATTAAGCTAAAACAAGTCTACATTTTGCAACTTCACTTTCCGCTGCAGAAGCCTGATCCTGTACCTTCATTTTTGGTACTGTACATCATTATTCTTTAACACCACTCAGTAGAGAAGTAGGTAAATTATAAACTTGGCTCTAAGTTTTTTTCAGTAGCAATTTCCCTTAGCAGTTTTAAAGTGTTGATTTTTTTTTTTTTATCAGTTCCTTGACAGGTTAATGGGGTACATGGGCAAGAGACTTCTGCTTTATCCCCTGCAGCCCTGATAATTTGGGGTGTTGCCTGGCTCGGCTCCTAGATGTCAGAGGAAGGAATAACTTGCATTTTTCCCCAGTGATTTCTTGATGCTACTGGTGGATTACAGATGTGATTCACTCCAGAAGGTACTGCTGAGTGCTCACAGGTATCTATCTGCCAAGCAAAGCTGGTAGCATCAGGTCCATGAGAATTCCCTCTCCTGAAGAGAGGCCAGTGTCAGCCCTGGGACCTGACATCGAACAGTGCAGAGTTTTGTTTGAAGCCAACTGAAAACGTGGTGCTGTTATTATCTGACACCAGCTGAAACAAAAGCCAAACGTTGATGAATGTCTGATCCTAAAAGTAAACAGTTTGATTTTTTTTTCCTTTGCAAGTCAGGGGCCCTCTAGGGTTTTATCTGATTTTGGCAATCTCCTGCACATTTTGGGGCCTGGAGCATGGTTTTAATTGTTACATCACAAAAGTTGCCAAATAATGTTGGATGCTTCTTAAAAACTCTCTCAATTTTATGGAACTTCTCAACGGCTTGACTAATACAATAATTACTGGAACTCGGCTATGTTGCCTAGTGGCAAATGGAATTTTTTCATAATGATCCTGTCTGTCGTTAATAGCAGGATTTGTTCTTTCTCTCAGTGGGAGAGAGGCCAGAAAGCCATGGTATCTGTCTTTTTTAATGACAGCCAACAGCAAACGGATAAAATAATCAATTATATCCACAGATAGGTAGATAAAGTATAATTTATCATGTCAAAAACAAAAATGTTTTTAATTGGGCTGTTAATCATTTTGTAATTTTAACTAAAGAAATGGGGACTCTGCTTTGTGCTCAGACATCACTAATATTTCATACAACATTTGCTGATCTTATTATAGCTTTAATAATAGTGTTTACCACTAACTGCCAGAATATAAAATATGATTTCTACTCTCATTAGCTGGAGCCTTTGCAGTTAGAAAAAGATGCCCTTCTCTTTTATTTTTCTTTCTCTAGAAAGATCCAGGAGATAAAAAGGGGGACCAGTGTACTAATCAGCTGTAACAGTTTCTAAAATATGCTAATCTTTTTGCTTGATTAGAAGTACCCATATTTCAACCAATAAACATGTTACAGAAATATGTTGGGGTTTTGGGGGGTTTTTTTCCAGCAAAGCATATAAAGAGATTAGTATAACACAGCAAAAATTGGAAACTTGGAGTTTTGATTTCTAGCCACACCTGTGTTGTCTTGAGGGAAGCTGGGCAGATAATTTAATCTCTCTTAACTTGTTCTCTGTGTCTGTAATGTAGGTATTAGATAGCTGCATCATCCATCTGCTGTATAGTATGTAGGTGTTGTAAGATACATGAAAATTTGTAATAAAGATGGCAAACATCTGGCTGGCTAGCTGCAACAGCAGCCTCTCTGATAGGAACCTCTTTGAGGAAGGAAATGGGAAGTTTATGGCTGGACCTAAATCTTCCCCATATTATAACTGAAAATGTCATGTTAATGCTGCCTGATTTCAGGATCAGTGAGGAATCATCTAATAGAAAAATCTCTCAGCACTGGGTACTTTGGCTGTCTACTCTTTTGTTATTATTCCTGTATGCCAGGAGCAGGTGCCCTGTGTGGGACCAGATCTCTATTGTACCCATAAATTCTACATTTAAAAAATATTAGCCATGCTAAGAACAGAAATGTGACTCTTGACCACCCCTTTGCCTCAAATGCATTAAAATTACTTCCCTACTTCAGAAGTGTTTCACAGAAGAAAATTAATCTCCATTCCTCTAAACTTGGTTTCCTTCTGAACAGCTCTACTTTCCTTAAATCAAGATCCAGCCTCTATAGTACCTGCTTGGGAGCAGAACATGCACTTTAGGTAGTTTGGCAAGAGCAGATTTCACTTCCAGTGTTGTGGTGAGTGTTTTTGGCTATGAGTTTAATTTTATGTTCATGGCATCTCCCAGCAATGTGTGTAACAGAGCAGGGCAGAACTGCTCTTCCTGTAACTGGATCTGTCTTGGATGTGGGGCAAATTTAGTGGATTGAGTGGGTTTTTTACGGGCCTAATGGCAGGATTGAGGCTGTATTTATACTGAGAAGCAAAGAGGAGAAGCTCTGGGGCTGGCTTCTCCAAGCATAAATAAATTGACGGTATATGAACATTCAAAAAGTTCCCAGAGAGTCACGTTCCACAACTTAATGGGCCTGGTGCCTTCACCTGTGCCAATTTTATGTGACTCTTAATTCTGGTCTTAAATAAAAATGAGACTTGCTCTAATGACATTGACAGCTTTCAGTGAAGAAAATATGCTGCTACTTTGATACAGATCCCCTTATAAGGAGGACACTGTAGACAGCCAAAGCTTTTTTTCCCATCTGGTAGGTGAATGTTATGATTCCCTGCTCAGAACTGTGGCCTCAATAATTCTCTGCTTTCAGCATTACATTAGATTACTTTATTAAGAATATGGTTATCTCCTGCCCCTGCTTTTGCCACTTGATTTTACTGCCCCTCTCTGTTACATAAAGGATGGAAAAGGGGGATGTGAGTTGACTGGGGGAGGGGAGACAATAGCATGAGCAGGGGGTTAAATGAACCAGCTGTTACGTGTGAAGTATCTGCTTTCTAATTGCTTCTGTTGGAATTCAGGGGGAAAAGGCACTGGCTTCAGTTAATTAATAAGGCAGGACTCACATAAACTCCAGCTGTGAGCACAGGACTGGTCTTTAAAGGATAAGCTCATGAGGTGAAGCAGAGAGTTTGATTTCCTTGCACTAAATCCCATCACATGCTGGTTCTGTGTGTGTCCACTTAAGCCTCTTGGTTGGCCTGTCTGGACCAGACATGAGGGATCTGTTGCTGTCCACGTGCCTCACCCCAAGAAAAATGATCTCTCCTCAGAAATCAAAGGTGTGAGGCTATGTTTCAAGCTATGGTGAAACTGCTGTGTTTTCACTTGAGTTTGGAAACCCTAAAAAGTGGGGATGTTTGGATCAAAGGGTTTTTTCAGACTTAACAGAAGCTTGGGCTTTTGCAGCTGGACACAGACACAGGTTTGCCATTTGGTTCTCTTTTCTGTCTAGTTCCAGAGGGTTAGGATTTGGCATCCTGTCAACATCTCTCTCATCTGAGCTCTGCCTCAGAAGTTTTGCTGGAAGGTTAGCACTGATGGGGAGGTTGTGCAGCTGATGCCTCCAGACCATGTCCAAAGGCCATTTTACAGTGATCTCTTTGAGGAGAACAATGCCCAGTTAATTTCCTTTTTTTTCTGAGAGGGGCTCAAAAATATCAGGACTTTTTCTGAGTTATGGACAGTGCCCCTAAAACCCTCATGAAAGTGCAAATGCCACAGTATTTTCTCATTTGATCCTGCTCCAAGTCTTGCTGCCACAGGACATCCCCCACCACCAGTGCAAGGTCCTTCTAGTCAGAGAACAGCTGGGGGTCTATGCTGAGACAAAAGTCTTCTCCCACTTCCCATGGGATGGCATTTCTGGATTCCAAAGCTTGTTGTTTAAGTGTGTTATGTTAGGAAACGGTGGAGTGAGAAAAAAAGGTGGAGAGGATGTTCCTATGTGGTTAATAGCCTGCTTTTCCTCACTGACTGTGGAGGGAAATGAGCTTCCTGCTTAAGGTGAGATGTCATTTTCTGGATGGAAACCTTTGTGTCCTGGCTGGCCTGCTCCTTTCGGTGCCACTGCTCAGGGGAGGTCTCTTCCAGCGTGACTGCTCTCCCTTCCAGGCCCTCTCCTTTCCTGGCACCTTGCAACCTGCCTTGCATCAGTCCTTATGCTTGCTTCTCAGATGAATGCTGGGGTCAGCACAAGGCAGGGGACATCACCATGTGGCTGCAAACGGGTTGGGAAAGGAGGAGTTCTCATTTTGTCACAGAGAGCCCAGCTATTTGTTCTCACCATACCCTTCCTCACACAACCTCAAGGCTCAAGCATCCAGGAGGATTTTGGCATTTCACTGCTGCAGTTTTCAGTGACAGCTCAGCCTGGGGAGACCAAACTCAAAGATACATCAATAGCTGCAGTCCCCTGGGCTGGCTCTGCTGAGCTGGACTTCCCACCCAAAGAGAAACAGTTCTCGGGTGTTAGAGCACGTTTCCAAGCAAGCCAGGTGGGGCCTCGGCTGGCAAAGATCTATAAACAGCAGCTCTTTGTCTCCTCTGTTTCTCTTCACCCTGAATGTGTGGCTGTTTTCAGAGGTTGGTTTCAAAGTTTTATTCACAGCCACCAGCCGTATTGTTTTATCTGAGGAGATTAGGGCTGAGAATGTTGTGGTTTTGTAGTGAAAAGACTCCATTGGAAATAGCAGCATATTTGACATGAGACTGTTATTTATGCTCAAATAACCATCTTGTTTAAAGATGAGGAGTCTTTTATTCTTTTCCTTTTCAAGTTTAGATCAATCATGTATGAAGACAAACTCCCACTCAGCCTCCCCTGGTCCCTAATACTTTCATTTCATTCTTCTTCTGCTCATTATTTTATGATTTTGTCCTTGACTGGAACATTTCTCTCTTGCTCTTCCTTACATGCACCATTAAAGAAGGAAAGAACTTATATTTAAAGCTCAAGACTTGTGTAGCTCTTAAGCTATAAATAATGTTTTCTACAGATTCTAAGATTATTAAATCCTTTTAGTTAGCCTCCCTCTTATTTTACAGCTCATCTGATTAGAGGGGACATACTCTTGTTAAACTTGATTTAACTATTTCTTTTTTGCTTTTGCAAGCAGACATGAGAAAAGAGGACCTGGCTGTATGCACTGCTGATCAGAACACTTGGAACACAGGAATACAAAAAATAGCATGCAGCAAGAGAACTCATTGTTGGTATGGCAAAGACCTCCAGAGAAGCCCTGCAATTCTTGAGATGTAGTTAACTTTCTAAATACAGGCAAATCTACAAGCAAAGCTAAAATCTGTTTATCTGGGTAGATAAATGCAGTCAAACTACCCTTTGAAATACAGTGAAATGCCTGGGCTGACAGGCACAAAATCTGTGAAGGGAATACTTTAGTGTGAGAAGACAGTTATGCTCAGGTAGTGACTGATTTTGGGCAGCTGTAGGAACTGAACCACTGGGCACTGTGCTTTGCCTCCCCATCTCTGGCATCTGTTGATGCCAGGCTCGGGCTTTGCTGAGCCAGGCTTTTCCCTACAAATGCAGCCAAACTAGCTGCTGCAGTTTGCAGAGATCCTGATACTGCAGCAATGAGCTGCACTTCTGCCTGATGAAATCTGCTCAGCTCAGACAGTACCTCAGGGGATGGCCATGGAGTCAGGCCTTGCCCATGTTACAAACTACACACAGAGGAGAAATAGCCCTACCAGAGACAAAGTGAGTGAAAAGTGCTGAAAAGCCTCACAGTAGACAACCTAAATAACAAAATGAGTTCCTCCAGTTAGTCCATGGTCATCAGTGAGGCAAATGCCTCTGCCTCCTGGGCCAGACAGGCCAGTGTTTTAATGGTAGGCATAAATCTATTGCATTTTTCTCCTCGCGGCCTAGCATATTCTGTCAGGGCAATGCATGCTCCAGAGTAGGAGTAGAATTTATGTGTACAATAAAACAATAGTGTTTCAGTGATATCAGCTGTTTGACAAATTTTAATATACATTTGCTATAAAACAGGCAGAAATTACCAGAATGTAATACCCAAATAAAATCCATGATCCATTTGCAAGACAGATCTTCAATTTACTCGCATTCATGTGAAAGAGACACATAAAAATGATATCCATGCTTAAAAACACTTAAAAGCAGTCTGAAAGACCCCACAGTTGCAAGTGATACCTCAGTACTTAGCTAATACTCATGTTTCGATGGCTTTGCCTTCATGATTCTTCCAGTGGTTTCTTTATGTTTTCTGGTATTTTGCCAAACACCTGTGAATCAGTGCACAACAAATACTCCTGCCATTTAATTTAGCCTTGCACAGAAAGGCTATATTAGGCCTGATGCAGACCTAATCCCAAACCTCTAAAGAGGTTTAAGGCACTCTGGTTTCAGCTAATCCCGAAACCTAAACCAGAATCATTGAAAACCTCCATAACACCACAGGAATGGGCAAATAGTGAGTTTCCACTATGAAATTATTAAAAGGACACAGTGTATCTTTTGGATTTGAGACCTAAAGCTTTGCCTAAGGAGCTTGGACTGTCCACAATAAAAGTGTTTATTTTGAAGTTAGGAGGTTGAAAGGTTTATTTGACTAGAGGGCTGATTTCACCCCTCCCACCCAAAAAACAATGAGGGGTGATCACCCAGAAGACTGGAAAATAGGAAAAGGGATGAACAAGTACGAAGGGAGGGGCAGCACAACAAAGCAGTCAGAGATGAAACCCAGGTTTCTCTTTAAGCTCAGTCATGTCCCCTTGTGAGAAAGAGCAAGAGCACAGACCCTTGTGCACAGCTGGGCTCTTCAGACCTGAAGTTCCTCACAGCAAACATGTAAGGAAAGAGTTATTTATGATATATTAAACACATTGCTGCTGTTCAAAATAGAGGATTTACTCTTTTGAGATCACTTACTGATAGGAGATAACATGTAAAAACATGCTGTAATGGAACTTTCAATTACAAACTGCATCCAACTGTAGTAAATTTGATTTTGCATTAACTCGTGTTAAATTAATTGGATTCTGTCATTCCTGAATTCTGGTAACTACCTCATCTTGCCATACAACTCATTATCTTTGCATTGTGAAAGGGGTATTTCATTTTCAAGGCAACTGTAGGGAATAGCAACTGTACCATATTCTAATAAACATTTAGACCCTAACAAATTAAGGACCTGAAGTATACTGCACATGTGGTTCCATTATACATAGCAATTTATAGCAATGATCTGCTGCTCTAAATCTCTTAATTCAAATCATTTCAGCAAAACATACAGGGAAATATGGGGCTGTACTTGTGCATTATACAATACAGAATGTATTTATCTGTGCTCAGGACATTCCTCCTAATGAGAGGCATAACCTCCTCAGTGTACTGTGTTCTCATAACCACCAAATGCCATTTAAAGCCCTTTAGAGCAAGGATTTAGGAATCAGTGTTCCTACTGATGAGAAATTTGATATGAGTAGAAAAGCAAGCTCCAGATTTACCTTCCCAAACTCACAAAAAATCTCCATGCCTTTGTTTGCATCAATAGAAGTGGAACAGAATAGAACAGCACTCATTTAACAGCACTAGATTTAATTTAGTTTTGATCCATAGGCAAAAATTGTAGGAAAACTGAAAAGCACATTTTATGAGGTACCAAGCTTTCTAGCTGGAACTAGAGCAGGACAGCTTCCTGAAAAACTACATAAATGACACAGATTTTAACTCCTAGACAGGTGACACAAGGAAATGATGGTTTATTTGCTTTCCTTGAACAAGTCTTGGTGTGGCTGGAGTGACAGGGGCCTGTGACAGGGGGAAGAGTGGACGGTCTCTCTGCAGTGCTGTCATTGTGCACATCTGCACTGCGCTTCCCACCACCCTGCTGCGGGTGAATGGGTACACTAGCAGGGTACAACTCCAATCCCACAGCAGTTTTGTCCCAACAATACACACAGGGGTATTTAACTTTTGCCTGATTTAGTTCAGTTGTGACATCTAATCAGTAACTTCCATTGGGAACCATTTCAGGAGGCAACTTTTTTTATCTAAGGAAGTTCTCCTGCAGGACCTGGGAAACTTATATGCCTGTGTTGCACTGAAAGAACAGGGTCTTTATCCCGCAACAAATCCAAGTTCACAGTGGCTCCTGGAAGAGACAGATGACTTCAGGCATGCGGTAACACCATGCACAGCAATGAATGGATGCTGTGCAGGACGCTCGGAGCGGCGCTGCTCGGCGGGGGCTGCGCTGCTGCCGGTGCCGGTGCCGCCGCCGGCGCTGCGGGCAGCCGTGAGCGGGAGCCCCTCACGAGCCCCGACCGCAGCCGCGCTCGCTCCCGCCGGCACCGACAGCGCGTGCGCGCCGCCCGCCGGCCCGTGACGTCACGTGCGCGGCTCGGCGTTCCTCCGCGTCCGCCTGGTTCCCGCGGGGATCGCCGAATAATCGCCACCACGCACCCGCCCCGCCGGGCGGAAGGGTTTTCGGTGAGCGGGGGAAGGGAGGAGGGGGGAACCGCACTCTCGGCCGCGGGGGTGGCGGCGGGGTCGGATCAGGCTGGGACGACTCTGTTGTCACCGGCGCGGCGCCGCCTCACTGGCCGGAGGAGGTGGCGGTGCGGTGCGCACGCGCGGGGCGTTGCCGGGACAACGACGCGCTGGAGGCTCGGCCGCCGCGTGCGGGGCGCGCGACGCAGGCAACGTCACCCACCGCCCGCGGCGCGCGGCGCCTCACAGAGCCTCACAGAGCCTCACGGCCCCTCACGACCCCGCACCGCCCCTCATGGCCCCGCACGGCCCCTCATGGCCCCGCACCGCCCCTCAGAGCCACTCACGGCTCCTCAGAGCCACTCACGGCCCCGCACGGCTCCTTAGAACCACTCATGGCCCCTCATGGCCCCTCAGAGCCCCGCACGGCTCCAGATCCCCTCATGGCCCCACGGCCCCTCAGAGCCCCGCGTGACCTCTCAGAGCTCTGCACGGAGTTCCAGAGTCCCTCACGGCCCTGCATAGCCACTCGTGGGTTTTTGAAGCTGCTCGCGGCCTTGCACGGCCCTGCAGAGCCCCACACAGCCCCAGGAAGAAGCACAAGCCAGCACAGTGAGGGAGATGTCGCATCTGTGGCTGGCGTGAGGCATCTGCTCAAAAAAAGTAATGTTTTGATTATGGTCTGCATCTCCTTGATGCTCTGCAGCAGTTTGCTTGCACAGTCCCTGCAGGAGTTCCTCTGGCGGTGGTGATACCCGTGTGTGTGCTCTGAGTTCCGCAGGCATCAGCATCAGCGGTGGTAATGGAGCTCACAGTTCTAGTGTACTAAATTTTACAGCTCCCCATAGTAAACTCGGTACTGTGAAATAGGTTTAAATAAGTATTCTTAGGTATTTAAGCGACGCTGCACTGCTTGAGCAGACGGAGGTAAGGCAGAAACAGCGTTGGCTGAGTATTGAACATGGTTCTGTTGAAGGAAGGCACGGCCTCAGGTGGGTCTCTCCCCACCATTTGCAAAAGAATAGTGGCAGTCCTCAGGAACACCTAAAAGTGCTTTAATACCTTTCAGTTGGAAGCATTTAACAAGAAAACATATTACTGCCAAGTACAATAGGAAAAATAATGTATTTATCAACTGTTCGGAGCTCTAGCTTTGCCGGGCCCGCTCTAGGTGAGGAGTCGGCTCGGCCGGTTCTCTCGCTGGCGCCCTCTGGCGGCAGTGCGGGGCAGCGCCCATCACCGGCGCGGCAGCGCGGCCGCGTTGTTGCGAGCGCGACATCGCGCACTGACCTCCGACATGCGCGTTCTTTTGCTGTGTTTTTCTCCTCAGCAGTGCTGGTTGTTTAAAATAACGGTACTGCCTTGTACAACTCCTTCAAATGCCAGTTTTGAGTAGGGAAACAATCCCGGTTTCAGATACAGCAGCTTCTTTTTGAAATGGAAAAGGTAAAAAGCAAGCATGGTGTGTGCTCTGGACAAAACAGACCACACGCGGTGGAAATATGTGTGTAACTTTTTCCTCTGGGAATTGTTTTGAGGAGCATTTTGCCACACTTTTTAGCACAGTCTCTTTCATCCTTCCAAAGCTCCTTCCTGAAACCTCCGATTTTAGCAGCATTTCTGTGCAGCTTTTAGAGAGGGCTCCGTGACTGGGAAATGTCATAAAAAATGTGTCCTGTCTGCCTAAGTTACAAGAAGTATAAGGAATCCTTAAAATTTTTATTTGTAACTAAATTGCTAGATTTTTAAAAAGCTACTGGAGCAACTTCTTGTTTTTTAATGATTCCTAGTAACGCTTCCATTGATTTACAGGTAAACTAGTTTTTTCTTGTTTTAAAAATACCCTGCAATCAGCAAGTCAAACTCTGTTTATTCTGGCTTGGATGTGTGATTATCAGTTTTAAAGATTCTGCAGATGGGAATTATGTTGGTGCATGCACTGGAATAGATGCTGGTTTCTAATATGAGATAGATTGTCTGATTTTGGTTAATTTGTGTAGAGACTTATTTTTAAGCACTGGAATTACAGTGTTGGAATGGGAAGGTATTTAGGGAGCAGATCTGTTGACTAAGTATGTTTACGCGTTTTCTGAGCATTTTAGAATACTGTGAGTTTCTTTTTGCAGAGAATTGTTAAATTACTGACTTGTATATGTTATTATATTCTAAAGAGACACATTTTTTTGGCTCTCTACCACAAAGTACATCAGCCTGTATTATGCTTTGTGTTTGTATAGGTCTTATTTTTAATTTGAGTACTACTTCTCTGCAAGCTCAGCCATAACAATGTACTATTTTATTGGATCAATAGTAACTAAACCAGTCATTGCTAATTAGCTCAGATGAAGATTCTGATTTTTTAAAATTATATTCTATGAAGCACTGTCTTCATTGGGAAAAAATAGCTACTATGACTGCTCTTCTGTAATAAATTGTCCTGTTGCAGCTGGATTATAGATGCATGCTAGTGCTATTTCTTGCTTTGTGAAGACAACCTTGATTAAAACAAAGGTTGAACTTTGCTTTTTGGACACCTTTTTTGAGTTGTAGTGCTGATACTTCTGTACAAACTTGGAATCTCAACACAGTATTACATGTTTGTTGCGTTTGTTGTCTTTATAAAGAAAAAAGGTAAGTCTAGTGGCAATAACAGTGTTTTCCTCCTCTGAATATCTGTGTGGATGCATTTATGCTCTCTTTGTAAGAGTGCAGTTTGACTGCACTAAAATATACAAATGAAGAATTTCAAATTAGTAATAGGTTGAAAACTCTTCAGCTACTGGGGTTTTAGTTTCCAAATTACTGGTCTCTGTGGAGCAGTGTAAGTGATCACAAAACACTGAGAATGAAACAGATCTTCTATAAAAACCTGCACAGTTTTTTGCCCAAGCAAGCCAGCTTCCTTTTGAGCTCTGTGCTGGCACAGTTGTATTATTAAAAGTGCAATTTTTTTTTATTTTCATAAGCAATAAAATAATTTCACAACTGTAATGAATGCACTTCCTATGGTACATTTTAATTATATGCAGCTAATGCTCGTCATTTCAAAAATTGTCTCACTGGCATTTATGACTTGGTGTAAACGCTCATATATCATGGGATTATTCGGAAGAACTGAAACTTTGAGAGATGTCAGGTTTGCCGTGTTGAGGAAGGTGACTCATTAAACCAGAGGTGCTGGTTAGCAATGGGAGACTGTAGAACACGTTTAGGCTGCAAATATCAGAGTCAACAGATTTACTTTAAAAAGCCGTGTTACTGGATGTCATTTTAACAAGGGATGCCTTAGCCTTGAAAGTTTCCAGACCGCTAAACTGGAGGATCCAGGCTATATAATGATTCAGAAGTGTTTAAAATAGGAATCAGTCTCTTCTGCATCTCAAAAGCAGAAGTTCCAGAGGAAGTCACCTTTTCTGTAAATGGATTTACCAGCACAGGTCTTTAGAATCGTAACATGATACTGTGAGCAAATTAAGAGTTTTAGGAGAAAAAAAAAATCTTTTAGTCAGCAAATCTTCTTTCTCATGATTTATTTTTAAAGGTCATAAGGTGACCATTACAGTAAAAAAAATAGTTGTTTGTACAGGATAACCTTCCCAGATGAGATGCAACCCTGTCCTAAACCTCTGGATCTGCAGCCTGAGTTTCCCAGAGCCACTGGGTGACATTTGAGTGTAAGGTAAAGCAGAGCAGGAACTATTTGAAAAAGAAACATAGACTAATGTTTAGCTTTTCTTTTTGTTTCAGTTATTCCATAGTTTTTCAGTAGATGCTAAATTTCTTTGATTTAGGGGAGGGAAAGATTTTGCTTTAAAACACCAGATAGGAATCTGAGGACAGACTTTTCACACTCAGACAGCTGGAGCAGCTGTAGATTCCCCACTGAAATGAAAATGCAACAATTCAAGATTTAGGAAGGCAAAAAGTGTGACCAGAGCATTAAATAGAAGGGCCATATGATACCAAAATTAAGCTCTGTGTTTATTATAAAGAAAATCCTTGTTTTAGAAGGGAAAAAAATGAACTTGTTCCACCACTTTCTTTTTTCCTCAGGAGAAAACACAGAATATATCCTAGGTAATAAATCTGTTTTATGGCTCACATGAGAAAGGGTGGAGAAACTCCCATTATTTTCTTCCCAGAAATTGAAATACACATGAGCTAACATGGGAGACACTGGGATTTTCATCCAACAAATGCACAGCTGGCTTCTGCTTTTATTATTTTTCTAAGCCTAATAATTTTTCATTTGATTAGCTGGTGGCTGACAAAACTATCACTTGCACAGTGTTTTGTATATTTAGTAGAGTAGGTGTGATGCGAAAAAGATACTGTAATGTGTGCCCAGAAGCGTAGCACAATGTGTTCAGTTGATGGGAAATTTCTGCTTGCCTCTTCTTAAAATGCAAGTTTCTATCATTGACATTTGAGTTTGAGTATCACAAAAGGAACTTCATGATGTCTAGAAAAAGGAAAATTATGTAAGATTGGAGGATTATTTTTTCTTAATTTACATTGTAGAATTGTATGATGCTGTGCACATGGAAAGAAATTATTAGGAGTCAGTTGGCAGTCCACAGTGCCAGTTTTGCTGTGAGAAAGCAGTGAGGCTATTTAAGAGAAGACCTGTCCTCATCAGTGTTAGGAGGTGGGAAAAGTAGAGCTGCTAACAAGATCTGTCAAAGACTTTAAGTGTACACAGTGTGAGCTGTGGAGAGACCCATGGACACAATTAATGTGAAAAACACAACAGTGAACCACATACCCACCCAGACAATGAGATAAATTGAGCACAGATATGAAGGTGGGAGAATAGGAGCCATCTAGGAATGAGGTTCCTCAGAGCCATGTCTGAGCAGAGCTCTGTAAAGCCATGGATTCTCACTTTGAAATCAGGAGAATGGCCTGACAGAACTCCTTCATGTGCCTTCTGCAGATTAAAGAAAATATGTTCAAGAATCCAGTATTCTGTTTTGCATTGACCATTAATGCCAGGGACAAAGCAGGCTGGTTTCTCCTGTGTTGGCACTCCTGGTGTTTGAAGTGCTAAGCTGTCTGTGTGTTGTGAGCAAAGCAATGATAACACCTACCCTAAATAAGTAGCAGGGGAAGAAGAGTGCAGTTTTATCCCAGACTGGTTTTCCAAGTGTTAGTGTGTTTCTTGTTATTTTCAAAAATTCCGAGACAATTTACATGTTGAGGGGTGGGAGAGAATGCGGGCTACCTGCTTCCGCTTGAAAATTGTGTGATGGCATCTCTGGTTTTCATTTGTAGTCATTTACAAGTGGTAGATACTCAAAACCATGTAAGAAATTTCTAAGTGAAATTAATTTGGAGCTATAGGTTCATTGCATACCCAAATCTCTACCATTAATGTCCTTTCACACAGTGACTGCTGGGGTAGGAATGATTTTTGTAAGGACTAGTAGAATCACTGGGTTGTGTATCTGTGTTCTGACCTAGCTCCATTACACTCACTAAATAATTGTTGACAAGTTCAAGCTCTGTAACTGGAGGGTTATGACTCCAAAGTCTCTCCAAAGCATGTAAAATCAGTGTGGCCAACTTCACTCTTTACCTCCCTTTTCTTCAGTCTGCTTTGTTAGAATTTGCATCTCTGTCCTGCCAGTATTTACCTATTTGTTCTAATAAATCTCCTCTTCTGTAATGGGCTGGTTTCACCTTCTGAAGTTGTACTTTGAATTCTTGCCCTTGTGTGCCGCACGGGTTCTGAGCTGGGTGAACCACGTTCCTGGGTTAACTGGAGGGGATGTGTTCTGCCGTGCAGCTGAGGATGCTGCTGGTCAGGAAAGGCCCTTGGAGCAGAAGCAGTTGCCCTGGTGGCACCACCTTTCCTGCAGTGCAGCACTGTGGCCTGGTTTTGCACTCTGATCCTTTGTTCCAGGTGCAGAGGGCTCCTCACCCAACTTGCAGTAGGTTGCAGAGGGGGAGAGAGTCCATAGTGCTGTGCCAGAAAACCAGGTGATAGTGTGAGCAGGGTCTCCAGCCTGCTACAATTCCACAGCATTTGTGCCCTTTTGCTCTTGCTCAGACCTTATCAAACCAGGCTCTCAAATCTGAGAGTAATTGGGAACATGTGACACATTGCAGAACTTTAAAAATTTTTTTCCTAGTAGTGTGTTTAGGCCTCCTTGCTTTTGCTTCAACAATTGAGGGTGTTGGTTGCTTCCTCATGTTTGTGAAAGAAAAGCTTTTTATAGTCCATTTTTCCAGTTGGCGTATGTACTTCCTCCACTGTAATGTAGCACATCATTCTTCCCACTCCCTCCCAGCCTCTGAAGCTGATGGAAGACATTCAGGGTTGTTTTATTTGCAATAAAAATGGAACTATAGGGTTGGGAATGGTCATTATTCTTGCCTTAAAATGTGTTCTTCAACAAGTTTTGTTTTGCTCTTGGTAAATGAGAAGGATGGATGGATGGAAGGAATAATCAGCTGTATTTGGTTTATAGGACATCTAGTTTGAACTGGAAATCTGTAAGTCAATTTTTATTTTAGCTGAAAATCTATCAAGAAAAGCAAAAGTTTGTCAGAAACATGAATGGAAATGGGCTGCATTCTTTTTGTTTTTCTTTTCTTTTTTTTTTTTTTTGACAGAAGAATTCTTTATGTAATGTGAAGAATTCTTTAGTATCATCCATCCCAACTTCTGCAAGTTAACAACTGGAGTGAAAGCAGTCTAGAAGCTCCATATCCATCCATTATTTTGCCCTGTAATGGTGAGTCTGGCACACTGACAGCACTTGAGCCTTGCAAATTTGGAGCTGTGCTGGAGGTCTTTCCTTGGTGTAACATCAGTTACACTAAAAAGAAAAGAAGGTGGCATGGCCACTTTCAAATCATTGACTGACAGAGTTCTGTCCCTGGTCAGGACAGTGTGCACTGCATCCTGCTTAAGGATAGTACAACGCCTGGTTTGCCACAGCTTCACTACTGCTTGCTGGTTGTTTTTATCACCATTCATCCAGGAGCATTACTTATTTGTAATATTTATTGTGGAAGCCTTTTTTCTCCTGTCTATGACAGATTATTGAGAATATCTATTGGGAATGCCCTTGATTTCTAGTGATTTGAATGCTATTTCTCAAGAAAGATTATGTTTTGGAACTATTTTTTCAACTTTAAATATTTTGTAATATAATCTTCCAAGGTTTTCCAATACTAATGAACAAAACCTAGGTCCTTCAGCAAAGGGGCATGTGCAGACGTGGCCCCTGTGGATTGAACTGCCTCGCTGCTTCAGATCTTCACTATTTTTAGCCTCTGTATATGCCTTTGTTTTTCCCAAGTGTCTAGTTCTAGGTGATATTGTAACTAACTCAGGGCAGGAATTCACTCTTTTCCCATATACTAGCTCCACTGTAAGCTTGCAGAAAAAAAAAATGGATCTGAGAATCCTTTCAGCTTAAATCTTACTATGGGATGTTTAAGGTCCTGACAGGTAATTTTTTAGCTACTTTTGTATTCTGCAATTTCTCTATGAAAATAATGATTTAAAGGTATCTGCTTATTTTATTGCTCCACTGCTAAATAGTTGAAATCAGCACTTAGCATTTAATTATAGTGATTTTTTTATCATAAATATTGTATAGTGCCTGATGGTGTAATTGGGCATTTTTATAATAAGCCCCTATTTTTTAAAACAAGTGAGAAATCTCTGAAATTCATGCCTTCATGCTTGTGCCCATTAAATGTGGTTATCATTATCTAGTGACGACACACGTTCTTCCTAACTAGGATTCTCTTATTTTTCATGCTGATGCTATCTCCGTGCTAGATTATTCCAGTTCCCAGTAGCACCCCAGGGCAGTAGTGAGAAGTAAATGTGTCCCTTATGGCCGCTTTAGACAGCAGTTTTTGGTGAGGGGAGATGGGAGAGGAGAGACTCTGGGGTGAAGAGCCAGTGGGGTGTGTGTGCCCCACTGTCCCGGGGGCAGGGCAGGCACAGGGGAGCGGGGCTGTGCTGGCGGTGCTGTCCGGCTGCTTGGCAGTAACGTGCTGCGGTGGGACAGGCTGCAGTTATTTGTTTTGCCATGCGGGAGGAAGGAGCCAGGGAGGAACTGCGACTGAGTCACCCGCTCTTCCTGGAGCGCCTCCTGGGGTGGTGCTGCCACAGGCAGCCCAGTGCAAGACTGAGCCTGAAGGCTCCAGCGAGCTGATTGCAAATATTTTGCAGAAGTCTTATTTTCTGGTAATTACTTTAACATGATTCAGTGTTTTCTCTTTTGTCTGATCTTGTTATGAGCCTTCTTGCCTGATCCTTTGCCCGCTGTCGTGGGAGCAGGGTAAGTGTTCCCACACCACGTGTTCCATTGCTGCTCTCTTTGGCCTCTCAGGTTCAGTGGCACCTTGTCCTTTTGGAGCAATGACTGATTCTGGACCTGTTCCTTTGAAGCCTTTGAAACTACTAAGCTGTTTCAGATAGTGGGGTTAGAGCAATTTGTAGAATTGGGGTCCAGGTACTGTTTGCCAGTTCATTTTTCTAGTGATTCATGAAATTGGAGCTCCTGTGGAAACCTGGAACCTTGCTTCTGAGGCAAATGTTGTGTATGAACTAAGTCCAAAGCCCCCAGTCTTCAACAGATATATGAAGAATGGCTAGGATTTAGGTTCCAGTGGGTCACCAACAGTGTGTATTAGAGACTAATAATAACAGTGAACAGACTTATTCCATTCCCAGTTCTCTGGGGTTTTACAAATCCAGCAGAACCAGCAAAATACCTAAAGCCCAGCAACTGAAACCCAGCCAAGTTTTGTAAAAATTACAATGGTAACTTCAAATGAATATAAATTGTGCTTTTTAAATGTACAGTTTATTTTAAAATAGTTATTTTGCCAAACCATAAATGTATCCATTAACTAAACCAAGAAATAACCAAGGTTAAGAAACCTAAGATTATAAGGTGTAGGACAAACCTTTCTGTTATATGTAGTGCTTTTGTTTTACCATGTGATTTACATTTAATCCTAGTTAGACTAATACATACATACATAACTAATAAATATCTTTATAGCAGACCAAACACTTCTCATAAGCAACTGACTGGTTTTGTGTTATCACATTGTTCAATGAGGGTGGAGGGAGAGAGGTGTAGAGTATACTTCACTTGCATAATCTTTTGCAAGTAGTAGAAAAAATATGTCTCACAATATAGCTACAAGAAATACATGGGTGCTCATAATTCATATTATCCCATAAAATTTAGAAGAGCATTCAGAGACTGCAAATGAAGGTAATTTATGTGTAAAACCTCATCCATGAAGAATTTATTGCCATAGTAGGTATAATATACTTTGGCACAGACTTCTTCCGTGAAACTAGTACTTGCAGATTTGAGAAAGGAACATACTAGAGACCTTGCAGGTTAAACTGTAGTCTGGTTTTACACAAAGCACATTATAATGAAGACTTTTCTCTTCTGAGAGAGCTGAAGTCAGTTAATATGCCATGGCTGCTGATTATGTGTTTGGACATCTTCACTGTGCGAGTGATCTGTTTAAAATCAGTGTTAGTTTAGTGGTGCTACCTTTGTGTAAGTATTGATGTTTGTAAATATTTTGAACCTTAGAGGGAACTGGGGAAACTGCAGAAGTGCATTCCTACAAAACATTTAATTTGCAGTGTCTAAAAATGATATATAAAAAAAGCATATCTAAAAATATGCTTTGCAGAGGTTGTTTGCTAACCATGTCGTGAAGCCCAGACCTCATTCTTCTTGTGAGGACTGCACTGGGACCTGGGGCCTCATCTTTCTCTCTGCACTTGAGCAAAACTGCCAGGTAAAGGCCCTGGGATCCATCCATCTCATTGCCAGTTTGACTTGGGCATGTGGTGGCCGAAGTGAGGCCAAGGCAAGGCTGTGGTTGTGTTGCAGTGTTGTCGTGCAGTCTCAGGGAAATGTCAGCACTGTTCTCCTCAGTGCTTGGGTAGCTCATGCAGCTGGAATAAAGATGTATTTCCTTTGTTCCTGCTGCTGGACTCTGATTTCTGTTTTCTTTTGAGATTACATTGTGCACATATGCTTTTATAGTTGCTGCCTCTCTTTGACCCAAACACTTCCATGGAAGTTAATGACATTAAATGAAAATCAGTGCAACCCATTGCCACTCCAAGATTTTTGCATAATAAAAAGTAAACTTAGAATAGGAAGGATTTGTTATACTGTAGAATATGCCATTTAAATGAATGTAGCTGGGAATGGAGAGAAGCAGCTCCTAGCATGATATATAAGAGGGATTTTGGCCCACATCAGCAAGGGAAGCTACAGGGCATATAGCTATAAAAATGGACCAGGTTTCTCAAGCATTGATGTAGAGCAGATGGGACCTTTAAAATTCTTCCCTGAAAGGTACACAGTGGCAGTCTCCTATGCTTGGTTTGTCAAAGAACGTTACCAATTCCTCTGTGATTTTAACTGTTAATTCCAGGAAGTCTAGGTGTTTCAGGAAGTGCTATTCAAATACTATGCTATTTCTTCCGGATGTAGCTCCTTGTACAGTACACTTACACTTAGCCTTTTCTCTGTTGGCTTGCTCTGCAGGAGAAATCCCAAACTATTGAGAACAAAGATAACTTCCTGTGCCAGGTGTATTAGCTGGAATTATCTCTGTTGTACAGAGAAATAACTTTTCTCATGAAAGTGACATGGAATTTTTGATGTTCGTGAAGATTTATCTCATCAAGGATGTCACTGTGCTAATAAGAAAAGCTCACTGGACTCATATCAGACATACTGTGTTCAGTTCTCTGCTTTTCCAGATGGATTTAATGGAGTTACAGATGGTGCAGAAAATGGCAACTGAAACAATTTGGGGAAATGGAACAACTGTCATATGAGGAGAGATTGAAAAGTCTAGTACTCTTCAGTTTAGAGAAAGACAGATATTTATCGTTGAGATTTACAAAATCATGAAAGTGATGAAAAAGCCAGATGTGAAACTGTTGCCCTCCAAATCCTGCAGTGTAAGAACTAGAGGGCACTCAGTGAAGGTAGTAGGAGCTCAGGTTTAAAACAAAGAAAGGAAAGTAGTCCTTCATTTTTTGGAACTCCAGGTAGTGAATTTTTTGCCATGGTAGGTAGCAAAGGCAAGGATATCAGCAGGCTCAAAAGAGGTCAGATAATTTCATAGACAAAAACAGAACTGCAAACGGACAGTGAAGTTGTGTGCCCTGTAACATCATTGTGCATGGGGGAGGGGTGCATGGGGGGCAGGAGGAATGGACCCCAAAAGCAGCCAGGCTTCTGTCTTTTTACTAAACAGTATCTCTAAAGAGCATGGCACTGGTGGAAGTCAGTCACTAGGCCAGATGGGACCAATCATCCGACCTTGCAGGGCATTTTTTTCTACCATACAGTACCACACTATGTTCTGCTTTGAAAGGGTTTTATTGTTAGTGAATTGAATTTTCATAAGCATAATCAAGAAAAAAATGGTAGCATGTTAATACTCCATTGTTGGTACCTGAAATATTAATGTGTTTTTAAGTCTGATCCATTGATAGTCAAATGCCTACCTGTTAGTGTGCATGTCACTAATATGGCATTTGTTTGGAAAATGTACAACTTGGAAAATGAATTTTAAGTTTGTGTGTTTATTTTTCTTGGCAGTGAGTTTTGGTTATCTCAGAAGGGAAAAGCTATCCAGGTGCAGTGAAGCTGTGTGGTGCCATGAGTGCTCTGGCAGGAAGGTATGCAGGACAAGTATGCAGGGAGCTGGAGCTGAGTAGTTTCTTCATGCTCCAGTACTGTGTGCTACTGAGATGTCTTTGTGCTAGTTCCAGATAGGCTGAACAGAGCCAATGAATCAACAGGGACTTCGGGCCAACCACATCCACAGATCAGGGACCCAGAATATGGGTCATGGTCCCTATTCCAGGCACTGGACTTTAATGACACTCAGAGCTGGGATGGCATCCCTGCAGTTTGGAGCATCCTCTCCAAGCACCCAGTTCTGTGCCTGCCCAGCTCCCCCCCAGGCTTCAGGCTACTGCTTCTTGCATAGCAGCTCACTCATTTATTACATCTGTAGCATTTGGAGGAGATCTGCAAAGAAAGTGGGGCAAGGGGGTGAAATCACTATTTCACTTTAATATAGGACACAGAACATTTCTTTATTATGAGTTTGGGTGGAGGTTTTTTGTAAAAGATATCTGTAAAAAGTCTTCTGTATGCTTTTTTTTTTTTTCTTGGTAACATTAAGCATATTAACAAAAACATTCTTTGCTTTAATCAGACAATATGGGCTTTGTTCATATGGAGACTTTTGAATATTATGTGTAGCTCCTGTACGCTGGGACCTGCTTTTAGCAGGGATACTTACATGAGTCATAAACTGTATGAGTGCAGCTCAGGTCGGCTCATTGTGCCTATGGAAACTGGTGGTATTCTGCTGTTGATGAGAAATCCACCATAAACAAATCCTCACTCATGGTCTCAGGTGTGTAATTGGGAAACACATTTGGCTTTTAATCAAAAGAAATGGAGTGTTTGGTTCTTAGGAATATCTTTTCTCTTGTTTCAGTGAAGTAAATGTTATTACAAATAAAGAGCTTAAAGCAGTCTGACTAAAGCCTCAGCTAATTGAGCTTTGGTTCTGTGAGAATTTGGATGTCATCATCCTTTTGTTTGCCACTTCTCTGGGGAAGTACTTCAGCTATATGGCAAAAATAAAAGAAACCTTTTAAATCTTCACACTTAAATACATTTATTAATATTTTTAGTTATTGTTTACTCCTTGCAAATTTGTCTTGGTCTGAAAAAAAGTTTCAGATGTATTGTTTTCCTAACAAAGATTTGACCTTCATCTTTATACATGGATTCACTATTCTTCCTATCAGCATTTAGTTCAAAGGAGCACTTGGAAGCACACAGGCAAAAGCCAGTTCCATTGTGTAAAATAGAAATGTGTGTTTTATATCACAGGAGTTTAGAGAACAATGCAAAGGTCAATTGTGTTGCTTGCTCTCCTGTCACATGATGTGGGTGTGTATATGAATGCATCCCTGGAATTCCACTGTGGGATCTGCATCTTTGAAGCTGATGCTAAAATTACTGCCGAGGCTCTTCCAAAGGCGGATACTGATAGAAGATTCAATGAAATCGAAGGTCGCCAGTCTGGGAGGCGTTGAAAGATACCTGGCTATGATACTATTTCTGATTTAATAATGCGAATGGGAGGATAGCCCTTTGTAATAATTAGGACTAATTACTGAAGAGGTGTTGACAGATGGGCTAAGAGGAAACAAACTGCCTTTATCCAGTGGCTTAGAGTCAGATTACTAGTCTTGTGTTATCTGTTTCTCAGAAAGTAGAAGCTTCAATCATTCACTAAGTCTTCAAAGGGGAAAGGGATCCTAACAATATACAGGATTTGGGATGAAGCTATGAAATAAGTCTTTGACTCAAAATGGCTAAATTAATCTCCTTTCCGTAAATTATCATACTTTTAAAGTTTGAGTTACAGATGGAGAATCTGATTGTAGTACTGAAAAATATGCAAAATCAGTATTGATGACTGTCCTGTCGCTGCTTCTGCTCATGGATTAGTCTAAGATTGGTTCCTCACTGTTAATTATATTAATATGAATTCTTTGATTCCTTCTTATGCCATGCTTGCTATTCAGCTGAAACTGAGACAGGGGAAAGTAGTAAGTACTCTTTTGTTCAGTGTTTGGTTTATGCAGATGTCATATCTGATCTACAAGAAGAAAATACATCTGATGAAGTTAATTACAGTTATTTACCTTTTTAGGAGACAAGTTCATGCATATTCCAGGAAGAAAACAATATATTACAATACAATTCAACTTACTGAGAATGATGTAGGATTTCCTTAAAGAGGATTTCTTCTCTCTTTTTGAATGTAGTGTCCATCCAGCACATCTGCATGAAGTAGATGAAATTGTCCCATGTGAATGGAGTTAACAAAGAAATTCAGGGACTAATGCTCTGTCACCAGAATGAGCACTCAGTGTGACTTTCTTTAGGCAAATGATTTAAAAATCTAGCCACCCTCTGTCTTCTCGAATGACTTTTAAGTGCTTTTCTCTCCACCATATATAGAAGCAGGTTTTCTTAGAAACGTGATAAATGTGGTTGCATTCAATAGCACTTTCAAGCAGAGGTAGCTTTCAATTATTTATTTACTTTTAACAAAAGGGGCCATTTAATTAATGTTTAAATATTTATAACAGTTTTATTGTGCTGTAAAATCAGTTATACTTTGATCTAGATATTCTGGTTTGAGATAATAGGGTTGGTAAAAGTTTTCCTAATGAATTCGGTCAGAACATGACATAATCTGATTATCTGACGAAAGATTGACACTTCAGTTCCTGCCAGCATAAAAGCGTGGTACAATGGGGGCTGTTCAGCACAAATTCAAAGGCTGGGAGTTCAAGTTCACGTACGGCAGAATTGTTCAAAGTTTCAAATTAATGTGGTGAAACAGTGTTGCATTTTCACTGTATTTTTGGTCAGGAGTAATTTATGGTGGATGAGAGGAGTGAAACTTGAAAAATGTGTAAACTGCAATTCCAGTTTGTAACTTTGGGTTAATTTCCCTCTGTTTGCTAAATATTAGTTAGTGTTACTCCATAGAACATAGAGAAACTAACTGGTAAGAACATCACAGACACAGGAAACAGTACCAGAAACTGGGAATTAAGCATCATCAGTATTCAACCTGCTAAATGTGGAGCCAGTTTTTTATCAATATCCCTCACATTTTAACAGTTTAACTGTTTAACATATGAGCAAATGCTCATATGCTTGGAAATGAGCATATTTAACTAATGCATCCTACATGCTTATGTAAAATAGATGTAGATTTATGTGATCAAACTGGCATGAAAGAACAGTTATGTCTAAAGTGTAAGCTTAGCCTAAACTCTTAAAATAAACATTAATTTTTTCATTTGATATTCAGGTAATATTTGCTCTGTAAATGTTGTTCCTGTTTGCAGTGGAATTATAGTGATCCCTACTAGAGTTCTTGGACTAAGTTACTCTCCGGTAACCTCACTTATCCAAATACGTAGGCTGTATGGAATAGGAATACTAGTAGACAAATGATACATACTATTAATAATTAAGCTTGAATTTTGGGGGATATTTCATAATATAAAAATACTTAATAATCTTTTATTTTGAGTCACATATTTAAAAGTGGTGTACACAACACTAAGTCTTTTCTTTCTTTTCAATGCTGAAGGGGACCTTGGAGAAAGTAAAGTGTTAAGTACCAAATGTGATGGTCTTTACTGAAATGCAGTTTGGTTGTGACCTTGAGAAGATTTTTTCTGACCTGAATAAGGATTTAAAGCTTTAATCTAATGAATTTATGCAGACTGTCCACATTGCTTTGTTTCTTAAAATACCACACGGCACATGAATCTCTGTGTCCCCGGGAAGGGACTGTCTGTGCCTGGAGTCAGTGAGTGGAGTCCTAATCCCAGTTCTAGGGGCTGTGGCACCTCAGGAGGTCACTTACTGTCCCTGCCACAGCTTCTCCGTCTCCAGAGAAGGACAAGTGCAGTAACACTGGTCTCATAGATGTGTTGTAGCTTACACAGAAGCAGAAAGCTCCCAAAGAGAAAATGCTTTATGAAATACTGGTGTAATGAACAGACCCTGCAAACACTCCCTTGTTCGAGCAGTCTCACTGATACCATCTGGTAGTTTGGACAGGCATAGATCAGATCCAAAATTTGGATTTCAAAATGCAAGCTGGTCACAAATAGTTATTAATTATATAAATGGTTATTTAATATTTCTTCTGTGTTTATGTAAATTTGTCTTGTTTTCTATTTGCAGTTTTAAAGTATATTTGTTAACTGTTATGAAACAAATGACAATTTAAACATGGGGGTAGGAAATAGGTAAAATATTCTGATATAAATGCATCTCCCACCATATGCTGGTGAAGTACGTAGCCTGTTCAGCTAATTGTAGTTTTTTTTCTTCTTTTAATGAATATGTATTTTGTGAATGTATTTTGTACTTGTCTTTTTAATTCTATGAAATGTAAACTGTGTCTTTAAAGTAAAAGAAATATTTCGGGAAGCACTGTCAGAGCTCAATTTGCAGTGTAGTTTAATTTAATTGCCTACCTCTGCACAGCATTTCTCCCATGGTGAGGTGTACACAGTACAGGGGTATTTCATAAGCAGAGGGAAGCATCCAGCCAGGAGCACAAGCTGAAGTTTTAAAAGTACATGAAAAGTAGATTGCTTCATTGTGTCTTCATAAAATGTCACTTCTCACTGTCTCCTCCCAGCAAATGAGTGCAAACTGCCAACTTCAGGGATGTTCTTATAAAAAAAAAAAATTGCAGACTTCTGACTGTAAACAGCCACTTCTACCTCATGTATGGTAAAAAGCAAAATAAAATGCAGCACTACTAATTCCATGTGTAATAAATATTTGTATATATTTATTTCATTGCAGCTTAGTCCAAATATAATATTTACAGGGTAATAAAAGAATTTATACACTTTTGCTTAGTTGAATCAAACCACAGGTGACAATGCAAACTTAAAATGCAGTGGCTTTTAAACTTAGGAAAATACTGAATTAATTTAAGATTGGTATGAAAATGGGATTTGGTCACTTTTTCGCTTTTTGTTGACTGTATCAAGCCAGATCCTGAGCAGACCCTAATGTTCATGGAAACAACTACATTTCTAGCAGCTCTGGACATGGTCCTGTACATCAGAAATCAATTAATAAGTCATTAATAAGCGGCGTATTTTAGAAGTTTAAATTCATTTACTATTGGTTGTATTTTATTATGTAATACCATGTCACATATACTTTTCCTTAATTCTGAAAACTCTTGTTATACTTCACACTTCTAAGAAGAAAGTATAGAAGGCAAAATGTCATCTGATTTGTCCTGTGTTCCATATTCCTATGCCCTGTGGGAGGAAAGGAAAAGTAATAGAACAGACAAATAAATAAATGTGGTGTTGAAACTGGCATGACAGTTTCTGCTCTTGCACAAAGGAACTGCAATCAATTTATTGTCTTCATTGGTCAAGTGCCAGAATAACAGTATGATATTATACAAGAGTAGATTAATTAAAGTGTAATTAGAAT
This sequence comes from Taeniopygia guttata, assembly GCF_048771995.1. Lineage (NCBI taxonomy): Eukaryota > Metazoa > Chordata > Aves > Passeriformes > Estrildidae > Taeniopygia > Taeniopygia guttata. The sequence goes on along the minus strand of NC_133040.1, from coordinate 6,506,584 downwards.
GGAATAAATTAAACAATCATAAAGTTTGTCATGGGAAAAATATGTGTTTAGAATTAATTAGTTTTCAAATAAAGTGATATTTTAATTGCTCAGAGTTACAGAATCCTTAATTGCAGACATATAATTCTGGCCTAAATAACTTCAGTTGCTGTAACAACTTGATATATTTCTTCTCTGTCAATTCTTTTTAATAGTTTGTTACCAAACAAGATTATTGCAGGAATGTCTGCAAAAATGTCTGGAAGATGTTTAATTAAGCCCATGCTATCTGAGGACATTATTAGCTCTTGGAACCAAAAGATTTGTGGCTGATGCTGCACTGTGCAGCACCCCTAATTAAGGAGGATGGGCAGACAGAGCCCCGTGGCTGACAGATTGCTATGCATGGCTGAACTGGAGGCTACTCAAAACACTCTTTTGATGGTCCTTGGCTCATCAATTTTCTGCTAGATTTCAATGATTTATCATGTGTACAAACTTAAATTCATTCTAGGTCTGATGTTATGGTGAAGAGAGACTTACACAAATCCTTCTTTTTAAACGTATTTTGTGTATATATAAATGTATATTCATATTCTTCAAGTTTTCAAAGGGAATAATAATTTGTTGTCTTTTGTGTTGCCATTACTTTTATGCAGAGTGTGTTGTGGAGCCTTACTCCTGTGGGATTTTATGCTTTCTTTCTCCAAACAAGACTGGATGTAGTTACATAATTGCACTTTTCCAAGCAATTAATGGTTTCAGAAAGTAAAACAGATGGGTGTCATTTCCCTCATCTGCAAATTGAACCTGTTTATGAAACTAGAATTTCATCTGTTTTCAGCTGTATTTCACACTGAATTTTAGGCTCCCTTATTAAAAGCTAGCACAATAACATGAGAGGCAGGGGCTCTCACATTTTCAGATCCCACATTTTCAGCATAAATGTATCCATGACATTTGTCTGTCTCCAAAATGTTTACCTCAGTAAGATTTGCAATGCCCAAAATGTTTAATTGTGTTAAAAAAGGTCAAACAGCTGATAGCTGAAGGCACATATGTCAGAATGAAAGACTGAAAAAAAATTATCAATCTGACACAGGGGGAGTATTAGAATGATTAATGTTTATGTTAATTTATGGCTTTTACATATTGATTAATAGCTTTTTGTTCCAGTGACCAAAATGTGTAAGTGGCAATGAGATCCATATGCTAACTCAGTGTCTTTCAAATGATTACAATCATTCTTAGTTTTGTTCCCATGCTGAAACTATGTGTTCATATAGAAAGTAATTGTTGTACAGTGACTCTTTTAAAAATTGCAGATGGAAATATTTGAAATTGAACCTCAAGACACAAGCTTGGGTTTCAGTATTCTTGAAGGTTACACACTGACATTTATATACATTTTTCTTGCGAACTTCATTACTTAAAATCTTAATATATTGTGGTTTAGCTTTTTTCAGGTAAGGAATGCTTACAGACAAAAAGGGTGCTAATGCTGGGAGGAGCCATTATCTGAGTGGAAATCATTAAAAATGTGTTGCGTTGCATGACGGTTATTAGTCATTTTCTCCCCTGCTCCCTTAAGATTTCTTGGCATATCACCAGTTGCTGATAAGCAGTTTTGTTTGCTATCTGTCCATTGACTAATACAATTAAAATATGGAAACCTCCATCCTTCATTGTCTAAATGTCAAGAGAGAAGGTAATTTTGGGGATCTCCTGAGAAAGGATGAATTCCAAACTTCCCTGGCAGTCAGTGGGAAATTGAGGTTCTCAGCACTTCACAAACAGACTTTTGAAGTGTTTTTCTGAGCAGGCAGTCATAGTTAGTCTTTAGAAATTATTTGGTGACTATTTAGAATGAAAGCTGTGACAGTATTTAGTGTTCCCAAACTGTAAGAGGAAGGACTCTTGTCAGCTGTAATGTTGGCTGTGTGGCAACAGGTTTATGATATCAGCTAATGAAGGATTCTGTAACTAGGTCATATAAATCACTGCATTCTCTTTGACACTGATGTGTCGCTGACTAGCAAGTTTTGCAAGCAAGATAGAAATCTGTCTACAGTATCTGGATATGGTATTTTCTAGTGCAAGCATAAACTAATGAATGCTCTTAGTCCACTGCTGCGATTTTTAAAAAATTAAATATTGTTATTGTCATAATTAATTAGGTTTTGAAGTCACAAATATACATCTCTGTGCTTAATCCCTACTTTGGTAGTCATAAGTAAATAGTAATATAAAAAATAAGCAATTCAAAAGAAAGCATTTTCGTATCCTTATCTCTGAAAATTAAGAGTGCTTTATTAGTACATTTACTGGTTAAATCAAAAATTTCCATTAATACTCATTTCTGCTTGACATCAATTTCTTGGTTTAAAAATTTGTAATGTTTTCTAATTTCCACTTGAAGTAAATTATTATTTAAATTTGCTTTAAAGAAACCCTAGAAGTATAATACAGTTTCTATCTCAAGAAAATATAAATGGGAGTTTTAAACTGAAAGCTGCATTGTTATGTGACTGACAGATGAATTTTCATACATTTTGGGGCTCTGACCTTTGCAACTGTTTGTGTAGCACTCCCTCATCTCTTGATCAAGCTTCTGCTGGTTTTACTTTTGCTAGTGCACGTTTCTGTCTTTTCACACAACAGACATATCCTGTGTTTCAGGCAGCTGGGGTAAGAATCGGAAAAGCAAAGTGCCTGGCTTTTAGTTTAGTGTTTTGTGGGTGTTGCCTTGCTGCAGGACCCACAAGAAAGACATTTCTTTGTATCACTGAGTTACTTTTCACCTCGGGTACAAAGAGATTTTTTCAGTTTCACAACATCTCTTTGTATTGCTGGCTTCCCTGTTTCAGTGTGTTCTGATATTTTTTGGTTTGTATATGCAGAATGAAAAGCTGGGCTTAAAAATTTGTCACAAAATGTCTGAAGAATTGTTTACCAAATCATATACCTGCTTTCAGACCATTTGTAGTCAATAACCTATAAAAAATTCACTTTTGCAGTCAGATGAGGTGAACTTCAGCTCGCTCAACTTGCGTGGATTTGTCTGGCATCTCTTTAAATGATGTATGAAAATGTTACTGATCCAATGGTTTTTGTAGCGTTAAATTCCCATTCTCGGCTTCTGAGAAGTGCCATAGAACCAGGTAGCATTTTGTGACAACCAGGGATATGTAAGATATTTCTAAGTGCTGCTGTGTTCTAGCACAATTCAGTGAGAGGAATCGGGTGCTTTGGGACCCTTGGGCTCTGTTGGGGCTGTTGAGCCACAAGGAAAGGCCATGGCACTCCCAGCACACCTGGTATGGGGCATTGCTTGGGCTGAGAGTAGTTTGTAGTTTCAACCACTGAGAAACCTCATTGTCTGCAGTGGTTGGAGGCTGGAAATGTGGGAACATTGCTTTTGGAAAGCTCATACTTGCAAGGGCTGCCCTCTGGATTTTAATGGTGGAGATTGCAAATGTAATGGAACAAACAAAATTGTTTGCATTGCACCATTAACTTCTTTAAGGAATCTGTTTTCTACACTGACTGCCTTGGCAGTTACAGCTCAGGACCCACTTCCTAAACACATTCACACACTAGAGCACAAAGTGCTGTGACACTGGGCAGAGTTTGTCAGTGAGTGCAGGTAGGCACAGAACTGAAGGCTAAAAAAGGGCTTTTGTATGAATGAAAAAGCCTGGAAAGGGAGAAGAACAATTTATTCAAATCTTTCTCAACTCATTCTTTGCTCTGATTTTTCCTTTGGGAGGGTGCCACCTGGTTGACTGGGAATTGTCAAAAAATAACAGGGATTTCATGTATCTGTTTGTGAGCACACCTGGATGTGTTGGATATTTTGCAGTAGTAATTATGTCTGCACACCTGCTGGTTTCTGTCCCAAATCAGTTTGCCAGACATGCCTAGGGAGATTTATTTCTCCTATACCTGAAAAAGCTTTTTTACCACTGAGGTTTTTACTACTCTAAGTAAGCCTAAAGAAAAATAGAAGAGGATTTTTTCCTGTCTTTGCTTGAGCTGTTGGTATCTCGAAGTGAACTGTGGAGTTTGTTAGGGGGAGGAGGGTGTTTGGATGATATTTTAATAGCAATTTGTTTTTGCTTCAATGTGTGATAGAAATACAAGTGACAGGAGTGGGAACAGGAGAATTGCTGTATTCTGCTGGAATTTTTCCTGTGGGAATCTGTTAATGTTTTTAATTCTCTGAGAGATTTTTCTAAGGTAATCCTTTTGACATTTACATATTTTAAAGGCCTCTCATTAAATGAAAGCTTAACTTTTTTATATCAAATGCTGAAGTGATGATACTGAAATACCACTGCATAGAAATTCAAATGGTTTGAGGATTATTCTAATTGCAACCTAAGCAAAGTAAGATTTGTGAGGGATATTAATAGTGAATTGTTTTTTAAAATAATGTCATTTGAAGTACATTTAATTGTTCAGGCATTTAGCAGATGCATTTTCTTAGACAAAACCCTTTTTGGTACCTCATGTGTGGTGCACTCAGCCATTCACTAATTGAAACCCTCATTTGAGCAGCTGGGTTTCCACTCCTCACTTGTGTAGCAAATGTAACTTGTGCAGGAGCCCAAGGGTTTGCAGTGCACTTTGAAAAATCCTTCTCTTTGTCTGTGCCACATCAGTGTAGCTTAGCTCCTGAAGGCTGATGCCGTTACCAGCATGGGAAAGGCTGGAAAAAATAAAAAGTGGAACATCTTTAAAAAAATCAAAGAACCTGATGGTGAGGTATTGCCTCTCTTGCAGGTGATGCTGTCTTGCAAGCAAATACTGCCATGAGCAAAATGATTCATGTATGCATATCTTTTTACTCCTTTCACAGGAGGCAGGAGGATAATAACACAAGGACAAACATATAGTATAGCCCAGAAATGCTTTTAAATGAACTTTATTCTGTAGGTTGAATTTTGCTTGTTCAAGCCCTTGAGCCAGACTTGTTCACGCCCTTGAGTCAGAATTTGCTCTCAGACCAGACTAAATACTAAGCAAATTCATTTAATTAAATTTGTTGCAGATATCCCCAGTTAACAAGAACAGATTGGTCTCCCTGAGGCTAGATAGAGTTAACAAGAAAATAAATGTTGTGCTAATTAGAGAACTCATTTTTAGACACCTGGGGTGAAACTTTAAAAAGTCCTAGAGATGTAGGATTGAAAATTCATTTGGAAATGAGTCTTAGGCTTCTAAATCACTTAGGTACTTTTTAAAAATTTCCCCAGAGGCTTTAACCATCTCACAGTCATCATATTTAGCAAGTTTGTAGCTGTCTGCTTAGCAAAGCACTGCATAACTATTATCTGTTTGAATCAGTATAGCACGATGTACTTCATTATCCCTGTAAGGTAGAGACACTGAGCTACCCAGTGAGTTGAAGGTTGGCTAAGTGTCATTTTTTTGAGCATGCTTGTGTGTCACCAGGAGCAGATTGATGCTTTCTCGGAGGTATTAAAGTACCAGTACCCCAAATTTCCATCTCTTTGCAACCTCATGGGACTTTGTAGGTACCTAACAACTTTTTATTAAATCTTTTCTGAAGTGATTTGTCCAAGCTCATGGATAAAAAAGACAGCAAAGATGAAATTTTATAGCTCAGCACCTGCTGGAAGGCAAATGAGATACTAAATACTGTCAAACTGCCATTCATCTGCCAAATCATGACAGGAAGTAATAAGAACTCAATAAACATTAGATTCAATATTAAGCCAAATTTCCAGATTCACAAATTGGATTAGCAGAAAAGCAGGGAAAGAACCAGACTCTAAGGAGCAAAAAGTCCCTTCAATAGCTTGCAGCTCAGAAGTATGTTTTCAGTAGTTTTTTTTTTTTTTTTCCCTGTAGCTGGTCTGAGGATTTTTCTGAAATATCATCCTTGTAAAGACATGCATTAGTAGTGTCTGTTTCATGCCAGGTAAAACCCTTCCCACAGCCACGCACACACTTGCTGTCTGTCAGCAAAAACTTCTGTGTCAGTAATTAGAAAAATGCTATTAAAAACCTGCCTTGTAATCCCAGATAGCCTCTGGGTTGCTGCAGTTCTATTTCCTTGCTCGGTGCAGTGAGCCAGAATTGCTCCACTGTGAAGTGGGACCCTCTGACAAGCTCTTAGCTACTCTTTTATTTATCTGGTTCTACAAAGTGTTGTTTTGAGGGCACCAGCACTCAGCTGTAGTGCCCCAAAGAGGTTTCACTTGGTGACAAAGTCATTGATCTGACAGGTTTATAACACAGGAGGAGCCTGTTACAGATGGGCACTTGGGAGCTGCATCTCACCGTGGGGGTGAACATGCATATCATGTACTTCTGAAAATCTACTCTAGCCTGCCATGAGTCTGGATCATCCAACAACTTCATAAAAGAGATGAGTCAGGGCCCTAAAACATAGAGGGTATCCACTGAGCTCATTATTTTCATACCTAATTACACAGTGCTATTGAGAGAGAACTGCACATTATGCTGAAGAATCCTGTTTCATCACTAGCCCTAAAAGATAATTGCATTTAATTAAAACCTATAGATACCATGGTGATAACTGATCTATAAACACTCAATATAGACCTGCAAATGAGGTGCATTAGCAAGTGCATCCATCAAACACAATTTGAAAGCTGGTACTGAGGTGAGAAGGCAATGAAGAGTTGGGCTGTTTTGCCATGGAACGCGTAGCTCTTACACTCCATACTGATTCTCTGCAATTCCTCTGCTGTGAACCAACAGGTAAACAAACACCTGCTGATCATTCCTTACTGAATTTAGAACACTTTTTGTTTAATCTGGGGCAATATGCACATGAGTGGGAAAAATTGATGACAGGTGACAATTGCAGTGGCAGAAGCTGCCCTTTTCTTTGTGGGGTTAGGTCAGAAAGGAAGAAGCAGATAAACAAGTGTGGCTAGTAATGCCACAGATCAGGGAGTAAACACTTCTCATGGTGAAAGTATTTATTGTAATGGACATTGTAATGCATTTTCTGATGAACTGCAAATTATATTTCCAGTTGAATCAGCTGCCGGTTGCCTTGTCTCAGCCCAGGTCTGGAGGGTCGTTTGCAACAAGTCAGAGCAGAAAATTTGTCCTCATCCTTCTCCAGTGTTTGTGCACAGCTGCCTGCAAAGCTGTTAATGTGAATGGAAATACCTGGTGAGGGGCCAGAGCAGTGAGTGCCTGTGGGGAATCACACAGGCTGTCCCTGTGAGCTCATCAGGAATTGTCCTCTGCCAGGAGTTCCTTGTGTGGACAGGGCAGCTGCTCCCCCTGTATACTGGTCCTGTTCTGTGCTGACGTGGACCACATTTGATATCAAGCTGAAAACATCCATCTCTTGATCCTTCAAGGAATACAAAACCCTTGGAATAAAATGTTTAGCACAGTATTCATTCAATTAATATGAAGTACTGCATTTCTTTTTATAAGAAACCATGCTTAGAACCAAAAATTAAAATACTCTGGAGTAATGGGATTCTTGTGTAGAAATGATCATAACTCCCATCTCATCGACGTGGATGAGGGTATTGAGTCTTTCATTAGTAAATTTGTGGACAACACTAAGCTGGGAGTGTATGTCCATCTGTTGGAAGGTAGGATGTCTCTGCAGAGAGACCTGGAATGGTTGGATAAGTGGCAGAGGCCAATAAGATGACATTTAGTAAGTCCAAGTGCCAAGTCCTGAAGTTTGGCTACAATAGCCTCTGTAACACTATAGGCTGGGATGGTGTGGCTGGACAGCGGCCAGGCAGAAAGAGACCTGGGGGTACTGGTCAGCAACCAGCTGAGCATGAGCCAGCACTGTGCCCTGGTGGCCAAGAAGGCCAAGGGCTCCTGGCCTGTATCAGGAATGGTGTGGCCAGCAGGAGCAGGGAGGATCTGCCTCTGGATCAGCCTCTGGTCAGGCTTCCAGTTTCTCATTCTTCTGGCCACCAGTGCCAGCTTCCTGGTCAAATACTTCACCTGCTTCATCAGAGAAGGATTTTCCCCCCAATCATCTTCATTTATGATGCTTTCAAGAAGCTGTTCTAGCTGGCAGAAGTTCATTATCCCATCAATTCCCAGTTCAAGGTGGACTATATCACAACCTGAGAAGGTGGTGGAGTCACCATCCCTGGATGTGTTTTAAAAAGACTGGATGTGGCACTCGGTGCCATGGTTTAGTTGCGGTGTTAGGGCAGGGGTTGGACTCAGTGATCTTGAAAGTCTCTTCCAGCATTGTGATTCTGTGACCTGAAATTCTTTTCAGTTGATATGTTCACTGCAATGCTTTTCTGAAAAAACACTACAAAAGTAGTATTTTTGTGGGGAGGAAGGGGAAAGACTTAGCCAGGGGGCTAAAGCAGAATGATAAATTGCTTGCCCACTCAAATTATGGGTGTCAAGTTTCTTGTATTTATCTCCCTTTAGCACAGGGAGAGTAGCTGACCGATTTGGGATTTACAAGTGTGCGAGAGGTGCATGCGCGTGGCCAGCTCAGCACCTTGCTGAGAGAGGAATGCAGCAAAGAGCAGGTTGGACACCTGCTTAGTCAGCTCATCTTAAGAGGAAATACTTCATCCTCAACTGGGTGGCAAATAGAACATTCAATAAAGAAAATTCAGAGAGGAAAGAGCAGAAGCAAGTGTCCTGCTCAGAATATATTTAAAGTTGTCATTTCACTTTAGGCTGCTTTACCCTCTGTGATATCTGTGTCTGCTTCTCACCCCCGCAGTTCACTGCTCCGATGGCTCTGCCACCTCCGGATCCACAGTTTGTGCTCAGAGGTACCAGTGCTCCAGTCCACACTCTGCATTTTTCCTGTGGAGGTCCAGAACCTGATATCCCCCTTCTTTTCTCTGGGTAAATACACCAGGATTTCTGGCTCTGCCGAGCATCCTATGGTTGTTTCCTTTTGAATTTAAGTGTGTTATTTTGACAAAGTGTTTCTGGGGAAAATGGCAGCATTCATGTTTTGCATGATGGGTGTGTTACTTGTGCATACAGCATCAGTTTTGGAAACAAAACAAACAAAGAAACAAAATGAAAAGCATCAGACTCTGATCACCTCCATGCAGTGCTCACACTAAAAGCATCTCTTCCTACTGCCAGGTCTGAGAATGGGTTTATCCATGTCTGGAACCTGAAAACACACAGAGTGGACACAGCATTGGATGGCCATGGAAGAAAATCTGTCTACTGCGTGGAGACAATGGGTGGTAAAGACAGACTTCTCAGGTTAGCAAAGCAGGCAAAAACCAGTGAAATTACTCTTGTCTCTTGTCTGCGATTGAAAGAAAAAAAAGGGGGGTGGGGGCACAAAGGATTCTCTTAATTCTAGAGTCACTTAAAGTTTCTCCAACACATATGGAAATGTACTGAAGTAAAAAAAGACAGAAATACTGTAGAATAAAAAGGGGGGTGGGGGTGAAGGGGGAAAGATGTAATGAATTTATTTACTATGTGTGTTATGATATCATAAGAACCTGGGACCTGTAGTGTCTTTACTAAGAACAGGTATGGTCTTTGGGTCAAGGAAATACACTTGGATTTGAAGTTGATTAACTTTTCACTGCTGTTTCTGGGGAAGGTTGAAAAAAAGAATTTATAAATAGAGGGGAGATGGAGAAAAGGGAAGGAAGAAAGAGAAGAATCAGAGATGGAGAGTGAAAGACTGAAAATGAGCAAGAATGCTGAGTTTAATGGTTTTACTTTGTTGCAAAATACCTTCTGTTCTTGTTTAGCAAGGGAAGGTCAGGAAGATTTGTGTACTTTGGATTAGACAGGTGATCTAGAGTAGATGCCAGTGTCTGTATGATTAGGAGGTGTTCTGACATGTTTATCTAGAGAAGACATCTCATAATATACAGTGGAACTCATTAGCATTTATATTTCTTATCTGCTTAAGTACAATTATCAACACTCTCCCCCATAAAATCATATTGAATAAGCATTGTTTGTATAATTATAGAGTTTTTCTGTACCTCTGTTTTTACAGTATAGTTCGAACACTTCACATAGCAGTGTAGTTTTAGGACAGCATTTATCATTAGTTTATATTTCTCTCTTGTGAAGCTAAATCATTATAATTTCTTGCAGTATCACACTGTTTGTATCCACAGTGCTATAAATGTTGTGTCAGTTTGTCACTCAGTTGAACAGCACTGATGTTGAAGAAGTCCCAACAGTCTGTAGATTTACATCTCCTATTTGGTTTTGCTAATTAAAGTAAGACATGGGTAAGGGATTTTTGATGACTCCTGGCTCAGATGATAACTTGAGGACACACATCCTGTGCTAAGATAGTTTATGGATTGGAAGCTTCTGCACAGTGCTACTGGAGCCAGTGGGATCACAAAAATGTGCAACAATTCCTGCTGTGCCCTTTGTGTGGCCTCCTCGCTCTGCCTGCCTGGGAGCAGCACAAAGCCTGTGGGACGGGGCTGTGCCGAGGAGTCCATGGGAGCTGCGCTCATACCTGGGATGCGGCTGCTGCTGCTCTGCCTTGGGTGTTTCAGCCCAGCATTTCCTTGAGCAATCGCTGCCAGTCTCTCTCCTTTATGTCTCCACATGTGCACAGTCCTAGGAGCCCTCTGTGCTCTGCCTGTAGCTGTGGGAAGTTGACCACTGACTAACTGGCACTTTTTATTTCTCTCTGATGAGCTGTTGTATTGCTGTTTGTCTTTCAGCTGTCAACACATGACATTGCCATTTCATTGCTAGGGCAAATGAGTGTTACATGTGTAAATCTTTGGGATACTTTTGTTTCCTTTTAAATTAGATCTAACCAATGATAACATGTAAGTATTTTTTACTGTGTATATATTCAACTGCTCATGAGACTTTATAAATATATTCTTACATATAAATAGCACAATTCAGCCTGATAAGTCTCCCTGCACAAGGAAACTGTGATTGCAGTGTATCTGACTGGCTCCCAGGCCCCTCCTGTCCCAGGGACAATTGAACCTCTTGGCCAGTTCCACAGTTGGCAGAAAGGTGGTGGTCTCAGGGACACTGAACTCCCCCCCATTTCATAAAATACCCAATTAATGCCCCCACAGAAGCCGTTCCAAGCTTGGTCCTTTACTGTGTGTCAAAGACCCAGTTCAGGTTACTGCCCTGCAGGCAGCCAGGCTTCCTCAGACTGCAGCTCGGGGATAACTTGTTTCACTGTATCAGTCAGGGGCGCGACCAGAGGATCTGCTTGTGGGATTTAGCAGAGGGACGGACTTCAGTGACGGATTCTGTCTTCACGGAGCATGTGGGATTCTGCAGATGCTCTCTGTTAAAGGTGGCGCAGGGACGCTGGCTAATAGCCATGGCAGCCAGAAGCCTGGAGGAGGTAGGAAGTGTCTCTTTCTCTGTGCTTGAGAGGTTGCTTTTGGTACTGAAATGACGTCGTTCAGAAGGGGAAACATCAGTGCCACTGAATTCTCTGCTCAAGAGCAGGCAGCACGAGAAACCTTTGAGTTTTAATCACTAGTTTTATTGCCACAAGGATGACTGAATTATGTAACTTATGCTTTAATAACAAGGATACCACCCCAAGATTTATCTGGCATTTAAGTATTTGCAGCTGCTGCTGATCTTTACATGCAGGAGTTTTGAAAACTCTTCTGGTGCTGCTGAATACTGGGAACAAGAGTCCTTCTGGGGAAATAATGGTCAGCAGGTCTGTCCTCAGACGGAGGAGCTTATATTCCATCTGAAGCTGAATCTGGTTTGGTGAGAAGAGGGAAGGTGCAGGTGATTTGTAATGCGATACGTGGTCTTTCACCTCAGGCTAATTCCTTACCTGGAACTGGGGCTGGAAATAGTTGAATTACCATTACCAGCCAGAGGTGTGTTCTGTGTGAGATAATTGCAGGGTCCGTTTCAGTTCCTACTGGGTAAGTCCACATCTAATGCCACTATTGCAGCACTCACTGACTGACAGCTTTGTTGGCAATGTCCACTTCTGCTTTGTAAGAAATTACAGTTTTGTTTTTTACAATGGACTGTTTGAGGACATCACACAAACATAATACCAAATACTTGACATCAAAATACCAAAATTATGAAAGAAGAAAAAAGTGGCATAAATATGAAATGAAGTATTGTAGCTAAGTGCAAATTGCTGATGAACATAAAAGTTCACATTCTTTTCTGGACTGTAGGTTGTGTATCTTGAAACTGAAATTTTTATATTTTACACATGAAGTAATAAGTGCCTGTATTACAAGAAAATATGATCTTTTTATTATACAGAAGTTTAGCACATATTTCAGCATTTTGTTGACTCACAGTCAGAATGTTCACCCTTTTACAAAACTAGATATGCCTGTGGACACAGACACTGCATCAGTAAATACAACTATTCTAAGTCCCATACCTTGTCCTGATCAAACAAAGAACTCCCTCCATCTTAAAGCAGTGCTCAATAATACTTAAGTTAAACAAAATTGACAAGTGCATTCTCGTGTCAGCAGGAGAAGTCCCGGTAATGAAGTATTAAATAATCAACTGACCCAAATAGAAGACATTTACCTCGGTGTTGCTTACAACTCATCTCTGTTTTATTCTCATTTGTTTGCTTGGGCCCTGCAAGAGAAGAATGATTTGCAGTCTCCTGAGGTAGAAGAGTTTCACTCTGTGTGAACCTCTGCATTAGAACTGTGTCATGTTTCAATAAGTTCACATAAGCTCCCATAATATATAGTGCTTCCAAACAGACAGCACTGTGTGAGACACAGTACATTTGCAGCTTATGATTAAAATTAAGACTTAATAAGTGTTTATGCTTGGCTGGTGTCCAAAAAAAGACTAATTTTGTCTTAAAGGAGGTTCAGTCCATAAATAATGAGATCTGAACAGGCATTTATTTGTTCATGATTGCATTTAAATCACCAATTATGAGTTACATGCACTTTTCTTGCCAATTTGCCAGAAACATGGTAAAAGCTTTATTAATGTGAAAAAGAGAAAGGGTGTGTTTCCTTGTGGCCAGTTTTAGCCACCCAGGAACACTATTAACCTCAGGCAAAGGCAAATCTTTCTCCTATTAAGCAAAACCAGTATAAACACGGAACTTCAAGTTTTAGGTTACAGTTGTCAAAATATGTGAAATAGTATTTATTTCTAAGGCTCAGTTGCCTTTAATGCAGACAGTCTCTGGAACTGTCAATCCAGCTCAGGCAGCAGGTCATGCCTGCCTGCCTTCTGCACAAAGCTTTTCTCATTGTTTTTCTTTGGCCTCTGCAAGCCCAACTGTAGCCTTGTACCAGTTCATCTGTTTTTAGTCAAGGTAAAGCAAAGAAGGTTTGTTTTTTTCTTTTAACTGCAGAAGTGCATTTATCACAGCACACTTACCCTTCTTTATTACATAAAAGTTGCAGTTTTGGTCTTGCCTAGGAGGCAATGCCCTTTGGAGAGACAGTGATGAAAGAGGCAAGATGAGGGCAGGTCATCTTCATATTTATAGCCCATTTCCTGCCACAGCTAACTTGGTCATTATATTGCTAGCAAGAAAGTTGACAAGAGAAAAGCATCTTTTGTTAAGAGTGAAGCTCCAAAAACCAGAATTCCCAGATGATCAAACTTCGGTCTGTTCCCAGGTTTGGTGTGCAGACTAGATGGCTTTTGGCTGTAGTCACTATTCCTCAAATCTGGAAAACAGTTTCCTGCTCTATTGCTCAGTGGCTTTTGAAAGTGTTCTGTATGTTATGTATAGAACACTGTACTCGCAGCCTTAGAGTGCAGCTGGCTTTTGGCAGGCTGGCTGACAGCCTCTAGAAATAGGAAGATGTTCTGGCAAGCTTTGAACTAAAGGTATGGGATTAGAAGGCCATCACAGCTGCCGTGGTCTTGACTGATGGTTCCCAGAGGAGCCATATTTGTGTAATACCTCATCTCAGATACTTAAGGAAATTCGCACAACTGGGGCTGTCCAACAGTGCTGTTGGGCTCTTGCACATTCTGGAAGAGCCTAGAGTGGCTGGTGATGCTGGATTTATCAAATGTTTCAAGTAGTTTAATTTTACCACATAATGCAGACCATTGTTTATTTAATTAGAAGAAAAGATCACCTTGGTGATAGTGTGCATGTGAGAAACAGCAACATTCCTGGCAGCAGGTTTTCAATACCCAAGAGTTTCTGTTCCTCCAGAGTTCCAGGCTTGAGAATGAGCCCGGAGCTGAGGCACAGCCATGTCAGTCAAGAGTCTCAAAGTCTTCCAGTACCAAACTAAAAAGGCAGATTCCCGTGATCTTGCCTGCCATCATCCTGAGGTGGAAATGAGCTACTTCCTTGGCAGAGGAACAACTTGCCCAATGTTTAAAAAAAAAAAAAAATCAAAACCACATAAACCAGGTCCATGATTCATTACCATCACAGCAACCAACAATGGATGCTGCTCTGTAGAGAGCACAGGTGTTTAACACAGCATTTTCTGACCCTGCTTTAGACAGGGTCAGACAACATTGTGCTAAGAATACCTGTGTGCAGACACTGCTGCAGCCGGCCTTGGCCAGTAATTGTGGGGTTACAATTTGTTAGTGCAGTCAGCAGTGAATCAAAAATCCCCTTTGCCTGTATACACTGCCTGTATTTCCATGCAAGCTCTGCTGTGCTACCACAGCAGCACAGAGGGGAGAATGCAAGTGTTCACAGGTGAATACAGCCAAAAAATTAGCAACAAAGCTGGTAAAAGGGGAAAGAAAGCAGAGGGTTGTGTTCAGATTAAGTAGTCTGCAGTATTATCTGTTGTGTGCACAATGTCATCCACTGTTTGAAAAGAAGGCTGTAATTAAATAGAAGAGTAGAAGAAAAGGATGTGTTCACTCTAGCATTTTCTCTAGTCTTTCCTATAACAATGCACTTCTTTAGCTAGCTGTTGATTCCCCTTACAACTCCAACTTAGCATGCATTCCTCGGTTTCCTCCAGTTTTTACTGGAAGAGCCTATGCTAACTTTAATCACCTTAAAAGACTTGTGTTTTTAACAGCAGAATTTTGACCTGGAGCCTGACCAACTCCTCTTTGTTTTCCTGATGTCAGGTTCAGATTTTGGAGCTGCCATCCAAGACGTCAGTCTGTACCTTGAAACCAGAGGTGGGTGCCAAGCTGGGCATGCCCATGTGTCTGAAGTTATGGCAGGTAAGGCAAGAGCGCCGGCTAATTGTGAAATGTTTTCCCTGTGATTCATTTTATATGAAGCACATGAATCTTTCTTCACTTGGATTTTGATTTATAATCAAACCAATCAAGTAATTATACTACTAAAGGGGGGAAAGATTTGTGAACATCCTTAATGTAACTTTCAGAGCTTTCCAAGCTTTAATGGAAGATTTGCAAATGCTCAAGGAAAGCTTTGTATCCTTAGGATAGATACAGTTTTTGCATCAGTCAAGAGGAAAATGAGTGACTTACCAAAGCCAGTTGTTTTGATATTGTTTCTCACTGCATTAAGACTGATGAGAAATGTTTGGGTTGCTTAAAAACAGTGGTTTTAAGGGCAGATTCCATTCACTTCAGTGCCCTCAGGATGAGGAAACACTCTTATGTACATTTCTGTTCGAGATATACAATAGGAACAAAATATTTATGGTGGTACTGACTATAGGCAAAAAGGTAAATTAGAGAAGTTAGTGAAAAAAACCCATATTTGCAAAATGTTTAGCAAATTATGTTTATGGGCTGCCAACAGTGAACACAAGTAATACAAAAAGGTGGCAGTAGAGGGAGGAAGGAGTTCAGGTGATTGGCTTGAAACCTCCAGGGAATTGGTGGCAAAGCTGATTCCCCCATGTGACCCCCTGACAACACACTGCTACAGGTCTACAGGACCAGCTGAGCTGATGCCAGAGTTGTAATTCCTGCAGGCTCATTGGAACATTTGTGTTGGTTTTGGTTGAAAATATTATCAAAGTGAGGCCTCAGTGTGTTCACCCAAGATCCTGAACAGACTGATAGCTAGAGAAGTTCAGTTGCTGACTTCAGACAAAAGCCAAGAGAGGCCACAGTTGAAGTTCCATGCTGTAATTAAAAGTTAGGAAAAAAAATAAGAGGAAATTAAATAGGCTGATTAGGCTTTTGTTAAACAAAGTTTCTCCTAAAAATGCAATCAGTGTTCAGTGCTTGATGAAATGAATGGGTCTTTCTGTCTCCTCGACATTTTTTAATAAGATGGTGATAACTGTGGAAATGTTCGGTGTTGAAAATTTTTCTTGCCTGTATAAGAAGTCCTCTGTCTTGCCCTATTTTCTGCATGCATTAATACTGATATTCCTCTAGGAAGCAGAGCAGGTGCAGAGTCTTAATTTTATATAGTTTTTGATTTTGTTGCCAGTGGGGATAAAGCAGAGGACTGGGAACTGAGAGAGGTAAATTATTCCATTCAAATTCTGACTTTGAGAACTCACCATAACTTCCTAGACTGCACCAGGCAAGTATAGATAATCTCTTAGAGTCTCACAGCTGTATTTGCTCTTTTACAAATGTATGCAACTTGGTTTAAAGGCACGAGGAAGAGGGTACCCTTAGGGAAATAATTACATGTGGTGTACCAGAGTGATGCTCTGCATTCTGTTCTGTGGTTGCACTGGAAGTGGCTCTCTGAGTAACCTGTAACCATAAACCAGGAGAACACGAGCTCACCCAGCTGCACCCCTTCCTGAACAGAGGCCCTCCAGGATTTCTGTGCACACAGCTGTGTTGGGCAATGCAGACATACCCAGGAGATGAGCACTCCCAGCCCAGCACTCAGGGGTTGCCTAAGAGACTATTTGATCTTGCTTATGGCACAGTAAATTAACAAGTTGAAACAGAAGCTGACAGGGAGAGCCCCATAAAGGTCTGAAGGAAGAGTGCTGGGGGTGGTTGGCCAATGAGAGTTTGGGGGCTGCAGCCAGATACCTTCATATTTTTCTGCAATTCAGGTAAACAACAAACCTCCCAGCAGCAGTGTGAATGAGAAACTTTACCATAAAGCAGAAAGCAACTGGGGTTACGCTTGTAGATTAAGCCTCACTGGCTTCCCCTAAGCAGTCAAAAAGCTTGCAGCTATTTATTTTGCTGTTTTGAGCAGTTTCCCCCTTATTTTTCTAGGTTTGTCCTTAAAAATATTAGTTCATTCACTTTCTTTTGAAGATTCATGTTCTTAAATACATCGTTTCAGTTTCACACCTTCCTGCTATTACTAATTGGGTGGAGTAGGATTTGTAGAAGTAAGAATAGTCTTCCCTTAAATTTTTTGCACTCCTTGGGGAAGGCATCATATTGCATAATGGTGCAAACAAAATAATTCAACAAGAATAATACATGTCAAAACTGGAAATGCTGGGTTATTACTTTATATAAACTATTGCAATTATTCCTGTTGAGTTGACAGCAGATCACCTTTTCTTCCTTCCTTGACAGTTATCCAAATGCAACAACAAAATGTTCTGCTTAGGAAGAGCAATGATTTATAATTTAATTTTTCTACTGACACAGAACATGAATGGTGAGACTTCTCTCCAGCAGTGTCTGTTATTGGGAATTGAAATAAATAGGCCGTTGTGAAGCACTGCTTGGTGAGTCCAGGCTCAGACCAAGAGCTCCACTGATCTTTCAATAACTTTTATTGTTTTAGTTCATGTACCTATTGAAATATTACACTTCCAATGGTTAGGAAAGGAAGAAGTAGTGTGGGAGACCTATATTTCATAGTAAACCATATGTGGGTTTTAAAACGCCAATTTGAGATCTCACTTGCAAATTACTGTTTTTCAAATCTATCCCCACAACACAAAAAAAAAAAGGGTTTTCCTTGGCATTCCCAAAATTCTGGGCACTCACCTGTGTCTGCCGTCTGCGTAAGGGTGAGGAGCTCCTGTGGAAGCCACCATCCCTCTTGGGGCAGGGAGAGGAGCTGACGTGTTTCACTGCCTGATGACAGCTACAACTTCTGTGAAACCCCAGCTCTTCTCACAGAAGAGCAGCACAAGTAATTGTGGGGTTTTTCATGCTTAAATTGGGCACTTTCCTTAAACTTAAAAGTACTATTAAATATTTTGTTTTGCTTTGAAATTTTTACCCTTTATTAAATACAAATAAAATCTGGAATACTAATTTTATTCAGATTTTTTTAAAACATTTTTGGTATCTGGTATCCAAAACCAGATATTCTTAATCCAAAATACCTGATGAGTTAACATTAATTCACATGTATCTGACACAATGTATGAATCAAGGTATTAATTGTTCTGATGTTATATTATTTTAGCAAATAAAAATTTTGACAGAAAAATTGTTCATAATTCTGGGCACTGTGAGAAACCTGCTTTGTGGGCCTTTCTAGCCAGACCATGCTCCCACCTTTTCAAAGGAAAAAGGATCTTAAAGGAAGGAAGGAGCTCCTCCAAGATCCCAGGTGTGGACAGACCCATTCAGAAGGATGATATAGGGGATTTCCTAAATTAACAAGGATTTCCCCTTGCTTTCCTTCTTTTAAGGAGTAATGTTGTTCCCTGCTCATTGAGCTGTACTCCTCAAACACTTTTCTAGGCTAAGGCCGAGGAAGCACATGAGGCTGGTACTCAGCAGTTTTGTTACTCAGACCACCCATCTCTTGTTAGTTTGACTTCCCCCAGAACACAGAATAACCAGTGGGAGAACAATTTGGACCATTAGTAGAGGCAGTGAGCCTTTGGCCACTACAGGTTTGTATCATGACACTGACAGCTAGCAAGTTTGAACTCATTCAATAATGAGATACTGGTGAAAATTAATTCTTTATGCCCTTTATCTTAATTGAATACTGAGCAAACAAATCGTGTAGGAGCAGACAGTGTTTGGAAAGATCTGGGTACCCTATTGGATACATTTCTTAGACGTGCCTACATGAGGTGGTAATAATCCCAATGTCTATTTTGATATTTCTTCTCCTATTAAAGAAATAACTGGCATTAACAGATGCTGGTTTTTAGTTACTTTTCATTAGGGATTTGCATCTTCACTCTTGTAACCAGGTACTGCTTACAGGATCATTCGTCTTTTGGCTGGAGCAATGATGAATATTTTCCTTAAGTGTGACATGTAATCCAGTAATGTTCCCTTCTTTGAGTTATTTCAGAGGCTTAAATAAATTAGGTGTCTGCCCAGGGTGCCCTGCCCTTTGACCTGTGACATCATTAATCAAAATAGCTTTCAATTGGTTACAGTGGGACTGGGGCGCCCATTAACCCCTTGGTGACTGACCCAGCAGTTCCTGCTGGGAGGTTCAGTGTTTACCTTCAAGCACTGTGGGGTACTTGGGCAGGCAATCCCTCCGTGCAGCCCTACACCTGGCACTGTGGAACTGGAATCCCTGAGCCTGGCACATCTCAATGCCCACACAGGCTTGTTTTGCTTGAGAGTAACTCTCAGCTGCCCTGTGGAATTTTTTCTATAAAGTGCAAACAAAGTTCAGACCATGAAGTAAAGCTCCTGAAAATTTCAGTCAGGCTCTTTTCAGTTGTTATAGAGGGCAATAGTTTGGATTTTCAGAAAGAAAAAAAAAATATATATGTATGTATGTGTGTGTATGTTAAATATGTATTATAGATATAAAATCTAGAATTTGGTATGTATATGTAAGTGCGTATTACCTAGTAATAATTTATGTAAGTGGATGGAATATCAAAATTTGACATTCAGGTATCTAAACTTCTTTTCACTTCTACATCACTCAGCATTTTAATTTATTCTCTTGGTGCTTGGACTAAAACCTACACTGGGATGGTAATTTTTCTAACAGATTATTTACTTCTCAAACAATTTTATTTTTCCTTAATCAGCTCAGCTGTGGTTCACAACCTGTGCTTCTGGCTGGCTATGAAGATGGATCAGTTGTCCTATGGAATGTGCCAATGGGAAAAGCGTTGAGCCGACTCATTTGCCACCAGGAGCCAGTGATGAGCCTTGACTTTGACTCGGAGAAGGCCAAGGGGATCTCCGGCTCATCTGAAAAGGTGCTTAGCATCTGGAGCCTCAATGAGCAACAGAACCTCCAGGTCAGGATCACTGGCCCTCTAGTGTCATTTATCCCACTTTGCACTAACAGTTTGATAGACTAAAAAAATATTTAGTCATGAAGAGGAGTTGTTGCAGATCTCTAGCTAATTAATCACAGACTGGTTAGAATGTCTGTGCTATGTGACTAGACTTAGCAAAAGATGGTGAGGATTTAAAAAAAAAGGAAAAAACACTCTCTCACATGTTTCTGGTTTTACCAAAGTTGCAACAGTCACACAGGCCTAGCTTATTGAAGCCATTGCCTCTGTATCTTCATTTATCACATTTGTAGTATCCAGCTCTCGGAATGTCCTAAACATTATAAATGAGTTACAAAAATGAGAAACAAAGGATTGCTTTTCCAAAGGTTCTGCTTGAATGGCTATAGCGAGCTTTCCACTGTGGGAAAGGCAGAAGTATTCCATTAAACACTTCACAAACAGAAAGAGTAGGAGTAGCCCAGCTAGCAGCAAGAGGACATGATGTTTAGGCGCCCAGCTTCGTTTGGCACTTACAGGGCCCAGCCAGAGACACAAAGTCAGGCAATTGGCTGCCCCAGTTCATGTCTGAGCTGTGGTACTCCGAATGGCTGGGTTAGAAGGAGGGTGTGTAATCCCCAGCTTGAGCTGTGCTAGGGAATGGCCATAAATACTGCTTTCATCTAGACAACTTTAGCAAGTGTTCCAACAGTGCCAAGGCAGTAAGCACGACCTGGAAATGTAGGTGTGGAAATAAAGTGCAAAAAGGCTCATGAAAATTAAAACAGCCCATGCATAGTCTCTCCACTGCTGGGTGCTTTAACCTTTTTAAAGTGACAGTTGTCCCATGGAGAGGGCCTGAATCAGCCCCTGTGTGCCCATGTCATCCTTGAGGAGAATCTGCTGGATACACCAGTTCAAGGGAGAACAATAGTTGCTGTTCCACCTTGCAGCTTTTATGGAGTTTTTTTTTTTTTTACAGCAAGTTAATGCTGTTTTCTGAATGGTGCTACAGAAAGAAAAGCACATGCTGGGACATCCAGTGGTAACCCATCACCTGGGGGACACTGTAAAGGTGTGGAATCTGAGGCATCACCACAGCAACTGCATTTCTGGGGTGGCAGGGCAAACTCATCCAATCCCAGTGAAGTTTGGGGGACATGGCACTCACTGAGGAGGTGGCTGAACCTTAATACTCAGTGCAACACGACATGAAAGAGGCACTTTGCACTCTGAACAAGTAGTGAAGATGTCTGATACACAGTTGTCTTGTTTTTTGGTCCTGTTTGCCCTCCCCTTGCCCAGCCTCCTCCTGCTTGTCACCATCCGCACCAGGTGTCCTTTACTAAGGGAAGTGGAAGGAAGGTGAGCAATCCCAGTATGAAATTTGGTATTGAGACTCTTTCTCTAAGGTAAAGGTGACAGAACTCTGACATCATGACAGGCTTCTTAAATTTTCAAATACTCTGGTGGTAGAGAGAAAGTTGTTCTTTCATATTAATTATAGCAACACTTTTTTCCTAAAATAAAAGCAAATACTGTTCTTTACAGCACATTTCACTTAGGTGCTAATGGTACACAGGACTACAGGTACAACTTGCAGGAGAAACAGTTGTTCACCTGAAATATTGCAAGTATTGTTTTCCACAAGGTATTCCCATTCCCAGGGAATGGAAGATTAGCTACACCTTCAGCACCTCACACTGTGAGATAGAAGGTTGCCTCAGAAGAAATTCAAATGCCAAGTATTATAAGCTACAAGCAATATTCCTGTTCTTCATGGCAGCATGAATGCCCTAAAAAAAAGCATCTTTCATATGAGCACTATGAGATTGTCAAAGACATAGATTAAGTTTTTTTCCACTATTGCATTAATAATATAAACCAGATGGGGATTTTTTTCCCTGACATTCCAAGTACCTGAGGTAATGGTAGACGTTGGAAAGCCACTCAGTGGCACATTATTTTTATTCGAAAAGGTTTTAATAAGTAACCGTGGTGCACAGCTATCTGCCGTTGGAGGGGGAATGATGC
Source organism: Taeniopygia guttata (assembly GCF_048771995.1). Taxonomy (NCBI): domain Eukaryota; kingdom Metazoa; phylum Chordata; class Aves; order Passeriformes; family Estrildidae; genus Taeniopygia; species Taeniopygia guttata. The sequence continues at coordinate 6,484,580 of NC_133040.1, read as the reverse complement.
AATGATGGTACTGCAGCTCTGTTTTAAGTGGCAGTGTTCCAGTGTGTCAATGAATAGATGATGAAGGTAACTGCAGTTTATTGCTATGAGGAAAGTTTGTATTGTCTCCTACAGGAAAGTTGCTGAATTCATCACTGTCAGCAAATGATGGGATTGGTTATGAGCCTTCTGATTTGGATGAGATAGTGTAATTATGTGATGATGTTTGTGGTAGATGTAGGAGGTAAACAGCTTCTGCAGGTGAATAAACAAAGCAGAACAAAGAAATCTGATAACCATAGAAGATTCTCTTTATATGACAAGAGAAAAAAATTCTGTAAGCTGTAATGTAAGTTTTGTTGATTTAGTTGCTGAGGCTTTTCCCCCAAATGCTGAGGCTTAGTCTGCAGCTATTTTGGTTATTTTCCTAATAAGCAGAGGGCCTAAAGACATGCTTTGGCTGTAGATGCAAGTGTCCTTGGTTGTGACTGGCTGAAAGCAGCTCACCTGTTTTTACCTCTTTGTTTCCTAAATTACAAGCTGATTTTGTGGTTAGGAAATTATGTTGGTATTGGACTCCTGTAGTTAGTGACTTACTGTAGTAAGTCCTGGGATGGCACAAATCCTGGCAGTAGGATTACACCTGGCTGCATATACCTTGAGCAAGTTTTCTCCTTTGTGTTGCTTTTCTCTCTCACTCTTGTATTTGCAGATCCTGTACAAATGCCTACTGTTCCCTCATGTTCCATAGCCATTACAGGCTTCCTTTTCAAGTTGTAGCTTGCTGAGGAGATGCCATTTCTCCAGTGGCCCCGATTGTGCTGTATGGATCTTGCCCAGATAATTGACATTAATGATGGCAGCACCACGCCTGGGATTGCTTATAGCCATTAGCTAATAATCTCACTTACGGAGTAAGACCCATCCTACATTTGCCAGGCTGGTGATGTAAGGAATAAATCTTTCCATTGCCAGGACATTTACACCAACAAAAATGCCACTGAGGCCATGCTGCATTAGGCCTACCCTGGGGAGTTTGGAGCACATGTATTAACAAAAAGCACAGGTAGCCCCACCAAGAGGCCCACATATAGCCTGCTATTTCTAATTAGGCTTGAGCAAAACTTGCTGTCCTCTGTTTGTCGTAGACACATTCTTCAGGTTGTCTTTGAAAAATAAAGGTATAGAGCATGTAAGAAGCATGTCAAATTTAATTCAACCTTTTGTCTTACCAAACTGCACAGCTCTTGCTGTTTGAGTAGGTAGCTAGGCAGTTCTTATATAGTTGAAAAAATAATTGCATATGGCTTTGTGCCTGTAAGATTCCAAGATTTGTTCAGCTGCATCTGAAATCAACCTTGACCAACATTTCTGGAGTTTTCTACATCCAGTATAAAGGTTAAAATTATCTGCAGTAATATGTCTTTATAACCCTGTACTAGGTATGCATCATGGAATGTCCTTCAAGGAGGAAAGCTCCTCAGGTGTGATGTACTTGTCAATCCCTTCCTGCCTCAGACAAACAGTAAACACGACCCAGTGAATTAAAACAGGCACTGGATGATATTAAGCTTTGGTACAGGATAGCTACAGACTCAGGCTTAAGGAGACAGTGGCAGTAATGTGTTGTTTCCAATGGTACTTACAAAGAACAGGTCAGGGCCAGCTTTATAAGCCAAAGGTGTTTTCCCCATTCTGAGAGAAGCTGAGCTGTTCCAATACACACACACACACACACACACACACACACACACACACTCTTGTGTGCATATTCCACATGTGTTTCAGAGGCACACTGCTCACTCAGACAAGGTAGCTGAGGTGAGAACAGCAAAGGTGTGTTACTTTGAGCTTTGTGCCTCAAGAGAAACTCATGTCAGTGAAAACTCTTCTTTCCAGGGGCTAAGTCCTGTGCCGCCCCAGTGCCTCCTGAAGGAAGCCAACTGCCTCCCAATTGAATTGTGCCCCTCTGTGCCCCCTTAGTCTCCAAAGAGTAACAAAAGGCTTCCAAGACTGAAATCAATAACTTGGCTATAATCCCCTCCTTGGATTTGGTGTAAATAGAAGTCTCTTGGGAAGCAGTACTAGAAATACAGATTTTCTGACACTGTAACCCAATTCCTGGAAGCATTCCTTTCTCAAGACTGAGGTAAATACTACAACAGCTTATTGGAGGTTTTGTGAGGGGTCACAGTAGTAGAAATTAGTAGCATGTAGCTTAACCATCAGCTCAGAAGGGTCTCAGCCTGGCAATATTGCAGAAGCAGGGAAAATATATTGCCTTAGCTCTGAACATTGCAGGTCATACAAGAATAGCTGAAGAAAAGGGCAAATCTGTACTCAAAACCTTGATTCAGAGCTTCACTTGTGACAGAATATATATAGCTTTAAATGCAAAATAAACTAAAAGCATACAAGAGTTTGGTTTATTTGGTGAAAATTTCTCTGGAAATGGGAGGCTCAAGTTAAGGTGTTTTCTGTCTCTGTCTGTCGTTCTCACCAAGCACCACATGGTGAAAAGCTCCATGCTCCCTGTGTGACACTGGTGTGTTGGGGGGGCACAACACCTGCTAAAGTACCGAAAGATTCCTTTTTCTTCTGTTTTGAACAACTAGAGCTCATTTGTAACTTTTTCACAAAGGTTTACAAAACACACGAACTTGTCAACGCCGGCATATCTGATATCACCATCCGTCCAGACAAGAAGATTTTGGCAACAGCAGGGTGGGACCATCGCATCAGGATCTTTGGGTGGAAAAAGCTGAAGCCCTTAGCAGTGCTGGACTATCACACAGCAACCATCCACTGCGTGTCCTTCTCGGATCACAGCAACCCCCGGGACAGACTGCTGGCAGCTGGCTCCAAAGATCAGCGCATCAGTGTCTGGTCCATATATGCTCAGACATGACACATCCTGCACTGCCATGGACTAGGAGAACAGGACTGGTGAAGTAATTCCTAGCACTGTAATTCAAATGTGCATCTGGGCAAGTGGTAGAATCTGTCTCCAGGCTGGAGAGTCCTAGGTTATCTCTTATGATGCTTGTTTAAGCTATAAGTTTTGTCTTCCATAGAGGAAAGTGGATTTTTAAAATTCATAACAAGCAGAACAAGGCCAGTCACAAAGACCAAAGTTGCTTTGGGTTCTGCTACAGGTTTTGCAACACCTTTCCTTTGGCAGGTTGCTGACATAACTTGTGCCAATATCTTTTGTAATAATGGACTGGAATCCCTGGAACTGCAGTGGGGGCAGAATATGTCTGTTTGTAAGTCATTTATGTATTTAAGAATCTAAATCAGTGTAAAACATCACTCTTTCTTGAAAATTTATACCCATTAAACCACCTCCAGTGGTTTCTCATTGTCAGTTACTTTTTCTTCCCCGTAACTGAAAGGCTATCAGAACACCCTTGATTTGTTCACACTTCTGTCAGTTTCTAACTTAAACCAACAGCCAGGAATGTGCTAGGGATGGCCTTCGGCATTTATGAATTTCATTATGTCTCCTGTCACCTCAAGCCTCACAATTAATCACAAGAAAGAAAGGAAAAAAATCTTCCCCAACACTGCACTGCAAAGCTGTGTAAAGCCTTTTACAGAGCCAGTGCTAAATCCTTTCCATAGACTGATGAGCTGAAGGATTTAAACTCGACAATCCAATTAGCGCCCTTCTCCTTGGAGAGTCGGGGCTAAGTTTCAGCATGGAAAGTTGGGGTTTCAGCTGCACAGCTCCCATAAATATTTAGGGGAATCACATGGGTAAATCCTTATCCACACATTGCGAATGGTTCCATTAATTTGTCATCTCTGCAGTCATGGAAACTGAAATTCATTCATTAAGTTTTTTTGTTTGACTCACAAAGCAGCATTTGCCTTCTTCTAAAGTGTATTAGACACACACCAGTGTGCTAAGAGCCAGGGTACTGCTGGATTCTGTCACAAAGCTGCAGTGACAACTGTGTCCAGACTGTGCACTGTTGATACTTTATTGGAAATAACTGTTTCTGCTCCATAGAGAGGTGGAAATCAAAGAAAAAGAAACCAAAAGTGAACAGCAACATCAAAGACTTTGAAAATTATTTTAGGAAAAACACGCATGCAAATTAAGGTTTGCGTCTGTTATCCAGCTGTGCCTTGCAGACAGAGAATATTGCTGGACTGAAAGCCTTAAGCACCCAGCCTGATGCTCTTACATTAAAACACAGAACAAGGATACTGTTGCCAGGCTTTTCTAAATAAAACGTGGCCTTACATATTATTTGAAGTGTGGTGACACTTTAAATAATGCATTTCTTTGATTATTTCTTTACTATTCAGTAGCTGCATGGAGGATCACATTGCAGTTGAAAGTTAAAGCCTAATTTTGTGTGATCCCGAGTCAAGGGGAGGTGGTGGTGTTCATTACATCTACCAGACAGAGTTGCACGTCTCCACCCGTCATCCACCTCCCACACAGAAGAGGAGCTGCCCCCACTGTACAGGCAGCTCCAGCCTCAGCCTTTTGGAATGAGATGCAGTCACCCTCCACAAACCTGCTGCTGCAAGAAATCTTTTCTTTTGGTCTTTTTCCCCTTTCTCAAAATACATCAGAATCCTTTCTCAAAATACATCAGAATTGACACAAAGAAACAATGAAATAAAGAAATGGAGAATGTGTCATTGCACATGGTCCAGGGCCTGTCCAAGGAAGTTTGCACAGAGATTTCCTTTTGCCTGTGCTGTCTGGTACAACATCACACATGTGGCCCAGAGGGTACCAGCATTCCTCCTCCATGGCAGCAAACAGCAGCCTGCACTTCCACAGAACTGAGCTGTAGGTTTAATAGCAGGAAAGGAGATCCAGGGCTCACCCATCCTGGGCAAATGGTTACTGTAAGAAACAATTTTTGATACAAATACTCTGGCATTGGCAGGGCACCCCTCTGGAAAGAAGGATTAATGCTTTATTAAGAGCATTATTAGATCAGAGGCTGCAAGTTAGGAATTCTTGAGTATATTTTCTCTGAAAATTGCCATTTCCTGTCAACATCTGTAGCTAAAGTAATTATGGAGACTCATAAGGGATGTTTAGATTTACGAATAGGGCTTTTGGAAGATACTCTAAAAGATTACTGGGTGCTTTCATCTAACATTACCTTTTGCTGGGAGTTGAATATTTATGTTTGTCAGATGAGGTAGATTTAAAAACAAACTTAGTCATACAAGTAAAAATTGAAAATGAGGACATGAACTGTATCTCAGACACACAGGTGAGAGCTTCATCAGCTTCAGAACGAAGGACATGGGTTGCAGGGCTGCTTGCAGGAACACACTCATCCAAGGCACTACCCATGCCATACTTTTTCACAATACACTTATTTCATTAACGCTTTGTATCACTGCTGATTTTATTTAACCACACAGAAAACAGATTTTTTTTTTTCACATTTTAGTTTCCTTGAAATGAGCAACCAGACTACACTAGTTTGATTTAGAGCTGAGCTTAAATGCCATAGTTTGATCGTGAATTACAGTCTTCTAACAGTTTATTTGCCTAAGAAACTAACCTGGACTTCCCCAAAGAAGAATGGTTTCCAATAGGAAAGACAGTCTGTATCAGTATAGGCTGTAAAACACAATTGTCTGATTATAACTGTAACTGTAAAATACAGATGTCTGATTGCATCTAAGAAATTAACATTTTTTAAATAAAAAAAAAAATAAAATTACAATTGTGCCATGAGCATGGTTGTCACTCAAGATTTCCACTGACTTGCTAGCAGAAGGTTGTGAGCAAAGAGCCACCTTAAGGTGCTGGAGTTAGCTCTGAAATCTCACCTGCCAGAAAGGAACAGGGCTAGCCTGTACCTGGCCTGGAGGATTCAGGAGTGAAGGTGATGACAGCTAAATTATTACAAAAGGCTTCCTCCTAAGAATCAAAGAATCACCGTCTTTGGCACCATGAGAGGGAAGAAAGCATCCAGCATTCGTAAAATAAATCCCAAACACCAGCATTTGTGCAGCAATTACATGGAATATTTATCACCACTGGCATGAATGGGATCTCTGACCCTCTAACATTATTTGCAAATTAATCCATTAGTTACAACTCCTTTCTCTTATCAGTGCATGAGCCATAAAACTCTGCAGTCCTTAATGCAGATGAGCAAGGAAAGAGGAGATTGTGTTTGTAGTAATGAGTGAAAAGGAAGTAAGCTGAGGGCATGCAGTGAGACAGTTGTTAAATTTAGTCCTTTAGAATGCAATTGCTACAGGAAGCCAAAAAATTACTCTGCAGCTTGACTTGGACTGTTGAAAAGGTTTGAGTTTAAAAGAGCAGATTTTTATAGTTAAGCCAATACTGTCTGCTGGACTGCTTTTGTTTTTAGCATATTTAAGATGCATCTACAAAGCCAAGTTGCAAATTAATAAATCTTTCCTTTAATTCAGTCTGTCACGAACAAAGATAGAACACTGACTACTGCAGGAGCCATGTTAGTGATGTAAACCAAAGGACTGGGGATTAAACAAGGATTACTGAGTGCTAAATCAATGTGTTTCCTTTTCTGGCTGTGTGTCTGTGGTGTGAAAGTGTGGATCATTACATAAAACATGGCACATGACTGCCTGGATTAATACCACACAATGTTATGGCAGCGCTGAGTTTGATGTTTAAAGTTTTATGTTTAAGCATGATCATTGTGCTACCAGGAAAGTATCAACCATGACTAAGGAGAAAAGCAAGGGGGTTTCTGCTAATGTGTAATATTCTGAAATTCCAGCTTGGGTCCCCCTACTACAGCTTTTCCAAGTAAACTTGGCTGTGTTTGTCTATGTCCTACTCTTCTGGGGCATCCTGGAGGTTTCTTCTATAATGTGAAGGAAGCTATCCAAAATTAAGATCATACTGTGTGTGGGGGCGACATGGCAATTCATGTAAGGGTCTCACAGTATCAAATTAAATGAAAATATAATCTCTCAGTTGGGAAAGTTTTGCTCACCTGATTAGTGAACCACAGCTGTATATCCTATGAGCAGTGCTGTGTACTGCTTTATTCTGAGCTCAGAGAAATTTGATTTGCAGTTTGGTTTGTAAGAGAAGGAGAAAGAGGAAGTGAAGGGGTAAATCAAAACAAAGGAGCAACTTATCCCTCTGAGTTAGGTGACAGGAAGACTGTGGAAGGTATGAAGTGCCTTGAAGCAAACCACCAGCAGTGGCCAGATTGTCCATGGGAGAGGGACAAGGATGGCAGGAAGAGTACCTGGTGGAACCATATAGTGATAGGTCTGGCCTACTCATACACCAGCTTCTTTTTGTCTCAGACATACTTGGTTTTACTTCCCCAGCATCCTTTTTTAAAGGTGACAGTACAGTAGGAAATCCTGTGGACCACAATCTACACTGCTAAATAAGCCTGTGTTCACCCAGAGGAGGGTGTATTTATGTCTCTGCTCGGAAGAGTCATAAAACCAGAAGCTGCAGTGCCACAGGGGATAGCAGTGGGAAGGACTGAGGACCTGAAGCAGCCACATGTACTGCAGGAGAACCACCCTGCAGTATTAAATATCTCCTCACAGGAGAGTGACATGGCAGTAAAAAATATATCGATTCTAATAATTCTCTGTTACAATTATTAAAAAAATAAAAGGAATAAAAAAGGCTGTTAAATTGATTTGAGATTACAGCTGTTTCCTTCTAGTTTTTATTCTCAGTATATATAAGCTAGGGCAGCAAAAAAACATGGAAATCCTCAGATGCTTTCTGGACAGCAGTGGTCTCTTTTGCCAACCAGTGGCAGGATTGATTGATCCTGATTATGTCCAGATCAGGAAATTAGCAAGCATGCTCAAATGCTGAGCCATTATTCTGCTTCATAGCTCTGGTATCTCACACATGCAAAAGTACATTTTCCAAGCCCCCATGGCACTGCTTGATATAAACATTTCTGACATAGGTAAGAAGGCAGTGGGTGCACTGGGCCTACAGAATAATTTTTAACATGACAGAGAATGTGGCTGTGGCACTTGTCCTGATGGTAATTTAAAAATTGCTGATACAAAATCTTAGTGATTCGTGAAAGCATTGTTTGTGTTCATGGAAAAGCATCTAGGCTGCTCTTAACATAACACTTAGAGTAAGTATTGTCTGTTCAGATTTTTTTTGCCTCAGATATTTTGATGGCATGCAGACTTGGCATCCTGCTAAATAGAGACATTGAGTATTTATTGTTTTATCTCTTGAGCTCATCTGGTTTGAAGTAGTTGACAAGGAGGAAAGGGAATAGAATGAAAGACTCACTTCATATTTGCTGAAATAAAAGAAATGTGCAAGGCAGTGCTCAAATAGAACCAGCCTGGGAGAAGGGCTGCCTCTTCCCACCCCTCCTCTGGCCTTTCCAGATGATGGCTTTGCCTGCAGTCCCTCCACTCTCATGCTGGTTCTTGCTGCCCATGGTTGTAGCTCACGCCCCAGACAAAGGGCAGCTGAAGCAGCCAGGCCAGAGCACCGCGACAAGGGGAAGCGTTGCCTCCTGGAACAAGGAACAGTGGGAGCACGAAGCAAGTGGAGCAAAACACAAATGCCCATCATCCAAGCTAAAACCAGTGACAAAAGTAATAGTGCTAACACCTCACACCAAGGTGCCTCTGTAAGTTTTACATGTTGTTTATTCCATTTTTCACTTTTTTGCAATTTAAAGCCCAAGGACATCAGTCTGGGTCCCTGGGCACCTGTGCAGTCACTCCTGTGAAGGCAGGCACTAAGCACAGCAGGGGCACCTGAGCTGTCCTGCCCTGCCCACTGGAGTACCCACTGGCTGCCAGAAGGAGCGTCAGGGAGGAGGTTACACTGCAGGAAAACATTCCCTTTCCTTCTCCAGAGAGCACCAGAACTGCTCACAGAGGTGCAGGACCCAGGCTGGAGCGGACGCCACAGGTCACTCGCTCTCACCATGCTGCTCTCACAGAGGGGATGGAGGCTGTCCTTCAGCAGCTCCAGCTGCGCTGGGAGCAGGAGGTGGAAGCTGCTCTGCAGCCTGGCAGGATGGCACAACATGGAGCAGCGAGCCTTGAGAATGTCTAGGGCCTCTTCTATCTATGCTGCTCCATCTACTTATAGAATTAGGTCCTAAATGAGACTTTTCTGGCTCTTGTTCTTAATCACTTTATTACTAGTCCAAATTTATAATTTTAACCTAAATAGAAGTGAGTGATTTATTGTAATTATTTTGTATAGGCTGCTCTTAATAAACTTTTTTTTTAAATCTGGAAAAACATTTAATTTCCCATATGGAAAGAACACATTTATCATACTTTCCTTGGATATACTTGGCCAACTATTGCACATATATGCAAAACATATGTGACAAATTCAAGGCTGAATTTCATAAAACAGAAATGCTGTGAAATGTGATATAATAAATATATTACCCAGACATATGTGGCCAATTTATAAAACTACGGTATCTTTGGTAAATTTATAATAGGTCATTTCTATTAATGGGGGGAATGAGGGTGAGTTTTCTGGCATATGCAACACACAAAATGCCTTACACAGCCCTCCTGAAGGACAGTGGGCCTTTGAAGAGCAGACCTGTACATGTACATACATGTGGTATATGGGACATGTCTGTGTTTTTCAAAATTAACGTGTGTCTTCAAAAACAGCTCTTCCTTTTTGCATTGACTGTGTGTGCAGCATACCAGGCAGGAAAAAAAAGTATTAAATACTATTCTTTGAGATTTGCAAATCTCAAACCTCTGATACACTATCTAGATTCCCACTGACAATAGGCATCTCACTGTAACAGCACATTTTATATGCACATGCTGAGCTCATGATAATGGCAATAATAGAAAACTTTCACCTAGATTTGTCAGATACCTATGTAAATTATGTATCTTAGCAATCAATTCAATTGGAATGATTAAATGAAGAAAAACATGCTTATGTTTAGAAAAACGTTGCATCCATACACAAGTACTGGCCTCTACACATGCAGAGTGGATTCTTAATAACACCAGCTTAGAGCAATGGCTAAGCCATTGCTGGCTGAGTATCCTCAAATTGTAACTCACAGGAGACTGCCCCTTCTCATTTATGCTAGAGTGTTTCAAAGATAAAATCTTTCCTTTAATCCCCTAATCTATATTTTCCGCTCATCGCGTATTTCCCAGCTCCGGAAGATGAAGCCCTTTTCATTTTCCGTGAGTGCCGAATCCACCGCGTGCCATGCCCGGCTCTTCCCTCTGGAGGGAGCCGGCTCTTCAGGCAGGGCCGGCCGGGGTGCGCGCAGCATCTTCCTCCTCCTCCACCGCGGCCACGGGGCAGCGACACCCGCGGGGACCCTCCGAGGTGACCCTCGGGACACGCTGGGTGTGCCCCTGCCCACAGCGGCAGTTTCACACAAACCGCGGGTCAGGCCAAAGCACCCGCGGTCTCAACGCGCTGCAGAATTTGGTTTCAACCTATCAGGAAAGCGAACGACAGAAGGCAAAGCACCAAGAACCAACACGTGTATGTTCACACAAACGCTCTTCTCCCACCTTCCAGCCCAGCCGTGTTCAACAGGCTCGCGGCAGCTTTTTGAGCTCTTTGGGTAATGATGCTGAAACCTGCTTTGCAGGTACTGCTGCGTTTGCTCTTCCAGCCTTCTCCAGGCAGCAGGGCTCAGCTTCTGCCCCCCAGCCCAAACCTGTGGGTGCCTGACTTGTTTCTAGAGGCTACAGGGATCCCTTTACATAGGCAGAACATTACACAGCACGACTGAACCTGCTTTTCTTATCCAGACAGATCAAGGTGCAACTGCCCTTTGGTGAGGGATCCAGCATCACAGGCTGAAATCCACTTGCTGGAGAGAAGGAGGAATGCTTGGCAGGAAAGGACAGTGCCCCAGCCGAGGTGGCCCCAAGCCATGTAGCCCCACTAGCCACAGCTCTATGTAGAGATGCTCTAGAAGCCCACAGCTCATGGGCTCACTGTCCCCCAGCAGCTGCTGCATGCAGAACACCTTTTCTACACCTACTTGTACGTGTGCTTGAGACTGGCTGAAGAGATGCCAGCACCCCAGGATGCCGAGAGGCAGCTGCTGGGGACTACTTGCACAGTTCTAGCCAGAGAGTTATAGGGCCTCCCTAAAGAGAAGGAAAGACTAAAGAGATCATCTGTGAAATGTGTAAAGAGTGTGCATGAACACTGCAAACACACAGGAGTTTCATCCCCATGTTCCTATCCTACATTTAATTCAGTCAATTCCACTAGCAAGGATAGAATAAAATCAAATGCAGAAAGCCATTTCTGAAAACTGCAACTGTCCCCAGTATTTGGGTTAAGTGATTAAGCAAAGGCCACCCTTGTTCCACCTGCATGGAACAAGGAACTAATCCTGGATTTATCCACTGAGCTAGGCGGTGTGGTTTTCAGACCTCAGAAGCAATCACTGAACTCAGCCTGTACCTCTAGAAAATAGAGCTAGATGGCTAATTTAGTCTCTAGCCCTATTTGGAAAGGACAAAGGATGCTTGTAACTTCCACACCTGGGCCTGTTTTACAGCAGCTTTTAAACACACTTTATGTGTAAGTGCTTTGTGTGACTTGAGGAAACCACAAGTGGAAGTATTGCCTGGAAAAGTGGCTACCTTCTTTCCTAGAATGTGCCATGGACCTTGGTGACAGCATGAGCTGAATGAAATTTAACCAGACATGTAACCAAATCATACAAAGTCATTTGTCAAATGAATCTACAATATACAGATAATGCATAGCCTATACACGACATATCCTGACTAACAGGCTGACAGGTAATATGACATTAGAGTGTTACAAACTTTTCTGTGATTTTCAAAACCCTTCTACTAGTCAATCTGCAGCAATATGGGGTTTTGTTTATTTGAAGTGGATTTTTTGTTGGGATAGAAAACTAACCCTTTTGCTTTCCATATCTGTAACACTCCCATCCAGTGAGACAGACATTATTATGGAAGGAGGGACACCAGTCAAAGCCCTGAAGAATCTTGATTTAAGGATTAAAACACAACATGAACTGGACTGCTAACATGCTTTAATGTGAACATGTCTAAGCACCTTGCATGCTGATGGACTAAATGCATGGTTAGAAATACCATTTTCTCAGACTGTAGCTGCATGCTCTCCTTCCCAGTCAGCCTCAGGACCTCTGCAGTGGTTCTTTAGCACAGAACACAGAACAGTGATCCTCAGGGCCCACTACCCACAGCTTGAAGTTCTGTGATTTTATCTTCTTCTAACAAATATAAAATTGAAATTCCTACAATCAAGGCAAGGATCTTGAGCCACTTTCATTAAGGGCACAGTTTAGTCCTGGCACCCTGGGTCATTCTATGTGTGTTTGAAGAGAACAGGTGCTTATCATTACAAACAGATCTGTTTTCACCTGGGAGCCCCAGCCTTGCAAACTGTTGTATTGTGATAGATTACCACAACCATGGGCACCTGTGGCAACCAGGGACAGAAGAGAAGGAGCAATCACCTGTGGAGAGTCACTGTTTGCTCAGACTAAGAACTCTCCTTATTTAAATAACTGCATTTTGTAGGGGGAGCTTAGATTTCAGGGCAGACAAACTGACAAATATACACAAATAATCAAACAAGAAATGAAGGAAAGAAAGAAGAGGAAAAATATTTATAAATGTCACTGTCCAATGTCTTTTCAATTGAAATAAGATTATCTACATATATCTACAAATATCTACATGTATCTACACTTTGCAGATATGATTCTTTGGTTGTCTTCACTTTTTTCCTACACTGCAACTATCAAGAAAAAAAAAAAAAAAAAAGGTTTGTATAATCTTTGAAGGAAATAATAAATATAACAACTTCATTAAACATTTGACCAAAGCTTTGGCACTAATCAGTTTACAGATAACAAATCATACTGAAAATTCTGAAATAACAGCGGCAAAGCAACAGAGCACATCCAAGAGCCATTTCCCACTGACTAATAATAAGCACAAAGCTATTTTACATCAACCTTTCTGAAAACATTATGCTTTAGTCAGACACTAAGAATCTCACAATTCACTGCAAATGTCAAATAAAATACATACTTCTTGCACGAGTCTTTTTTTTATGGATCCAGATATATTTTTTAACAGAAAAAAAGTTACATAAAATATTCATGGTAGCTTGTATCCCTTCTTAAACCTTTCCAAAAAGGTTTTGGAAGCTCAAAGCCCACTGCCAGAGACAAAATAAACATTGCTATTAACACTGCCACCTGCACCAGGGAAAGAAAGTGTTTTAAAGAGTTTGTGAATAAAAAGGCACATGGATGAATAGATGACTTTAAAAGAAACAACCCCCATCTTTCAATGGATTCATGTGGAAGAATTAGGAAAGTGTTCATAATACTGTACACCAACACAGCTGAGGAGCTGCTCAATACCTTCTTTGAACACAAAGGGACTGCCTTCGGTGAGCATCCAACAAAACACAAACCAACTATTCAAAAAACATCACTGGAGAACTCTGATGAACAGGGCCATCTTTTTAGCAGTAAGGAACGACTACTGAATGAAGACACTAAAGGAAAAAGAAAAAGTACTTACCAGCATTAAGAGGGAAGATGCAGCAAGCAGGTAATGCAGAATAGATGCTTTAGAACTACTTGAGTTTGGGTCAGCCAAATATAAAGGGTGAGCCAGTCTGAGAAAAAGACCCTGAAGTCCCTTTAAAAGGCACCTCCATGAGAGAGTATTCAAGAGCTCAGGAAAGGATGCAGGAAGGCAGAACTGTGTGAGGCTCCCTGAGAAGCATGTGGGAAACACACAGCCTGAAATCTGCAGATATTCCCCCACCCACAGGCTGGTTTTTAAACCTTTGCAGGTATTGTTGGGAAAACAAGATGCAAACACAGCTGCACATGCTGTGCTCTTGGCCTTCTCAACAGCACCAGAAAATGCTGCTATGGCTAAGGCACCCCAGTGAACCCCAAAACTTGCGAATGGGTCAGGGCCAGAGGAGAAGTGGGAAATTTGTTCTGGCAGTAAGGATTCAAAGCACTCCTTTAAACTAAACTCTGCTTCCCCAAGAATCTCCTCAAACAACCACCTGAGCCACCTGTGAACCAGCCCTCGGTGTGCCCCGGGTTGGGAAAGGCTAACACCGACAAGTGCAGGACGACACTTGGCTCAGGGCCGGCCCCATAGCCCCTGCTCGGTGCTCACGTACAGGGCCCGCGGGCACCGCCCGCGCCGGCGGTAACACCAAACCTCCCTCAGAAGACCCGGCGGCCGAGTGAGAGGGGACAAGTCACCTCACCGCTGCCGCCTCACCGTCCTCCCACCGCATCCCAGCCGCCCGACGGTCCTCGGTGCCCGGCACGAACGGAGGCGCGGGGAAATAGGGAGATAAGGACATATGGCTTCATTTATCAAAGTGCAGCCGCGGGTCACACCGCGATGGAGCTCCCGGCATCGCCGCCCTCACGGCCCCCACAGGGCGGGGCGCGGGGCGGGGCCCGGCTGCCGGCGATTGGGCTGTCTGGTTGTCCATCAGGTCAAACTGGCCAATCAGCTCATTCGTAAGGCGGGAGGTGGGGGAAAGGCGGGAAGGGGGAGGCCGGTGTCTCTCGTGCCGCCGGTGCCCCGTTACCGGGGCCCGTAGTCGTAGCCGGCGGGTGCTCCTGCCGGCGAGTACATGTTGGCAGCCGCCGCCGCCGCGGCCGCCGCGTTCATGTGGTGGTGATGATGGTGGTGGTAGCTGTGCCCGCGGATGCTGGGGAGGGGGTAGGGGGCGGGCCGGCTCTTCGCCCCCAGGTAGTGGTCGTAGGCGGCGGCCGCCGCCGGCGGATACTTGTAGGGATGGTGGTGCAGCGGCTCCGACGCGGCGGGCTCCAGGCGCAGTTCGTGGTGCGGCGGGCTGGGCCGGCCGCCGCCCGCCCCGGCCAGCGGCACCAGCCCGCCGCCTCCGCCCGGCAGCGCCGGGCTGAGCACGCGGGACATGAGCTGCTGGTGCGCGGCCTCGGCCTGGTGCAGCGCCGTCCCGCCGGCCTCCCGCTCGAACTCCCGCCGACTCTCGGCAGCATCTACGGGGGCAACGGAGTCAGTGCGGCCGCGCCCGCGGGACGCGCACCCGCACACGCGGGAAAGAGGCGCGCGAAGGGAAGAGCGCGGCTGCGAGCGGGGCGGGCAGCAGCGGCATTGCGGCAGGAACGGGGCTGGCGGGACGGGACCTTCTGACTGCGATAAATGGAGTTGAGTTGACTGACAAGCTAGTACACGCCTGACATTTTTGCAATTGTGTAACACTAAACAAACACAGACTTCCCTTTATTTTGCAGACCCGCAGTGCGCTGGAAGAAAGGCCTTCGGTTGTCTTTGCACTTGTTTGCTCTGGGTAATGGAAAAGCAGTCAATGGGCAGAGGTGCTGTTCGACCTGACTGCAGCTCCTGAATGGAGTGGGTTGGCCCTAAGCGCACTGCCGAGGCGCATTAAAAGGTCAATGCGAGAGGGAACCTGTGGCCAGCACTGCATCTCTGCCTGAAAAAGCTGAGTTTGTTGCTAAAAAGTCGAAAATGGGACTCTAAAGGCAAGGGACAGTGTTTTTTAAAGCAGCAAATTTTCTTAAGCACACAACAACAGTAAATGTTGTAGTCCAAGGAAGAATTAATTAGGCTATGAAGGCAGGTATTTTTCTTTAAAAAATAAGTGGTAGCACAAAGCTGATTAGCAATGGGGCTGTGCAGCACCTTGGTGAGCAAGGCTGGCCTCAAGCATGCATGCACGGGCTGTGCAGGCCAACAAGGCCTGGGAGATGGGCTGGCCTGGCCACTGGGGACTCTCACCTTTCTCTGTCCCATTCTGGTGGGCTGGGGAAGAGACTGGATTCCGGGATCTGGCAAAAGCACTCATGAGAGGAAGAGGCCCTGGCCTGTGGTTCCTGGGCCTGGAAGAGGAAGGGGAGAAGTGATACAGAGTTGATGGTCCAACAGAATGAGCAACTGGAGTATTGCTTCTGTGAGCTGCCAGCTGGCAAATGGGGCCTGATACAGTGTCCCCCTCCATGAAACCCTTGTGGAAATGTAAGCTGGGCAGATGCATGTGAAATAGGGTGAGTGGGGTTATTGCCATAATCAATAAAGGCATATCCTTACCAGTCCTCAGGGTCGCAGTCTCTGAATCCCTTGGCAAAAGGGTTGCTTGCAATCTTCAACTGCGTGATCTGTAAGAAGAAGTGGCAAAATGTCTCAAAGCAGCACACAGGGCTCCCTGGCCAAACAGCGAGTGTGTCCCTGAGCAGGCTTTGGGACTCAGCAGTGCTTGGTGTAACAGAGGGGATCCAGGTGGCTGGTGGAGCCAGGGTGTTCTCTGCCACAGAGCACAAACGTGCTTTCCCTCTGTTAGAAAATGCAGGCTAATATGCTACCTAATATGAGTTCAAGGTGAAGGGAAAGGCAGTTTGAGTTGGCTGCAAAAGCTGAATAAATGCACTTGTAAGAAAATGCCACATTATATGGGTCACCACTGGAGCAGTTAAGACAAATCACTGGATAAATCATACTTATGTATTTATTTAATTCACCAGGGAGAAGGCAGGACATTTTCTATATTTAAGCAAATCCACGGATAAAGTATGTGATTGTGAGTTTCCGGAATGGGTTGAAAAACAAACTTTAAGCCCCTCAGTGACAGTTCCAGCCTTAGAGGTCAAACTGATAGAAAGCAGGAGAGAAAGAGCAGCTGTCCGGAGCCATCAGGCAAATGCCAGCTGGGGAGGGACTCCAGAGCCCCTTAAAGGCACAGCCTTTCTCTGGCCTCGCCGCCTCCACCGGGGCGAGGTGCGGCCCGACCGCAGCATCCCAGAGAGACCTCAGGTCTCAGGTCCATTTGCTCGGAGCCACTGCAGAGGGTGACACTTGCACCGGTTGCTCAGGGACAACCCCGGGACACATCCCCGGCCTGTGCGGCATCGTCCCGGAGCGAGGCATTCGGAGCAGCACTGAAAAGCCCCCGCTATGAAATCCTATTTCCACTCGCTGCTGGGATTCCTGCTCTTTACATTACAGTGATGCGATTTAAAGGAGTAATTGGATTAACTGCTGCCCAGAGATCCGCATTAGATTGGGGTGGGGGTGTTGTTTCGTTTTGTTTCGTTTTTAACGTAAAATTGTATTCTGAGGAGAGACAGACCGCTAGGAGCTTAAAGAAGTAAAATCGCAGATTTATCCAAACAAATTGTGAGTGACATTTCGCAGCGGGAAACCTGTAGTTTCCCCACTAGCCCCAGTCTCGGCTCTAGATAGGTAATGAAGTCCCCCGGGCGGGGGGAAGCTGGCGATGGGGCTAGAGCCCACGTCGCCTCCTTGCCGTACACCGGTGCAGTTCCGCGCAGCTCCCCGGCTATCGGGTTCCTAGCGCTGCCCGGAATGGGTTTAGCAGATGGGGAGGAGGGGGTGGGAATCCCGCAGCCATCCCCGCCGCCGCCGGACACCCGCAGCCCGGCCTCCAACCCCGGAGCCGGACGAAGGGGCTGAGCCAGCGCCGGATGCACCCGCACCCATGGTACCTCCGGAGCGACCCCAACCCCCGCTTTCTGTCGCCCCGAGCTCCGCTGCTGCCTCACCCGGTGGTTCTGGTAGGCGGTCACTGCCGTGAAGCGCGTCTCCTCGAAGACGAAAGTTTTGAAGTTCTCCTCCGCGTACTTCTCGCTGTCTTTCCGGGGGTCCACGTAGACCACGTGAAAACGCGGCTGGTATCTGTGCATGGAGTTCAAAATGATCTGAATGATAAAACGAGCAAGGAGACAATAACTGATCCAGGCGGAGCATGGAGAGAGGAGAGCGCAGCCCCGGCCCTGCCGGCTCCACTGCCCGGGACAGCCGCGGGGCTGGGGCAGAGCCCCCGGCGAGGGGCGCGGGCAGGGTCACCCCACGGGAATCACAGCGCGGGGAGTTCCCACCCCGTGCAGCCCCGTGTTGGACATCTTCTCCCGGGAACACTTACATGCCCGTTGTCATCCAGCAAATTGTTGGTTAGTTTGAGCTTATCGAAGGAAACGATCTGCTTCATCCATTGCGCCCCTTTGGCCGGGGAATCCGGGTGGTAATGGACTCTCCCGGGGGTGGCGGGGTCGGCTTTGCCAGCCACCAGCCAGGAGGAACTGTGGAAGGCGTACCTGCGGGAGGGGAAGGCACCCTCAGCCGCGGCCCGGGGCTCCCGCCCGCGTCCCTGCAGCGGCGCTCCGAGCGACTGCAGCGCCCCGCGCCCCGCAGAACCCGGCCCGGGACGGTCCCCCTGGCCCACCGAGGGGGAAGCACCGCCTCTCCATCACTCCCGCTTCCTACGGCCACGAGAGGAACGAGCTCTTTTCTGCAGCCAGAATTGCTGCGAAGGGGATATACTATTTTATCAGGTCGGCGATGGAACTGTCGTGAGAGAGATCTGCAGGACGGAGGAAATTTATAGCTAACCGTGTAGATTTGGGAGAGAAGCCACAAAAGCCTCCCCCTTCCTCTAAAAAATGAGTGAAAAAGAGCCCTCTATACAGTAATATTCTCGCTTTAAGTGAAGAGTGGAAAGTTATGTGTAGATTAATAGCAGGTTCAGAATTTAGAAGTCTTGTTTCATGCTTTCAAAGTACATATTCAACAGTAACATTTAAAACAGAGAAACCAATCTTCTATACACGTGTTTACTTTAAAAGCCAGTGTTTGCACAGGGGGAATTAGACACCATTGGACTTGAGCAGAAACATTACTTTTTAAAGATATACTCAATTGGATGTTATATATCCTACTTCCCTTGACAAGCAAACATTTCTAGGACGCCCTGAGAATTTGGATATCTGTCTAAATATTTATATATCAGACCCTGCGATTCCTATGTGGGCTGCCTGCTCGGCGTCTTGATCTGAAGCTAAATACATAATGCGCTTTTCACTGTCTTAAAATTAAAGGGGTTCCAAACCAGACCACATCGCTGCCTTGTGAGTCCACAGTTTCCAAGGCCTTCCTACACTGCTGCGGGAAACAAGGGCAGGGTTTTGTGGCTTGGGTGGCTGGTGCCTTTCCAGAACACAAAACCCACTCTCTTCACCCAAGCACCCAGGAAGCTCCCCAGCAGGCATGGCACAGCTTTGGGACATGCACTGAGGGGCTACAGCATTCAAGGAGCACCGAGGGAATTTTTGTTAAGTGGCAAAGGGTGTTTGCCAGTGGAGACGTGTAGCAGTAGGACAAAGAGAGCTTTTCTGGGCAGGACAAGGCAGCTCCTGCCCTGTGCCCTGTGGAAAGCTGTCCTTCTGCCCATGCTGGTCTGGCCCCGGCCACCTGTGAGCCTGGTGCGGAGGCTGAGGGTGCCCTGCAGTCCCGTGCAGCCACTCCTGGCCCCAGACTCATTGCAAGAGTGTGAAACAGACCCCAGGTCAGCTGCATCCCGTGTCCCCTCCCTGTCTCGCACTGACAAGTGTCACGCCCAGGGACACATCCCCGAACACCCGGAGGGCAGGAGCAGGGGTAGGCAGTGACCCACCAGCCGCTAAGGCTCCAAGAACCGCGAGACAGGCCAGGTATTTGTTACTTGCCGGTATCGCTTGTCATCCACCGGGACAAAATCCATAAGAAGCATGTAGTCAGCCATAGGGTCCATCCCAAATATCTTCACCTGGAAGGTGGGGAACATGCGCCTGGCACAGAGAGGAGAGACAAGTGCTATGTTGAGGAGCAGCAGGGAGCCCCGAGGGGCCGGCACGGGTTTCTTCCCCTCCAGCTGCTCCGATACCCTCCCAGTTGTGATGATAAGTCCTCTCGCAGAAACCACTGGCCAGAGGAAGAGGCAGATATGCCCAAGCTACATGGGGAGACCGGCTGCCGTGTTCCCCAGCCCTTGGCAGCATCCCGAAAGGCGAGCCGGGGGGGTCCTGCCTCTCCCACTGGCTCCGAGACCCTTCATGTCAGACATCCGAAATGCCCCACCGCGATGGAACGGAGAGGACAGGGGGAACAAGAGCATCCTCGGCCTTTGCTATGTGGAGACCAAGTGAAAAGAATTTCTTTCCCATGGTTTCCCCATCATTTTAGCTGACCTGACTGGAGGCAAATGCAAGGCATTACACTGTCTGCGGACCTGCACTCAAGCCTCAGGAGTCTCAGGCAGCCCGTGGGGGTCACATCTAAAAACTCCAGACAACGGCACGAGGTGATTGAGTTCCCACCTGTGCCCACCAAACTGTGCCCGTTTGAAAGCAGTGGTTACAGCAGCAGCCCCTACGGCCAGCAGGAGACCTCTCCCAGCCCAGGGAGGCAAACGCTCTCCCTCAGCGGGCAAGGGCTAGAGGGCAACAGGGATGTCCCAGAAAGCCCGTCCCGGATCTGCTTCATTGCAAGAGCCCGGTCGGGCTCCCGGCCCCGCACCTTTGCGGACGAAAAGGAGAGCGGAAAGGAGCCCCGGGATCCGGAGCTGGGCAGGCCAGCCCCCGCGGCTGCTCCCCCAGTTCTTCTCCACGCAGGCCTCTGGGGACACAAACTAAGCCCAAACGTGGATCCCACGCTCAGGGAGGGCACGATTCCTTCAAGGGGCTGCAGTACAAATATGATCGGTGGTGGGCTAAGGGAAGGGGCCGGGATGGTCCACCCATCCATCCCTCCTGCAGCTGCACACAGCGCGACCAGGGCCTGGCCCGCAGCTCCCCGGGGGGACGTGCCGAAGGTGTGCCCTGGAGTCGGAGCTCGTTATGGCTTCATTTTGTTTTACAGAATAGTAAACCAAGTGAGCGACTATGGGCAATATTTCGGGAAGGGTGTCTGCAGCCATTGAAAAACCAAAGTCCCAGCCGGCCCCTGAACAAACAGCCCGATCAAACCCGGACACAGAGAGGCCCCCCGGCTCGCTCTCGGGGCACACGGCTGGACCTGCACTTATGTGCCTCTTCCCCTCTCTGAGGGCCGATGGGTCAGTGCGCCTCTGGCTCCGCAGCTTTTCCACATCGGGCCCAGCACTGCCGGGCTGCATCGGGATCGGGCGGCTGTGTCTCCTTCTCTGTAAGGCTTTTAGCAAACTCAGGAGGACGTTTTCAGTCACTCACTCTGTTACTACTATTTTTAAATGTGCAAAACCCCCCATTAGCTCAAATTCCGGTGTTTCTTGTTCTAAAACTTAGTTTTAAAACAAACAACCTGAGATGATAAGACCCATCTAGACGAACAGCAGGGCCAGCCCAGAGGTGCTGGAAGAGAATAAGCTTTGCAGTGCCTTCCCCGAGCCTTTTCCTGCTGGTTTTACCCATTTTTCTCCTGTTTTTACTCGCCTGTCTGGAATTTCGACTCTGTCACAAAGTAAAAGAAGAAAAGGGTGGGAGGAAAGCCCCCGATTCAATTCGAATTGGTTATTTCCGAAACATTTTGAAACAGGGTATTTGCAATCCTTTCGCTCTTCCTGGAGAGCTAAAAAAGCCAAATCGAAGAACTCCTGTTTGCAGAGAGCCTCCGCCTGGAGCCTGAACGACCTTTTCCGCTAAGGAAAGCAACGCCGAGCCCGGCGCCGGGCTCAGGGGCCGCGGCCGGAGACAGCGGGCTGTGCGACCCGGCGCCGGGGCAGGCACCGTCTGCGGGAAATTCCGCCCGGGTCCCGCAACGCAGCGCCGGCTGCTTTTGCACTGGGCACCACTGTGATCGTTTTATTTTAGGAAATTGCTAATAGTAAAAAAAAAAAAAACACCAAAAACAACTTTAAAGGCCACTGCGTACATGTAAGGTTTTTTTTTTTGCACTTTCGGGACCCTCAGAATCGCTGATGGGAGAGCGGGAGCGCACGGCCGCGGTCACAGCTTTTGCCAGACCGTTCGGAGCGGAGTCCGACCCTCTCCCGCGGCCGGCCATCCCGCCGCAGTCAGCCCCAAAGCGAAGTGAGAAAAAGCAACGGGGGATTCCTTAATTTGTTTGTTTTTCTTTTCTCCCCCCCCCGCCGGATCGCTTTAAACCAAGGGAAGACTCAGAGCCTGGACAATTCGCAGCTCTGCCGGAGCCTGGCGGGGAAAGCCTCGTAGCTCTGCCCGAACCGCCGCGGCCGCGGCACTTCCCGGGGATCTCCATTAAATGCAGTAACTAACAACTGTAATTGGGACTCCTCTTCCCCCCATATGTTTTGCTCGTTCCTAACGCGATCGCATCAGCCGCTTTCTTTGTTCCCTGCCCAGGAGCGGGGTCCTGGCCCCGGAACCGCGCCGCGGCGGCCGGAGCAGAGCCGAGAGGAGCTGCGTTCAGCCGGGCTCCTTACTCGATAATCGGGAAATGCAACAGCCCTGGAACACGTTTCGGGGTGCAGAATTAGGGTCTGTTCGCGTCTCTGCCGGAAGGAAAACATCTGCCCGTGCTAAGAATGTATTTAGCAGGTTTTGTACGGTTTGCGTGTTGTTTTTTTCCTTCCCCCGTATCGTTGCTGTCCGCCCAGGGAACACACACTGTTCTCCGTAAACACGGAACGAAGTCCCGTGTGGGGTCACAGCCGAAGGCGCCCGGAGGAGCACAGCGCCCTTTTAAGCGAGAGTGAAACACAGTGCCCTGCCTGCCGTCCTCCGCACGCCTTCGCCGTCAGCCCGCAGTAGCAGCCGCGCGTTCTTCCGCAGCACCGAGGCCTTCGGGCCGCAAGAGCTCGCAGATTTCGCCCCAGGAGAAGCGCAAGGATCAAATGACGGCGACCGCTGGGCCGAGCCGCTCCGCGACTCGCCCTTGGGCAGCAGCTTCAATCTCCCCCCAAACTGAGAATTCAACTACTCGCATCGGACTCTCCCGCCCCGACTGGCCTGGGCGCCCGGGTCCGGAGGGAGCGGCTGGAGAGCCGGGGCCGCTCAGGAGCTCCGCACTGACCTGCCTGCCTTGGTGACGATCATCTCGGTGCCCAGCTGGTTGAACTCGTCCCACAACGCCTTCATCTCTAGTTGGACGCTCACGTTTGCCACCTTCGGGTTCTTCTTCACCGGCGCCTTGGCCGCGGCGGCAGCCCCCGCAGAGCAGCCCGAGACTGCGTTCGGCCCGGCAGCGGCTCCACCGGCGCCCTCGGGCTGCTCGGGGCCTGGGGGCGGCGGGTTGGTCCCGGCCGCCGCCGCCGCCCCGCCGAAAGGGTAGCCGTGCTGGGGTTGGGGCGGTGGGTGCGGGTGCTGCTGAGCCGTGCAGGGTTCGTAGTGCGGCGGCTCATGCTGTCCGTACGGGTCCCCCGGGGAGGGGGAGAGGTGGTACCCCCCGGAGGCGTTCAGGCTGCTCAGGCTGTTGGCCGTGAAAGCTGCAACATCGCAAAAATGGGACAGCTGGGTGAGCCAGGGGCTGGAGATAGCTGAAATCATTCCAAAAACAAGCGGTCAGGGCTCCGCTCCGGCTCCCGCTTTCCCCCCAGCTCCGCGCCGCTCCGCGCGGCCCCCGCCTCCGCACCGGCTCCGCGGGGTGCCCTCCGCCTCCTCTCCTGCCCCGCGCCCAGCCCAGCGGGGCGCCTCCCCCTTTCCGCTTTGCTTGGCCCCAGCCCCGCTCCCCCCGGGGCAGGCGGGGAGCTCGCTGCTCCCGCTGCCTGCCTGCCTAGGCTGCTTTTTTTTTTCTTTTTTTTTCTTTTTTTTTCTTCAATTTTTTTTTTTTTTTTTTTTTTTTTTTTTTTTGCAAACCCGAGAGGTCTGCCAAGAGCCTCGGCGGTGCAAAGCCCGTACTATCTCTGCAGGCCTCCCTCGCCACACATCACTTGTGACAAAGCAAACTCCCTCCTTTCGCCCCCTTTTCAAAAAAAAGGGAAAAAATAAACAAAACAAAACAAAAAAAGAGGACTGGGGAAACGCAGAGAAAGAAATCGGCTCTTATTTCCGTGTAGCTACGCTGCTGCAGGTAACGTCCTTCACTCTGAAGCCGCAGGGCTGCGGCTAACAGGGGAAGTCGGATCTGGTTTGGCAATGCCCCATTCCTTCCATCCCCGGACGAGAAAGAGGAAGAGGCCGGGAGCAGAGCAAAGCTCCGGGTCCGCGCCGAGGAGCACCGGGACGAGCCCGAGGCTGCGCAGCCCTCGGCCGCCGGCCCGAGAGGGCCCCGCGGCGCATGACAGGCCGCCCGAGGAGCGGCCGGCTCCTGCGGATCCCCTCCCATGCTGAAAAGCTTCTCGAGGTCCCGGGGGTCTCTTGCGTTATTTCCGACGCAGCCCCCAGGCCGGACAGGTGGGGACAGAGCCGGTGGGAGCCGAGCCCCGGCCTGCCGGTGCCTCAGGCACGGCCGGCGCTGTCGGGGGATGCTTTCAGCACTTCTGAGAAGACGCGAGTCCCAGCGGCGGAGCCGTCGAAAGCAGCTACCGGGCCACGGGCAATGCCTTTCTCTAAGGGAGGGCTACAGGGGCTCAGGCGTGCCGGGAGGAACGGCAAAGCCTCCTCCGACCGGCTCCGCGGGCAGGCCGCGTTTTGTGCGCTGCCCCTGGCCTGGCTGCCGGCACGGGCCGCGCCAAAGCCCTCGGATACGCTGCGGCCGGTGGTCCCGTCCGCGCAGCCCTGCGGGGCTGAGCACGGCACTCACCTTCCATGTCCCTGGTGACGGTGCTGAAGTGCATCTTTTGAGGGCGGCAGCCGGGGCGGGCGGGCGAGCTGCGGCCGCCGCGGCGCTCCTCCAGCTCTCCTTTCCCTGCTTGCTCGGCGGCGGCGACTGAAATCAGAGAGGCGATACTGAAAGCATTTGCCTTGGGAGACAGAGGGCTGTTTTCGTCCATAGGGGAGACACCAATGCAGGAGCAGCAGGCGCGGCAGCCTCCCACCACGAGCCCCCCCCTCCCACCCCCTTACTCCCCTCCTTTCTACCGCACCATCCAGGGAGGTGCGAACGAGACCCCCTCCTTCCAGACGGGGGGGGAGGGGTGGGGAAGGGAAATTAAAAAAAAAAAAATCAAACAGAAAACAACCTAAACCCTCTGCCCCCTCGGGAAGGGCGTTGGGGAGCAAGAAACTTCCCCAGGTCCCTTTGTAGTCAGCACGGACCACAGTAACGGCGGACCAAGCTCTGTCAGCGAGACGGGACCGGGGGGCAACAAATAAATAACCCCACGAATTTCTTTCCCGGAATGTCCATTTCTCACCCCCCCCGCAATTCTTTCCCTGCGATTTATTAATTCACTTTCTGTCTTCCCTTCCCCTCAACCACCACCTCCTGCTTCTGCCCCCCTCATCCCCTCCTTTTCTCCTGCACGAAGGGAAAGTGTCTCCCTTATAGGCGCTTTCCCCATTCAGTGGCTGGGAGGCGTCACATGGAAGCCGGGGGTGTTTGCCTGCAGAAGTGGCGGCGACGGCGGCGAAAGCGAAGTGAAACTCCTGCCGAGACGGTGTCAAAGGGCTGGGGAGGCCCTTCCCCGCCTCCCGGGCACGGCGAGCGGCCGCCGGGGAGGGATGGGATGTGCTGCGGGGCGGGCGGAGGGGCCGGCGGTGTCAATCACGGCGCCGGGAGCCGACCGACGGGAAGGGAAGAGCCGAGCCGAGCCGAGCCGAGCCCGGCGTCACGCTGCGGATGTCCGGCACCGAGAGAAGGGATTGCTCTTTTCCTCCAGCCCGCATGCACCGCGGGACTGGGGGCGACCCTCGGGGCTCGGTGGCCGCGGGGACCCGCAGTCTGAGCCGCCGCAACGGGCGGGGTCTGGGCACGTCAGGGTGCACAGCGGGTGCAGGTACTGCCGGCCGCTTCTCTCGGATGGGACACCCTTAGCCCCGGGCCACCAAACTCCCAGCCAGCGCCCGCCAGCGTTCCAGCATTTCCTTCGCCAAAAAAAAAAAAAAAAAAAAAAAAAAAAGAAAAAAAAAAGAGAAAAAAAAAAAAAAGCGGACAAAACGGAAAGCAACGAACGAGGTGGCAGGGGAGCTCCTGCCCAGCCCAGCGTGAGAGCCCGCTCCGTCGGCAGCACCTGCACGGCCCGTCTGGGTCGGGAGCCGCGCCCAGTTCCCCGTCCCTGCCCCGGCGAGGACGAGGCGCTACTCACCGCCCGCTCCCGGCCCCTCGGAGCGCCGCGGCGTTCCCCGGGCCCTTCCTTCGCATCGGCGCGGGGCACGGCGACGCGCCCGTCCCGCCGGGTCCGGCCCGGCCCGGGTACCAGTACCAGTCTCGGTCCGCGCCCCGGTGCCGGTCCCTCCGGGCGGGTAGCTGCACCGAGGTCCCGGAGAATTGCCCGACGGGGCGGGCGGAGCTGTGGGGCGCGCCGGTGGCTACCGTCGCGGTGGGGGTTGCATAACCCGAGCGATGCGCGGAGAGCCGGAGTGAGCAAGCGGGTTATATATAGCTGCCCTGTCTGTAGCCTGCGGGGCTTGATTCTTCTGTTGAAATATTATCTTTGGATGTGGTAAAAATATTTGCAGAGAAAAATCTAGACTACTCTTACATATTTGAGCATATGTTCCTGCAGCTAACGGCATAAGGGCAGAGCGTGACACGATCGCTGTTTTGTTTCTTTGCTGCTGCTGCTGGCAGCGCGGTTCCTGGCCGGGGCAGCTTCTGTCGCGAGCTCAGGGACACGCCACGGAGAAGACAGTCCCGGTACTGAACCGCGCTGCTCACCTGGCGGCAATACAAGAAGGAGGGGAAGGGATTTCGTTTGGGCACCCCGGGGCAATATCGGAGGAAAGCGAGCAGCCGCGGGTGTGAACTCCAAGCCGCCTCCGGGAACTCAAGGGCTGATGCGAGCGGGACGCTGATGCCCCTTCCCCGAGGTGTGCTTGGCTCTGGACAGCCTGTGCTCCAGGAGGAAAGAAAATATTCCTCCTGGAAAGCAATAAAACCCCCGAAACCAACGCCCCAGCAGAGTTTGGTGTTTCGGTCCCTGCCTTAACAGCCCGCACCGTTTCCCAGGTTTATTCCTTTCTCCTTTCTTGCTCCTTACATAAAACTCCAGCTGCAAGCGGCGCACGTCGGGGACAGCCCGGGCGCAGACCGATCCCTCGGCCTGTCCGCCCGGGCAGCGGAGTCGGGGTTGAGCGGTGTCTACCAGGAGCAGAGGACCCGCTGGGAATCGTTGTCACTTGGGGGGCAGCGGAGCAGGTCCTCACCAAATGGCGGGGCTGAATCCTCGAAACCCCAAATCCCTGGGAGAAGACCCCACCGCCCCCCTCGCACATCCCCTGCTCGGCCTCGCAGACACGCAGGGTTCCCACACGCGTGAGCGGCGCTGGGCAGAGCTGAGACAATGAAGGGGGAAACCAACCCTGTCTGACCTGCAGTAGGGACCCCGCAGGGACAGAACCACCCAAGGGAGAGGGTGGCACGGCGTTGTGCAGCAAGCGGGGTCTACCCCTTTCCTGCACCCCGAAAAGGGCCTATACCCAGAGGTCGCGTTTGACAGAAGTCCCCAGGACAAATGTCCCGTTCCTCGACCGCTCCGCATTGGCAGAGCGCTGCAAAGCGCATCCAGTCCGGACGCGGCGTTGCTAGCCCCGCCGTTAGCCATTACTGCTGTCCCCCTGGCTCTGTACTCGTCTAGAAGACGGGAGTGTTTGTTAGGATCGAGCCCAGAGGTTCTGCTCCCCACAGCTCGCATTTCGCCCGAGCAGGTGGGAGGAGAGGTCGAGGGTGTCCCGCCGCCTCTCCGCCGGAACGGCTCCTCGGTGAGAAAACGCCAAGAGCTCGATGCGGAAGAAGGGTTGGGAAACCTCTCCCCCTTTTTCCTCATCCTCCATGGGCACATACATCTGCCTCGTCCCGAAAAGATGTAGCCCAGTGGCTCAAAAGCCTGTGGTGGCACCGAGGAATGCAACGCGTGGCAACGATCGCGCGTTCCCCACGACGGCAACCCCGAAGTCCCGGCCCTCGAAGCCGAGCATTGCCGTGTCCCCGCCGCTCCACCACCTTTCCCGACCCCCCCGCAATAAACATCTGCTGGAACCCCCTCCCCTGTTTGGGCTCCGCACCCCATCATCCCCGAGACCCTTCACGGAGACGGAGGCGGACAACAGTGGCTGCTGCCTTCGTCCTCCCTCGCAGGGGACTCCCGGCCGGCACCGTTCCCCACGGGCCGAGCTAGGTGCCCCTGGTCACGGACACTCACACTGAGCCGTGGCCCTGTTACTTCAGAGTCCCCCAAGCCGGGTTCCTCCGTGCACCCCGAGCCCAGGCTGTGATAGAGGAGCGTCGCGGCCCCGATGGGCTCTCCCCGCGTCCCCGGGGCCTGACTGAGACACAGCCCCACTGTGCCGCTTTCCCTCCGTCCGCTCTCCGCACTCACCCCTCCGCCAGCATCTCTCCACTCGTCCCTCCCGCGATCCCTCCTTTCTGCCCGCTCTCCCGGCCCTTGCCCGGCCCCGCCGTCCCTCCCGCCCCCAACCTCTGCACCCCGGCTGGCCCCTGGCGAGCCCGGGCTTCGGAGGGGCGGGGGTGTGGGGGGGACGCAGACTCTGCAGGGGAGCTGGGGGCGGCCTCGCACGGCCCGGCTCGGCTCGGCTCGGCTCGGCTTTGGCACGGCAGTCCCGACTCCCACCAGGGAGTTATTTGTGGGGCAGCAAATAACTACCGGGAGGACAACGGCAACGAGCCGGGGCCGGGAGCCCGCGGGGCCGGGAGGCGGCCCCGGACTCCGCGCACACAAGCGCACCCGCCGCACGGTGCTGGCGTGAGCAGCCCAGCGGCGGAGCCCCGGGCGGCTCTGACGGCCGGCCCGGGACAGCAGCCCCGCGGCCCCGCCGCAGCAGCACCGCCCGAGCAGCACGGGAAAGGCTGACGCTGCCTCGCTGGTGGCGATTCTGCTGCAGAAAAAAAAAAATTATTCGTAGGGATTCAACTAACGGGAACCGCGGACGTTTACGGATTCGTTGGAAAGGTGGAAATAAAGAGGACAGCGGGGACATTTCTGCAGGTGAAAAAAGCCTGAAGTTCCCGCGGGTCCTGGGAAAAACGGGGATTTTTTGGCGTTTAATTTGAGACCGTTATCGACGAGTACTTTTTTTGTATTTACGGCCATCCTCGTTATTAGTCCGATTACGGCGGCTATTAGAATGGTTTGGCAACTGACGTTTGTACCGAAATAAACGAATCTCTTTAAAAAAATCAAATGCGTGAATCACGTCTCACCGAAAAAGACAGACAGTGAAACCGAAAACAGGGCAAAACAGATGAAAGACAGAAAGAAAGAATAGTAAGAAAAATATAGAAAAAATGTGAAGAGAAAGAAAGAAAGAAGCAAACAAACAAGCAAACAAACAAAAAGATTAAAAAAGAGAGGAAAGGAAAGGAAAGGAAAGGAAAGGAAAGGAAAGGAAAGGAAAGGAAAGGAAAGGAAAGGAAAGGAAAGGAAAGGAAAGGAAAGGAAAGGAAAGGAAAGGAAAGGAAAGGAAAGGAAAGGAAAGGAAAGGAAAGGAAAGGAAAGGAAAGGAAAGGAAAGGAAAGGAAAGGAAAGGAAAGGAAAGGAAAGGAAAGGAAAGGAAAGGAAAGGAAAGGAAAGGAAAGGAAAGGAAAGGAAAGGAAAGGAAAGGAAAGGGAAAGGGAAAGGAAAGGAGAGAGAAGAGAAGAGAAGAGAAGAGAAGAGAAGAGAAGAGAAGAGAAGAGAAGAGAAGAGAAGAGAAGAGAAGAGAAGAGAAGAGAAGAGAAGAGAAGAGAAGAGAAGAGAAGAGACAGTCAAACCGATAAAGACGAACGAACGAAAAGCCAGGCAGGGAGAGCCCGAGCTCCTCTGCAGCCGCTTTGCCCACCGCAGCGGTTTGGGCTGGGGGCATTGGCATCCACGGCCCGGTGCCAGTCGCCGTCCCTGCGCGGGGCCCCGCGGGGTCCGCCGGGGTCCGCCGCCCCTCTGCAGCTCGCTGGCCCGTCCGGCGGCGGCGCGGCAGGTGCGCGGCCCCGGCAGCGCGGCTCGGGCCCGGCGGCGGCGGCCGCGGGCGGCACCGGGCACCTGAGAGCGCCGGGCAGCGGTGTCTGCCCGGGCCGCGCCGCCGGGGCAACCGGGCTGCGCTCCGCCGGTGGGCGTGGGAGAGAAGAGAAGAGAAGAGACGAGAAGAGAAGAGTATGAGAAAGAGTGAAAGAGAAAGAAAAGAAAAAATAAACGAAAAGAAAAGAAAAGAAAAGAAAAGAAAAGAAAAGAAAAGAAAAGAAAAGAAAAGAAAAGAAAAGAAAAGAAAAGAAAAGAAAAGAAAAGAAAAGAAAAGAAAAGAAAAGAAAAGAAAAGAAAAGAAAAGAAAAGAAAAGAAAAGAAAAGAAAAGAAAAGGAGAAAAGATCCAAACGAGAGAATTGTTGTATAATCAGCTCAACCCTCATGAACAGCAGTGGTTTTCATGCCAATAGACAATGATGTGTCAGTGAAGACTGGGACTTGTGGGACCCCATGGGCTGCCTGACTGGTGGGGAGTCAGTGGGGCTCCATACAGTCCAGGGGAATGGGACTGGGCTCCCATATCTCTCCCTCTGCCCACACCCCCCACTGGTTCCTGCTTGCCAGCCTTGGCTCCATGTTATTTGCCATGGGGATTTCAGGCTGCTTTTACAGGGTCACTTGCCTGCAGATCCCAATGTAGAGATCACGCACGGGGAAATTCTCAGAAATAAAACTGTCAGCCACTCTCTCCCAGCACACAGCCGGTGGAGTTTCTCCCTTTCCCTTCTTTTTTCCTTTTACCTCCCCCTGCCCCACCCCCAGGCCCCCACCCTGACAACTGCTCATGCTTCTCCAGTGAGATATCCATGCTCTCCTGCAGTGCAGCTGCCCTGTGTGGTCCACGGTTTGGGGCTATAAAGTTTTTGGGACCCTCACCCAACCCCATAATGCAGAGCTCCCTTGAGAGCTCCTGGGGTGGCCTGGGCAAGGGGACCTGACAGCTGGGGTCATTGCCTGGAGCTCTGCCAGGAGCAACCCTTGCTTATCTGGTTTTGAGTGCACCAGGAGCTACCTCTAAAACCAGTCACTCTCTGTCACTCCTGTCCTCATTATTGTTCAATAATGCTGTCAAAAAGCTCTGTACAGGGATGCTACTCTGCTGCCTGGGGCTGACACACACATCTGCCACTAATAATGTGAGAGAATTAGTGCCCATCCCCTCCTGCCTAGGGAAGCTCTTGTCCAACTGCCTGTGCTCCCTGGGTGCAGGGAAATGGGGCTGCAGGTACAGGGTAATGAAGTGCTATTAGTTTAGTTTGAAAGAAGGATTCCCCCCACACCCCAGAGTACTGAGGTACCGAAAATGGCTGAGTTGAAATGTATTCATTATCTCAGCACAAATTTGGGGAAAAGGAGGTGAGAAGTCCCATAGAGAAGAGGACACTGCTGCTATCTGCATCCAAAAAGGAAAACAGTTGCCTCACTGCTTCTTGCTAGATCCCTTCTGTGCACACAGGATCAATTTCAAGCCATCCACTTGCAGTCATGTCGATAGAGGGAAAGTCAGGCATTTATCCACAACTCGGTTGTGGTTGTTGTGCTGAAGGTTTATATTCACTCAGTGCCACTGCAGCATCCTGTGCAGACATTTATTTTGGCTAAAGCAGCCTGGTTCTCATTTGGATGCAGTTGCTGTGTCCTGACCCACACAGGCACTGAGCACCAGCAGAGCTGCTGTGGCCATACAGGTTTGTCTGTGTGCACTCGTTTCACACAGGGGGCCCAGATGTTTCCATCCCACAAGAGGCTTCAGTGAGATGAGCACTGTGCTTACATAGTGAGGGGTTCATTGCAGAGCTCAGTCACTGTCAGGACATGAAAAGCTCCAAAGCTCCCTATTTGCAGTTGCTGTAGACTGTCCTGAAATGATTTTTTTCCTTGCAAGAACTTTTCTCCTTTTCTCTTAGGCAGCTAAATAGCCTGGACATTTCTTGTTGTTCTACCTTGTCTCCTGGCAAAGCAAAGAAGAGATTGACATCACTTGTTCTGGAGCTCAGATGTTTTCATGGGGTTTGGTGTGGCTGATGATGATATATATTAATCACTAACATAACACAGTATGTTAACATAAATAAATGAACACAAACAACAAACCACAGGGCTCAGCATGCTAATGGGAGGCTGCACAATTCACAGGAGATCGCACTGGGATAAATCTCCCTGCATTACTGGATGTTACATCAGACCTGTTGCAAACTAAACCCAAAGGCCATAAGGAGTGGATGCTTCAGCCAATGTCAGCTGCGTCTTCAAATCCAATCCAGCATAAAAACTGGCTACATCATGGAGATTTTTCTTCTTGCGTCAGTGCTGGAGCTGAACCCTCTGGATGGCGTCCAGCTGAGAGCCAGCAGACTCTGCACTGCCACTGAGGGCAGATCACACATGTTAAAGTCATATGGGGCAGTGCAGTCTATGAGAGCAGAGACCAGACCTGATGAGCCCAGGACCCTTCTTGGAGCCCATATTTGTCTGAAAAAAGCAGAGGTGCTTCTACCAGCCTGGTCTTTTCTCCTTTGCCTCCTTGTCACTTTACCCACTTGTGGATGTGCCTGCTCCTAAGGGATTTTGTGGTCTGTCCACAGTTCTCAGCTCCACTTGCTATTTCCTCATGCCCTGTGGGAGACCTTGTCCCTTTTGAGAGTTCTGTGGTGGGGCAGGTGAGACAGGAGTGGTGGTCAATTCTGCCTGCCTGCAAAGCCCCAGCAGTATTACTGACAGCACATTCCTCTCCCAGGCAGAAGGATTTTGAGGATTTCAGACTATTGCTCTGACTCCTGGTTCCACCACCCCACCACCCAGGCAGATGCCCTGCTGAGGGTGCTGAGGATGGGCAGGTTTTCTGTGCTAGAGTCCAAGGCTGCTGCAAAAGTTGGCACTGCAGTCAGAGCCTGCCAGGCACAGAGATCAGCTGGACAGGTGAACCAGCCCTGCCTGAAATGTGATGTACCCTGCACCCTCTGTGCTCCTGCCTGCAGAGCCCAGGACAGAGACCTGGCACCCCTTAACAGCCATCTCAGGGAAAGGAAAGAGCAGGGACTTCAGCAGCCCTTAAGGAAAACCCTTACAATATGCTTTGTAATCCCTGCACAAGCCCTGCTAAGGGCAATGGTGTGTTACTAAATAAGCATGGCGAAGCATAGCAGAGCAAGCCTCAGAGCTCCCAATCCTGCCACTGTGATGTCTCAAGCAAGTTCAACATGGGGTATCCAGGACTGCTTGGCACATCTAAATCCTTTTGCTGTTTAAATCTCAGTGTCCTTCTGTGCAAACAACAGTGATGATGTTTAGTCACCTTCAGAGAGCTGTTTGGCATTGAAAGGGATCCAGGATAATCTTGGCTTAGGTTTTGTATATTTTATTTATTGTATTTTTAGGTTTTGTTGTACAAAGTAACACAGCACCATTTCCAGCTCTTCTGTCATGACATCTTGTCATCAGAGAGTCATCTTTTCTTCTTCCTACTCGTTAATTCCATTCCCCCTTTTTTAGTTGAAATTCCAGACTGGAACCATTCAGGAATCCACATTGATGAGGACTTTTTATATTTCTTGGGATTTTTTAATATAAAATTTTTAACATAAAAGGCTGTTCAAATCTAACCAGTTCTCACACAAGCGGCTGCTGTATAAGGAACATCCTCCTTCTTGTCCTACTGGGCTCAGAGACAGGGTTTGGAAAAGACATTTGAAGGTGCACTGTCAGGCTCCCCAGAGGTGAGAAGCAGCAGAGTTGTTTCCTTCCTCATGGCTTTTGTTGGGGAAAAGCTGGCCCTGGTGAAGCCAGCAGTGGGATCCCCATGACGTGAGAAAGACACATGTGTAAGGGGACCCATAACACACCTGGGGCCCGAGCTGTGCTGGCAAATGTCCCTGTGGAGCCACTGGCCCTGGAGGCGAGGGCTCTCCACCTCCCCCACGCACGACTCGCTGCGGTCCACAGGCACTTCCCGTGGGCCACGGCCTGGGAAACACCTCCATCCCTGCAAATAGCACCAAGCGACTGGCACTGAGGGGTGCTTCAGTTTCAGGAACTGCCAATGCTCACGCCTTCCTCTGCGGAATTAGCACAAGGACAGATTAAAGAAAGCCAATTTCCTTTCTCATCAAATCAACTCCTTCTGGGGCAAACAAAGCCACGAGCACAGCGCTCTTGTCCTCCCGTGATCTTGTGGTTTGCTCTGGTTGGAAGAGGCAGCTTTGGAAAACCCAAGCCCATTTCCTGCTCTGCGTGCTGCGGTGTATATCCTCGCCTCAGCCCTGGAAATGCTTTGATGGATATTATTAGGCCCGGAAAGCATTTGGAGCTCCTTTCTTCCGTACGAGCTGAACAAACTGCTATGGGATGAAAGAGGGGCAAATTGGAACGGTCTGTGAATGCTGCAGGCAGGCTGCCTCGTGAAGGGAGCCCAAGTTGTGCTGCCATCTGTGACAGGGACAAAGCAGCCTTGGGGCCAGGGTTGCTGCCAGCCCCTGGGGAGGGGGGACATCTCTTTCATACTCTCCTGCCAAAAGGCAGAGCTGTAGTGGGGCACCACCAAACTGACGGCAGTAAAACCTGACCCCTCCTAATTGCATCCAGCCACACCCAAGACTTGGCCTCTTCTTAAATCCATATACCAGGTCCAACAAATCCCATTGCCTACCCCAACATGCCCTCATCAAATTCTGCAAGTGAGGGGAACCAGCTTTTACCCCCTCTAACAATGACCATTGCCCACCCCACGACAGACTTGCTCATTCTTTCTCAGCCTTCCAGACACTGGGAGCAGGAGTCTCTCACTGCTCTGAAAGTGCATGAAAAGCAAAGCCAAGCCAAACCTTTGCTTTCCGAGGGACCGCAGCTCTGAATGGTGTTTTGCCACTAACACAGTCAAGAAATGACAGTGTGGAAATCTTGGGGAGTGAACAGCACTTGTGGTTATTGGTGAAATCCCATATTAGTAGAAAGGTCTGGTAAATGGAAGCAGGAGTCGCTCTGACTACAGCATCTGTTGGATGTGGAGAGTGGTTATGACTCTCTCCAAATACAATGCACATGTACTGGGGAAAATGACTGCTACAATAACAGGAATAAATCTTAATAGAGACTTGGGTGATAACAGACACCATAGGGGAGTTATCAAAATGAAAAACACATGGCAGCGTCTCTGCCGGACCTGCATGGAAACCCCTTGGAAGGACTAAGCAGAGCTTGTACCTGAAAACAAAAAAAGAGCAGAAGACACAGTGACAGGGGAACAGGGCTGAGGGAACCACATGAACTCTGTCAACATGCCCTCCTCAGAAGAGCAGTGAGGGTTTGGTGTCAGCATCCTACAGTCTCCTTACTGGACAAGTCCAGGTTTAAAAGCAGCCTGGTCTGACAAATTCTTTCCCACTTCTCTCAGGTTTGGCAAGGTGAAAGGCTGCAAGTCAGGCTGGACAGGGGCCATTTTTGATTTTGTTCAAACAAGACCTTGACCTACATTGCTTATTAGCATTAGATCCCATTTTCTCTGCCTTTTGGCAGCAAGTAAGGGCAAGGATGGCAGAAAGGGAATAGTGGAGGAGCAAACTCAGGGCCCTGGAAAGTTCAGGCACAGCCCCAGCTGTGAGGGCAGGATGGATTTGTTTTCCTGCAGTTATAGGAGCTCAAACTGAGCCCAGACTTCATGGTATGGCAAAGAACAAGCAAACGGGAAGCTCGGCTGGAACTGACAGTTTCTTGGCAGGAAGCAGCAAGAGACAGGACAGAGCAACGTTAAATGAAATTGCACCTTCTCCCCAGCACTTCAATGTTTTCGGGAAAGGTGAAACCACAGATTAGCCAGAGTACAGAAACCCAGCTTCGTTTTGCTCTTCTCAGGAGCAGCCTGACAGGTGATGAGTAAACATAAGCACAGCAGATACAGAGCAGGCTGATGTGAGATGTGGGTACTGTTTGTCTCTTTGGTCTGCAAGAAGGGAGCAGGAGGCATTCCCAAGATCCCTAGAGCAAGGGGAGGTGTCCAGCTTCTGCTGATCCCATACTTTGGGTTCAGGAGCAGGATATGAGGATTGGTTCCTGGGTACCAGCCACTGCTCCTTGATTCTGTTAAAAGATTGGTCACACACCAAACTCTGACTGCACTGACGGCCATCCAGTACTAAGGCAGAACCCAGGGGCAGAGGGAGACTCTTGAGCAGGGACCATCACATCCTCTTCTCCCTCAGAGGTGACTGTATAGGCTACCATCGTCCCATCCAGTGCCAACTTGACAACTGGGGATCAAATAGTGGAAAATTCAAAAGACAGCTGAGGATGGAGCTTATATTAGTCAAGACACTTGGGCAGCTAGCTTTAGATGACAAGGGTCACCAGCAGTAAATAGAGATATTGTTATGGTAATGGAAACAAGACAGAGGGTGGGAGGACCACAGAGCACATCCTAAGTGCTAAATGCCTCTAAGCTGTCAGGGACTTTGCCCCTGGCTGTCATTATTTTAATTGCATCTTAAATCTGCAGCCACTGGTCAAAGCAGGCGCTTGAGGACAGGGGATGGATCTACTTTGGTGCCTGCCACAGCCAAGAGTGAGATGAAAAGAGAGTTGGATGTGATATTTGTTACACCAAGCACCTACATTTTATATAATGTTAGCAGCTCTGAATGGCTTGTTGTTTACAATCAAAAATCTTCCCTGCCCAGGGGATGAGCAAAGAGGATCCTGAAGCTCTGAGATGGTCTATTCCAGCATCAGAGGGGCAGATCCTGTCCGTTTCCACAGGCTGGGACTCACTCATGCCCATGGCTGGTATAGACACTGGGACAAGGCAGAGACTGTCTGACCTTAGACGTGCTGCAGATGCCTTGTTTTGGCTCAAGCAAATGTACATCAGGCAAATTAATTTGGAGATCAAACAGCGTCTTTATGCTAGTCCTGAGCAGAAGGGTTGTTTTATTTCATGCTTAGTCACAATAAACAAAACAATAAAGTAGTAATAAATGGTCACAAAAAACAATTTCAGAGTCCATAAAACAAAAACAGAGTTTAACAGGGACAAATTAATTGTTAACACTCCTCCTCTTCCCTGCCCCATAAAACATGTCAGGTTTTACAGGTGATGAGGTGAATGCCAAGCTTCTCTGGTCTTGTGAGACCGGCAGCGTGATCATTGCTGCCTTTTGCTGTGAGCAAGGTGACAACCCTAAAATCCCATTGCCACTACAGCCCCAATTCCCACTTCTGCTGCTGGCTGGGGACCCCTGCACAATGCTGTGGGCTGCCCATGGCTGCGGGGTGCTGCCCATAGCCGGTGTTTCCCCTCCACTGAGGCAGGGAGTGCTGTGGTGCCGTCAGGAGCCTGACACTAAAACCACGGGATGCTGTGCTGAGCTCTCGCGCTGAGCAAACAAGGCTTTCTAAAGGTTTAGAGGACCACCTTCACGTGCAGAATGACCCCCCATGTTTAAACCAAACAATCTTGACCTCTCTATGAGTCTTAGCCACATAAAAGCTCACCTCTTGGACTCTCCATTAGGTTTTATGATGTGCTTCCATATTTAAATGGACATGACTCACACCAGGGTTTCTGCCGTGCATGTGAAGGAAAGAGAAGATGAATGCCAGATGTTACGTATTAGTTACTCCAGGGGAAAAAAAAAAAAAAGAGAGTAAAGGAAATGTTGGGCTGGGCTTTCCCAGTTTCCCCTGCTCAGGTAAGCATCAGCCTAGTATTTGACTTTTCTTTACAAATGCAGCCTCCTCAGCCTGGCCACACTCCTGGTTGCTCTGCAAGCACACAGCCCCCCCAGTTCACCCTCCTCACAGCAGGGGCTTCAATTTTCTGTCAAAAGTCTTCTGGCCAAACCTGGCAGCTGTCAGCACCTCCCTGTTTATTTGTGGAGCAGGAGGGGGCAGGAGGAGCAGTGGAGAAGGGGTGGAAGGCAGCCCCTCTTTGGGGTGACACATTCCTTCACCCAGAAAGCTCCGGGTGAGGCAGGCAGAACAGCCGGGTGATGCAGAGGAGCAGCACAGGTGGGGTGGGGTGGGGAGAGTTCTACCCACTGCAACTGGAAAAGCACCTGACAAGCTGCCTGCCATCCCCATGGGCTTATGCTTTCCTCTGGGTGTCAGTGGCATGGGTAGGTAGGAAGGGCTGAGCAGCAGATTCCCTTTACAGCCTTGCTCCTGCCTCTCTGAAAGGACTTTCTGTCCCTACACAGACCCCCTGCGTGTCATTGCCTTGTCCACTCTGTTCTCAGTGGGATCATCTGGCACATTCTCCCATTTCCACCTCCGAGGGACAATGGCAGAGGTCGACCCAGGCTAGCATGGAACTGGCAGGCTTGTGCCATAGGTCAGCCCTTGCCTGCACTTGGTGCTGTACACACAGAGCATGAAGCACACCCATGACCACACTGAAGTCGTGGCCAACAGGTCCTCAGCACCCATGGTGAAAGCAGGATAACCCCACACATTGCATCTGCTCCAGAATAGGGAGATACAACCTTAAAAACCTAACTAGCCCTTCTCCTCCTGGGGGGCCCAATGCTCCATGTGGCCTCTTGTCCCCACAGCGGGCTGGGGGACTGACACATTGACATGAAAGGGGTCCTGCTGCTCCCAGCCAGGGTGGGCTGTCCCACTGCAGACAGATGAGGCTGAAACTCCACACTAAGCATATGTAAGGACATTAAGCTGTTGGAACTAAAGGATAATTTGAAAAGTATTTTTCTTAATACTGGCATTAAGTTTCCCCAGCTTTGCAGTTGGTAAACAGAAAAAGAATGCCCTTACTAGGGAAAAGCAAGTGAAAGCTGAACCAGAGGGGAATTAGGGAGTGGTGGATGCTTGATGCTGGGTCCCTTTGCTTAGCTCAGGGTGCTGATCATGCTTGGTGCAAGAACATCTGTTCCCACCCCAGACCTGCAGAAACAACCTAGGGGTCACTGGCTTTCCCTTGCTGGCAAACTACAACATGGCAAGAGGGAACTACCATGGTCACACTGTTCTGGGAGCAAGAGCACCCATGCTGCATCCTGCCTGCACCAAGAGTAGGGCTGCACTCCCACTGAGGCCCTGCAAATATTCAGCGTAAGCAAAACATCTATTTTTTCAGAAGTGATGAACTGAGAAACTTTTCATCTTTATATCAAACAGAAAGTCCTCTTGGGTTGAGGACTGAGTTCTGCAACTTCTTTATACAGCTGCTGAGTGACTCAGTCATGAATAGAAAGCACAGAAGTCTGCAATCTTTACTTCCATTTTTAGGTGTCTGTCTTTAGCTGGGTAGATTAGTGCAGAGTTTATGAAAACAGGAGATCTGCAGCTACAGCAGCTGCGAGTGGTGTCTGGTGAGTTATGGTAGTTCTCAGCACTACCCTGTTCCCCAGCCCACAGGGATGGCAGCCCTTCCTGATGCTCTGGGCCTGAGGAGTCACAGCCTCATGGTGCAGCCTCTCCTCTGCCTCTCTGCATTCCCACCTCTGCCCCTGCAAAGGTCCTGGGGCTGCAGCTCTGCACTTGCTTCTGCTTCCTCTCCCTGCCTCTGCCACCACAGGCCAGCACAGCAAGTGGGATGTGGGGCCCAGTGCTGCATCCCGAGCTCCTGAGCGCAGGAAACTGGGAAGCTGGAAGCTCAGGGACCACGGGGAGGCATCAGAAGAGTCCATGTCCCCCACAGAGGAATTCCTGTGCCCTTGCAAAATGCCCGTGTGAATGGAGGCAGGAAAATTAGCTGCAATATGGCTTTTTGTGATCACAGAGATATTGCAAAAGGAAGGAAAATAAAAAAAGGTTCCGTTTTCCTCTCATTCCCCTTCCCCACCTCACTGGAAAGACTCAGGAAGTACCCAGCCATCAGGAACAATGTGAAAAAAACCTGGTACCATTTTCCCTGGTGAACCTGGCAGGAGCCCAAGCAGGGACCACAACAGCCAGTGGGAGTGAGGCTGCCTCATGCCTCTCCTCTCACTCTCAAACAAGTGTTGGGCTCCTTCATTTCACTTTCCCCCTCACCCTTTGTGGAGCCCTGCTGCCATGTTCCCAGCACAATGAGGAGGGATGTCTCCCTCTGCCTGGACATTCAGAGTGCACGTGCAGAGCTAGAGCTGGCAGGGGATCCCCAAAGAGCTCCCTGCCTCTGGCCTGCGGGAGGAGCCATGGCTTGCTGAAGGACACATGCTGGCCCTCTTTAATTTCCAACTTTCCCAAAAATGCCTTTTAATTGAGCATCAAGGCTGCCCAAAAATTTTCTCATCCCAAACCACTAGTGTAGATGCAGACTGTGACAAAGGCCAGGGCACATCCTTGGGAACATTAATCAAATTTTGCAAGAGCTGCAACCACAAGAGTGTCTGGGCAGAACCAAATTTACCACAAGCCACGTTCCTTCCCTTCCTGCCCTGCCCATCTGGCACAGCTGGGGGAGAGCACAGGCAGAACTGGATGCCCGGGGCACAGCTCTTGTACATCCCTAACAACGGGGTGACGGAGAGGTCTGTGGCTCAGCACATCCCCATGTTGGGTCTGGGGAAAGCCCAGGATACTGAGGAGCATCTGTGCTTCCAGAGAGCACATTCCTAGGAGAAGACACCATGGCCTGTCCTCCTCCAGGGCCTCACACATCCCCTGGGCTTGTGTGCAAATGCTATGCTTCCCCAAATAGACACTTTTCTGGGAATGTCCCAGGCCCCGAGGAGGCTTGGCTGGTTGGCATCAGATGACCAAAGCCGTTGCGTGCTCCCATTGTTCCCCAAGGCAGTTATTAATAGAGCACTGCAATAACAGGGGATATTTATAAAACACCTCTGTGCCTGGGAATCCAGAACAATCTGCAAACCTGTGCAGGTCTGTGTGTCAGCCCTGAGCCCCTCCGGTGATTGTTACA
The DNA here is from genome assembly GCF_048771995.1 of Taeniopygia guttata. Classification (NCBI taxonomy): domain Eukaryota; kingdom Metazoa; phylum Chordata; class Aves; order Passeriformes; family Estrildidae; genus Taeniopygia; species Taeniopygia guttata. The sequence continues at coordinate 6,443,948 of NC_133040.1, read as the reverse complement.
AGGAGAAAACAAACCCCATAACCCACAGAATTGTATGAGAAATGCACGGGCTGTAGGGGACACTGCAAAGGTCTGGTGTAAGATGTGAGCACCAGCACTGTGATCCTGCAAGAGCGCAAGGGACAGCTCAGGCCCAGCCACCTCCCTGCCATCAGAGCAAAGCAGGGGAAGAACAGGAGTCAGGTGTTCTTTCTCTGGTCCCACCTTGTGGGGAAGAGAGATGTCATTAAAGAAATTAAAGACATGGTCCATGCCCAAGCTCTCCAGGATTACCCAGAGGGTAAGGGTGCAGCTGGCAAGGGGGCTGCACTGGTGCAATTGCCTTTTATGCTGAGTTTGGTTAGAAGGACCCATTTGTTGCCCTTCCTGACATCTGGGCTGCAGAGACCAAGACCAAACTCTGGTGACAGGGCTGAGGATCTGTGATTAAATACTGGAGTTTCACACTTGCAGAAACCTGTGCAAACCTACCAGGCCCTGTACAGAAGAATGCACACTTTTGCTTACCTTTATAGATGGAAAAATCAAAATGAGGTGCAGGATTTAGTTAGAGCAAGGCCAGGCATCATAGGCTGGAGCGAGGTGCAGAGCCTCACATTGGCAGCACATAGGGGTTCCACACACAGCCAGGATGGGGATTGGACAGAGGGAATGCAGATAGCCTTGCCTTTGGACTGCTCCATCAGGATCATAAAACCAAAGAAATCCAGTCCTCCCCCCAGCCTTGTTTGAGGAATTAGAGAAATGAGGCCATTTATGTCTTCACACGGGCGACTGAGCCTGGCAATGACCTCTGGTCACTTCGAAGCAGGGCTGGATTTGAAATGTGAACCAGAGACCAGGAGGTGAAAACCTCCATATCCCATTACAAATCACTGGGGATGCCGAAGGCTTGTCAAGCCACAGTTCTTTGCTGCTTATTTATTACTATTTGTCCATGATTGTAGCCATTGCCAGGGCTGGTGTTACTGCTTGGGCAGTGGTCAGTTGCCAAGCAGCCTCCAGGGCCAGCCTGTCTCCCAGCAAAGCCAGAGACTGGGACCCTGGGGATGGAGTGGTCAAGTTATCACTTGTTGCTGTTGGAAAAACACATTGGTTCTTTTGTGGCAGCTAGCACAAGTACAAGCATCACAGTCCCCCAGCTGGTGACAGCCATGAGGAGGTGAATTCACCCTTTAAGGTAATGAAGTATACAGCCTTACACAGTAAGGGATCCGGGTAAAAAAAATCCCTGAGTGACATTAATTCAACATATTGTATATTCAACCTTGTAAACTGGCTTATTCACAACCAGGTAGCACTTGCTGATTGATTACTAGGGCCTCTAAGATAGGAAAATCCTCTGTCTGGCTTGAGCTTGTCCTCTGAAACAACTGCACAGGATTTGCTTTACTCAAAAGTGGTTTAACTGACCTAAGTTTTCTTTTATCCAAACAGATCTCTTACCCATCGAGTAACCATGGCTTCATGAGAAAAGCAAGTTGGAGACAGCATGCATTTCTTAAAAAAAAAAATCCTACCTCACTATAAACAGAAAATTTCCTTCCATCTCTTCTAAGCCTGCTTCACCTCACTCCTCTCCACTAATCATCTTATTTCTACTTT